>NW_005356042.1:5918981-6039432 GCF_000412655.1 Myotis brandtii
GCCTTCCTTCCTTCCTTCCTTCCTTCCTTCCTTCCTTCCTTCCTTCCTTCCTTTCTTTCTTTCTTTCTTTCTTTCTTTCTTTCTTTCTTTCTTTCTTTCTTTCTTTCTTTCCTTTTCTTTCTTCCTTCCTCATCCAAAGATGTTTTTCATTGATTTTATAGAGGAAGGGAGAGGGAGAAAGAGAGAGAGAAACATCTATGTGAGTGAGAAACATTGATTGGTTTCCTCCCATATACACCCTGACTGGGGATCAAACTCATAACCTGGTATGTGCCCTGACAGGGAATCAAACTGTGACCCTTCAGTACACAGGACGAAGCTCTAACCACCTGAGCCACACCAGCCAGGGCTCTACTTTTCTTTTTGTCGGTGCCATTCTTTTCCAGCTCTCCCTTGAAGCAGCAAGGTGGTCCCCTACCCTACCAATGTCAAGCTCGTGTGAAGTTCAAGCTCCACACAAGTCCTAGAACTCAGTCTGCAGCACGTTGAGCCCCATGCGGCGAGCCAATCACTTCAGCAGGAGGAAGTGGTACTCTGATGGGCCAGACCTGCGTTGCAAGGACACCTGGGATCCAGGGTAGGATCATCCCCATCCTTTTTTTTAGGGCACAGAAGGGTCGCCATGGAAAACCTGGGCTCTTCTGGAACCCGGGAATGGAGTGTGTGGGTGCAGAGGGCAACTTGGCAGCACACATGGTCCCCCAAGCCCCTGAGTCAAGCGTGTCTGCGTCTCTCTGTGTTGCTGCTTTACACAAAGGTTAACACATTGTGTGCGGGTAGTTTTTATCGCGCGCTAACAGGTGGCTCTACTACTTACAGTCAATGTAAAACGTATAAATACGTTTCCCGCATACAATGTGTTTTAAACTATTACTACAGAGCTGCCCTTAGAACAACCAGCAGCAGCAAGTATATGGCCGAGGCCTATAGATGGTGCTAGTGAAGGTCTTAATGGCAGTCAGGTCCCTGCGCCTGGCTCAGAAGCAGCTCACAGGGGCTGCTACTTCAAAGGGAGATTGTCATCCCCGGCATTCCACCAGATCATAACCGAGAGCCTCGGGGGTGAGAGCACGGCCTTTAAAAGCCCGTCCCTGCACCTTCTGGAGCAAAGCTGAGCCAGCCTCACTCTGAGGCCAAACCTGAGAAAGGGAAGATGCTCCGATCACGAACTCCTGCTGACATGGTGGTGAGTCCGTGGGTTCTCCCGGGGGACAAGGATTCAGAGACTCGAGGTGGAGCAGTGCCAGCATGATACGTTTCCACCAGTTTCCCTGAGCATTTGGCACGAGCATTTGACACTGAAACATTGGACGGAGGCGTTTGGTAAGTGGAGTGAGTGGTGTTTTGCCTGCAGAGCGTTCGCCCAGACCCTGTGCTCCGTAGAAGAGCCGCCCTTTCCCCAACCTGGGACTTGTCCTCCTCCCCGCTTGGCCCGGCAGCCCTAACCTTCCCTTCAGCTGCTGACTCTCACCGTCCTGTGGTCTCCGCTAGCTGTTTTACGTACCGTCACTGTGTCCCTTAGCGGCCCACCTCAGTGGCTTACAGCAGCTCCTTATTGTTGGTGGCTCAGCTGGGTGGCCCCCAACTGCCATCTAAGGGCAGCTGGAGCTGCATCCCCTGAAGGTCCCCTGTGCCGCCATCCAGGGGCTCAGTTACATGGCTGAGTGTGGGTGGTCCGCTGGGGACACGCTGGGCTGCCAGTGCCGTGTCCACACGTGGCGGCTCCATGTAGCTCCGGTCTCCCCTTCATAGCCACTGGGTTCTGAGAAGGAGCATCCGAGAGAGGAAGACACAGCCCTTTTCTAAATCACCTGTGGGCCCCAGAAGAAATCTCAAAAGCCGTTTTAAAAATGTACTGACATCAATGAAAACAAAAATACGGCTTATCAAAAATTGTGGAATGTGGTGAAAAATGTAGAGTTAAATGCAAATTTAGAAAGGAAGCTCTAACGCCAATAACAGAGCTCCCACCTTAGGAGACTAGAGAAGGAGGAGGCATTTAGGCCTAAAGCAAACAGAAAAAAATAAGTTAAAAAAAAACTGAGCAGAAATCCAAGGAGGTAAAAAGAAGAAAACAATAGAGAACATCAACAAAGCCTAAAGCTTGTTCTTTACAAAAATCAGCACAATTGATTAACCTCCAGCCAAACTCACCAAGGAAAGAAGAGTGAAGACACACATGGCCAATCTGAGCAAGGAAAGAGGGGTGTTATTACTGATCCTTTTTAGGCATGAAAAAGACAGGAAGGGCATTCTACAAGCAAGTCCATTTTCACCATTTGATGACTTAGATGAAGTGGGCCTATGCCTTGAGAGACAGAAACTACAGGAGGAGAGGCAGAGCTCAGGTAAGGGTCAGGAAGGGGAACAGTTCCATTTCCACCATTCTGTTGGTCAAAGCAGGTATGGGTCTGCCCAGGTTCAAGGTGGGGAATAGTAGACACAACCACTATGATAAGGAGCATCCTACACACTTACATGCCACCTCTTCCAGGAAGGCCTCCTTTAGAACCCACCCACCCCCTTGGTGCATAAAAGGACTTAGTATCTTTGCAATCAATATTTCTCAACCCTGGCTGCACAGGAATCTCCTCTGGGAAGCTTGTGACAAATAGCCACACCTAGAACCGCACCTGACATTCTGACTTAACCGGCCATTGGTGGGGCCGGGGTACCTTTCAGAAGCTTCCCAGGTGATTCTGTTTGCAGCCAGGGCCGAGGACCTCTGTGGTGAACGAACAAAATTACAAGTGATTCTGACTGAACAGTACAAGAACAGCAATTTAGAAACTAAATATTTAGAAACTAAATATTGATGGAGCAGCCTAGCAAAGATTAAAACCAAGACAAACAGGAAAAGATGAGTGGTCAAAGAAAATAAAAATACAGAAGAAGGAGGAGAGAGGAGGCAACGAAAGGAAGGACTGTTGCCATGGGAGCCTGTGCTGCCCAGTGGAAGAGAAATGGAACCCTAGGATGGGTCTCAGAACACCTGGTACAAACCTCTGGCCCAGGTGAGAGTACAGATGGGAAACTTACTCCCCAAGAGAAGGCCCGTGGGGGGTCCTCTTTTTTCCTAAGAGTGACACTTAGGCTTCATAATAGACACAGAAAAATCTGTGTCCAACAATTTTTTTCTGCCTACTAATTTCGCAAATAATTGAAAAATGCTTCAAGATGCTTCTAGAGCCTAACCGGTTTGGCTCAGTGGATAGAGCATCGGCCTGCGGACTGAAAGGTCCCAGGTTTGATTCCTCTGGTAAAGGGCATGTACCTTGGTTGCGGGCATATCCCCAGTAGGGGGTGTGCAGGAGGCAGCTGATCGATGTTTCTCTCTCATCGATGTTTCTCTCTATCCCTCTCCCTTCCTCTCTGTAAAAAATCAATAAAATATATTTTTAAAAAGATGCTTCTAGATATTTCTTCCTGAACTGACCATCTAAAACGCGAGCTACATTTCCATATGTGAAGTGTAGTGTGTAGAGACTTACACACCCAGGGACACATGTCTGCAGACTCAATTAGGATTACGATGGCAGAGTTCATCTGGAGAGAAGTCTCTGGTAGCTTGCCATCAGGCTCTACATGTAACCCTGCCCTACACACTATTTTTTAAATTGTGGTAAAAACAAAACACAACATAAACGATAAAATTTAACCAGTTTACCCATTTTAAGTGTACAATCTGATAGTGTTAACTATATGCACATTGTTGTGCGACAGACCTACGCACCTTTTATAAATACTTGGCTGAAGACAAACCTTTTCATCAAATTAGAATTCCTGACGCGCAGAAGCTATTCTTATGAGATGGGTGAGAAAGGAATGACTCACAAGACAGTGGACAATTCTTCCCAATGCTTCTCTAAAAGCCACAGGGTAAGACCGGGCATTCAGGAGGTGCTTGAATAAATGTTGATGAACTAAATGAGCGTTAGCAAGTTGGAATGAAGGGCCCAGAGTATTGACATTGTTCAGAGACATATAAAATCCTTTGGATCTAAAATCTAAGAGATCCAGAATCTGAAGCCCAGCTCAATAAGAAAGGAATGTTGACTGGTCTTTTAAAAATATAAAACACTTCAAGCAAACAGAAGGGCATAGAGAATAAAGTCGCCAATAAGCATATACTTAACACCCAGCTTTAGCTGATGTCACCATTTTCCATTGTTTATTTGGATATTATTTTTATGAAAGAAAACGTTGCAGATGCCTTGGAGATCTTCTCTCTGCCTCTCCCTGGTCTCATCGTCCCTTTTTCCTTCTGTAGAGTGGACCACTGTCCTGAGTTTGGTATTCTTCATTCCTTTGCATGTTTTTCTATTTTGACCACCTGTGGATTCGTTCATAAACAATAGGAAGTGTTATTTCGCATGGGTTTGTGCAAACGCATATTTCCCTCTGCAGATTTCTTTGCTGGCTTCACACCATACCGTGGTTGGAGATTCATCCATGCTGATCATGGAGCTCCATGATTCAAGCTGGCCACTCTGAGGTATGCTATTGAATGAACGTTCCCCAATGTAGTCATCAGCTCTGCTGTTGAAGGATGTCTGCACTGCTTCAGAGACTTTGCTGCCACTCACGCAGCCGCAATGGGCACGCCTGTGTGTGGATGGAAGGTCCTCTGGGATGTAGCCTGCGAATGTCATCCTGGCTGGAAAGGACACACATACTGGACATTAGTAGAGACTGACATTGTTCTCCGGAGTGGTGGTGCCAACCTGAATTTCACAGAGCATATCAATACCCCACAGCAGGGGTGGGGAACCTATTTTCTGCCAAGGGCCATTTGGATATTTATGACATCATTTAAGGGCCACACAGAATTATCAACTAAAATGTTAGCCTGCTACATTTGGTCAAACATTTAATTAACTCACTCCTACGGGCTTGGCAGGGCCAGACCAAGTGGTTTCGCGGCCCTTACATGGCCCTCGGGCTGGACGTTCCCCACCCTGCCCCACAGCTTCATTTTTCCAAACTGATGAGTGAGGAATGGTATCTCATTTTGGTTAGTAGGGCTTCCTCTTTTGTGAAATGTGAATTCATATCCTCTGCCCTTTATATGTGGGCTGAATGCTAATTCTCTACATGTACTAATACATACATGTACTGCAAAGATATTCTCCAGCTCGAGTGAAGATATTCTCTTCACTCTGTTTAGCATGTAGTAAGGTCTGACAGCATCATATTCAACAACCTAATCCTTCGTGGTTTGTGAATTTTCAATCTTGTTTAAAAAATTTTTTCTGTGCCCCAATACAATACACTTTCCTACATTTTCTTCTAGAGGAGTTAAAACTTTCTTTATACATTTATAGATCCTTAACTATCAGGAAAATATTTCTGCAAATGATCTGAAAATGTAATTTATTTTTCCTGTTAAATAACCAATTTCTCAGGACTGTACAAAACCCAATCATTTACCCACTAATTTATAAGATACCTTTCTCTTATACCATATTTCCCACTCTTTCCAAACCCACTTCTGTCCTAATTCTTAGTGGTTCTAATAAAGATGTAGAATTCATTGCAGATGATCCTTGAAGTCCCCTGGCCTAGACAAGCTCTTATCCATCCCTTCCATGGTCAAATCCAAGAGCATGTGGACCAATGACTACACTCCTTCTATAGTTCTAAGCATCTCATCACCACCCGTTACCTTCGATGTTGCACCTCATTCCCTTCCTCCAACAGTGTATGGATTCCAGAGTTGCTGTAGTGATCCAACGTCAAGTTCTTAGCAGAATGCTTGGCACAAATGAGACACAATAAGTTATACCTATAATTATTATGTTCCCGTCAGTCTTCCCATCTGAAGACAATGACTAGTAATTAAAATGTCCTTTAATTTTAATTACACAGCTCCTGATGTTTGAGGAAGCTCGACAACTGTCAGGATGACTGAGTGAATAAATATTAGTCCTGGCCAAACACTTCAGAGAAACAAACCAAATATCCAGGCACTGAACTAGCTCAGGGACAAAGCTTACCTCCTGTCCTTTAGGCAGTGACAGGCTCACCAGGTAATTCTCCACGTGCACAAGAGCCGGTGAGTCCCCACAGTGACTCATCCCCCTGCAACCTCCTCCCCTGAGGGTTGGAGACCAGTGAGTCGATCTCCATGTGTTTCTGGATAAATGTTTATTTATTTATTTTTTGTTAGAAAATGATTTTTCCCAAATGACTGATTTGGTTGATTCATTTTTCACTGACTTGAACAGGCAAGTTGGTTGACCTGAGCAGTGGGTCAGCCAGCTGGTTTCCACGCTGGCTGCACCTCAGAGTGACCGGGGACCTTCCAGCCAGCACCAGGGCTCAGGCCCCGATGCCAGAGATGCCAACCCAATGTCTCCGGAATGAGGCCTGGATACGGGTCCTTTTTAAAGCCTCCCCAGGTGATTCTCCAATGTGAGGAGCCAGGATTGAAAGCTGCTGCATTGGCCCAACACTCACAGGGGCCACCTGCACCTCCCCTCGGGGCCATGGCCACCTGAGGTGAGCAGTTGCTGAGCTGTGTGCTGGGGGTCGAGGCTCGGCTCCAAATGTTTGATGGCCATTTGGTCTTTTTTCGTGAGGAAAACGATCCGCTGGTGCAGGTGTTGGGCATGTTGGCGGCAAAGCCACTGATTGATTGGTCCCTTTGCAATGGGTCCAGATGCTCCAGCCTGGAGTGGGGGCAGCTCCCACGGAAATGCTGACAAAAGAGCAGGGCAAAGAGTGAGATGGGAAGAGTAGCTAGGTTGTTCGCTAAAGCTCCAAGTTGCCTGACACCAAAAAGAAAGTTTTACAAAGGACAGAGCAAGGTAGAAGATCTGTGTGCCTTTTAAAATGTGCAAAGCACTCAACAGCTTGCACATACTCCTAGAACAGCTGGTTCCACAGAGGAATGGCAAACGAAACAATGCAAAGAGAAGACACCAGCCTCTCTGTATGTTCCCCTGGCAATTCCCATCAGGAGAAATCCTGGTTGTGGTTGAAATAAAGTTTTACATCAGAGTTTCCTATCCTTTTCATGTATGATGTCAAAAAATATCACAGGCCCCTTGGATCACCTTTGTACTTTTAATATCTGTGAATTAAGAAAATACCCTTGCAAAATGCCTTCTGTGAATTTCTAATACTCTTAATTTTAGAAAACTGATCATTGCAATAGCATGCACTTAAAACAATCACATGGGCAAGACAGCATCTTCTCTCTAAGGATGCTGTTGCTATTATTGTAAGAAAATGTCTGTATTCTTAAAAGACATATCTATAATAATAAAAGCATAATATGCAAATCGACTGAAGAGCTGAACAGCGGACTGACCGTCTGGACAACCTTCCTGACGACCTTCTGAATGACCTTCCGGACGAAGCTGGGGCTGCGAGGGCCTACTCTTGCACAGATTTCGTGCATCAGGCCTCTAGTATTTAAGAATGTAGGAAAGAAATGACATGAAGTCTGGGGACCATGGCAACGTCTTACATAATCTCATGTAATTGGTAGGCATGAGGAGCTCATTAGACTATTTGCCTACTTCTGTATATACATTTTCATAATAAAATGTTAAATAAAGGTAATACTTGGTCCAATATGAATTCACAGAACCCTTAAAATAATTATGTCCTTTTCCCACTCTAACATCTATAGCCTACAGGTTGGAATCAGTGGTTTTAGATTATTAGCAAAAGTTTGTCATGTAGGTTGTTTTTGGTTTTGGTTTTAAGCTCTTAGGTCAAAATTGCACCTCTATTTGCTCATATATCCAGCTTTTCCCATTGCATTCTGTACAAATGATTGCCAACAGCCTATTGATCAATACTGATCAATTCCCAACCATGTGTTAGGGTCTGGAATGGGTTTAATGACTCCAAAGAGACACAGATATTCCTCCCCAGGAAGCTCACGGTTTAGTGGGAGATGGGTGGTGAACAATTAATGGATAGTTAATAAATCATGGCAAGAATGACGAGTGTTGGAGAGAGAGGGGCAGGTGTTGCTGTAAGTGCACCGAATGGGGGTGGCTCAGTGGGCAGGTGTCGGGGAGGCTTCTAGAAGGAGTGACGTTTCAGTGGAAGGGTCAGTAGGAGCTCCTGAAGCCAAGAGGGAGGCACAGGCGCTTCACTGGCATTGCCGAGAGCCGAAGGCCCCCAGCCCCCAGGTTGCCTGTGGCCCCGGCTCTGGGGTGAAGGAGCTCTCTGCTTAGCACCATCTGATCCTGGAGAGAGCGGAGGGCTCTCTGCCCGCCGCCTTCCACCCTCCTGTCAGCAGCTGGCCCTTAACAAGTGACTGATCTTCAGCATGTTTGATATGAAGCGGGGCAGCACAAACAATCACCTGCCACGGGGGCCATCTTCCTAAAAGACACGGTGACGATCAGGTTTCAGATTCGTGGGCAGCGTGAGCCCTGGGAGCTCCCCCTTAGACAGGACATTGATCTTCCCCGGCTGCCTGGGACGGCGCATCAAGGCACAGCTCATATTTCCCGGACCTTTCACTCCGCAGATAAACGCAAGGAGGCCGACAATAATCTAAAGGTAGCGTCAAAAAAAAAAAAAAAAAAAAGATATACCAAAAAAAAAAAATAGCGTCCAGCAGGACAAGTGGTGCGGCACCCTGCCCACTAAGAGGCATTCCAGAATCGGCCCAATGGCTAATATGTTTGAGTATTTTTCAGGTGCCAGGCGCCCCGCTCGGCACTCTCTCTGTGCTGTGGGATTTACTCCTTCGGATTCTTGGATTTGAAGATTTCTCATGTTCAGATTTGAACTCTTGATCTCCCCGCAACCCCCGAAATGTCTGCTCCTCCGGCATTCTTGCCAAGCCCCTTGGGCCAATCCTGTGGTGGTCACAAATGAAAAAGGTGAAGGGAGTAAGAAGTTACAAAATAGTCATGGGATGGAAAGTACAGCATAGGGAATATGGTCAATAATGTTAATTAGCATGTATGGTGCCAGGTAGGAACTAGAATTATCAGGGGGGATCACTTGTAAATTATACGATTATCTAACCCCCATGCTGGGCACCCACAACAAATATAAAATAATACTGAATGTCAACTGTCATTGAAAAATTTAAAAAATTCCAGGGGTATTGACTCCATAGCTCTCTCTGTCCCTCCCAGCCCACACCCATTCCATGGTCTACGGTGACCCCCATAGTGAGTTGGGAAGGATGTACCCTGCTGTCCTCTCCATGGAGATGACAAAAAGGGACCCTCAGAGAGGTCGAGGCCACCTACCCAGAGTCGCCAAGCTCATAAGTGGTATGGCCCTGGGGCCCCAAATCTCAGTCTGTGCCTTCCTGTGACCTCATGCTCCAGGATGGGACACATAAGTGTTGATTGGCATGAAGGGATATTTCTGGCTGGAGTGGGGGAGAGCAGCAGGAAGAGGGGCTGTCTAGGTACCTGAGAAGCTGGGATTTAGGAAATCAAGACTTGGAGACCTCCCGTGATGGGGGTGCTGTGTCTGGTCTCCATCAAGCCACTGGGGGGCCCAAGTCCACACCAGCAAGAGGACAGCATCCCCCAAAGGTCCAGAGGGGCTGGCCAGACTCACTCTTGATGGTTCCCTGGGAGACATCACTCATCCTCAGACTCAGGCCTGACGTGCCCCCTCCAGCCTCCTCTCCTCACCTGCCGGCACGGTGAACCCCTCCTCTCTGTACTCCCAACCCTCGGCTCGTCTGCTCCTATTTGTATGGCAATTGTTTGTAGTCATCCTGCCCCTGTGTGAGCCTCTGAGAGGATGACATGGGGTCATTTTTATCCCTACATCTGTGTCAGCCAGGGTCCCTTTCTCTCTGATAGGTGTCAGCATGCATGCCCAGCTTCCACCCTCCACATTCCAATTGGCTTATCATTCAACACGCCAGTTCCCCTCTTATCAAGTAAAATGCTTTCCCCACCCAAATTCATATGTTAAAGCCTAACCTACAATGTAACTGTATTTTGAGATGGTACCTCTCAGGAGGTACTTAGGGTTAAATGGGGTCATAAGGGTGGGGCCCTGCTCTGACAGAATTAGTGTCCTCATAAGAAGGAAGAAAAGAGAGATCCCTCTCCCTTTCTTTTTCCCTCTTCTTTTCTCTCTCCCTCTTCCTCTTTCTCCCTCTCTCTCTCTCCCTCTCTCTCCGTATGGAGTAAAAGCCATGTGAGGACACAGCAAGAAAATGGCGATCTACAAGCCAAGGAGAGTGTTCTCTCCAGAAACCAACTCTGCCAACACCTTGAACTTGGACTTCCAGTATCAAGAACTGTGAAAAAATAAATGTCTGTTGTCTAAGCCCTCAGTCTGTGGTGTTCTGTGGTATTTTGTTATGGCAGCCTGAGCAGGCTAACACATCACCCATGGCCAATGAGTGGGCATGCCACTCACCCTGACAGGCTCTTCCTTCCTGGAATTTGAGTCTGGTATCTATGGACCCAAGGCTAGATATGGTTGGCATCCACTCACCCGGACCATGGCCTCCGAAAGCAAACTGCCCACCCCAGCCCTAGAGCTGTCCAGGTTTCTGACCATACTGTGACCTGTTTCTGGAATTCTCCTTTCAAGCTTATGAGCTATCCCAGAACAATCCATGAAATCCTTTTTTCTTCAGTTGGAAATGTTTCCACTGCAACCAAAAATCCGTAAGTAATGGAACTTTTCTTTTGATCCTTCCTGGGAGTGTAATATTAGTTACCAGCCTAATTTGAATGACCCTTAACTCAGAAAAACGCTTTCACTCTTCATGTCTCTGGATGAGCAGAAGTAGCAATGGGATTCCCTTACGGTGACTTTTCATCTATTATCTTTTCCCCTTCACTCCTGGAGACCGGGAGAGCGAGATGGATGGGAATGAGTCATCATCCTGGTTAACCTGACTTCAGCCACAATGGTAAATATGTGGATTTTCCCCCTCCCAAAAGTATATGAACACGATGGACTGACAGTTGGGATGAAGCCAGAGCTGTTCTGCCACTGCCACCGAGATACCGGGAAATGATCCTCCTTTTTATTTTGCCAAAGGATGATCCCTAATCGTAAAGGGTAGGGAGCCAAGGGAAGTTCATTCCTCGTTGCTGTTTTGCTTTGCAGTGCTAAATTAGTAATGGAACAGCCTGGTCCAAGAGTTTTCCTCCCAGCATTTAATAAAAGGCACAGGTGTGGCTGAGGGGCACTCAGCCATGTGTGGCTCAGGGCAGTGAGGAAAGCTGGTTCCAAGAGTTTCTATCTACATGAAATCAGTCTTGTTCTGATTTAAGACGAGCTTGTTGCCAAGTAGCAAAACACAAAGAACTCCTTTCTTTTCCAGTTTGGATGCTTTTATGGGTTGTGCATGTGTGTTGCTTTTTAATAAAGGTCTAGTTGAATGCTTATTCCAAAACCTTTGGCCAAGTCTAAGAAAAAGTGTTGAACGTGAAAAAAGAAAAAGTGGGCATAGTTTTGGCATTCCTTCACTCTGAATTAGAATCATTGAAGGGTTGTTTCCAAGGATGGAAACAGATGAAGGAAGGGATCTGGTGTGCTGGGGAGTTTCAGGAATCACCATCATCATTACTGACATCACTATTATTATTGCCATCATTGCCACCAATATCATCATCATCACCATGATCACCATCATCATCATCATCATCATCACCATCTTAACACCACCATCCTCATCACCATCATTATTACTATCCCCATCATCATCATCACTAACTTTATTTGACCACTTATGTGCCAGGCGCAATGCAAACACCTCAATGTGCATTTGCATCTCCCTTTTCCTTTCCTCCCTACTCTCTACTCAGTTTTTCTTCATGGGACTCATCTCTACTGAGCATCACAACGTGTATATATTTGTGTATTGGTTTGTTGTTTCCTCCTTCTCTCTCCTGTCCAGAATGTAAATTCCACAAGGGATTTTATTTGTATCATTGACAATGGGACTCCCAGGACCTAGTCCAGTGACTGTCACATAGTACGTGAGTGATAAACAGTTGTTGAATGAAAGAATAATATTAATGACAACTGGAGATACTATCACCACTCTCATTGTAGAGATGAGGGGAATGAAGCTCAGAGAAGCTAAATAGCTCACCTGAGGTCATGGGTACCAGTGTTAGCAAGCAGTCAGGTAATTAACACAAATCTCAGGCTCTTTAACCTCTAGACACAGTTGTGACTTCATCTTTCCTCAGAATTAACAAGACATGGGTACTTCAAGACTTTTAACCCTCCACATCTCCAGTTATTTTTCTGAAGCAAATGGAATGCATCTCTGCTCTCCAAAAGAGGGAGAAAAAAACATTTTCTGAGAGTGGAAAATCACCCACATCTGCTTCTCTGCTTGACATAAAACCCTGAGCTTGTGTTCTCCAAAACTCTTAATTAACGACTTGCCAAAGTAAGAACCATTTGCCTAAACCAAGGCAGGGATAGAAGTTGATCGACAAGGCTCTAATTAAACCCCAATTTATAATCTAACAGCCTGGATCTTTCAGGTCATAAAGGACTTTGATCCTAGAAATTGTGCTAATAAGAGTTCCCCTACCCCCACCTCCTCCATCTCTGTCTGGCTTCCCTAACTTCAGGATGGGTGCTGCAGAGGTGGGGCTGCAGCCTTGTTGAAAAGAAATTAGTTCCCTGCAGTGGCCAAATGAGCTGTCTTTAAAAATAACAGCAACCCCACATGGGGTCTTGAGATAGCAATCTGACCATGGGCTCCCTCAGTGGGGACCTTTGCATAGAGATGCATGCCAGATGGTTCTGAGACAAATTCCAGTATCTGTGATGATGGAGGGGCTGCCACTGCTGGGGTGGGGGAGGGCTGGGGATGGACTAATGTGTGTGGAGGGGGTGCTGCTCTTGTGCGACTCAAGGGACTTAACCCTCTCTAGTGGTTTTGGGGCAGCAAGATTGGAGGGAGGGGGGTTTGAGCATAGTGTGGATGTGGGGCAACCAACGGAATGACACCCAAGGGGAGTCCTTTCCTTAGTCAGCTAGAGAGGTCAGATAAGTAGTTTCAGATTTGGGGACTTTGGAGACCAGGAAATTTAAAAAATCTGGATGGGTTGACATAGGCTCACCAATTTTTATTGTATTAATTAAGTACCTGAAAAGTAACAGGCAAACAAAAAGATTAACAAAAACAACAAATCTCTATTATCTACCACTGTACCCAATTAATGTATTTGATAAAGATTTTTGGCAAACACAACAAAGTGGGAAGAACATCCTTACAGACAAAGGAAGACCTTCCCAAGAAAGGGTGGTTGTGGACCATGAACATACTGGTACATACTGATATTAGCCTTATTTTTCTCATTTATCCTTTGGTGAATTTGTTGTAGATCAGTGAGCCCAAGGTCTAATACTTGTAGGATGACCATGAGTCCCAGTTGGGCTGGAACAGTTAAGTTGGGGCAATTGTTTACTAATTAATGTCTACTAATTGGTTTTTATGTCTCCTTTCATTCTCAAATGGGCTCCAGTTTGGACAACCAATTACACGGCCACCTTGAGAATTTGGGGACGTCTAGTAGAGACCATGCTCAAGACTTTGACTTTACTCCATAACCCTATGGATATTTTCCCATGCTCTTTAAACACATATTTGTCTTAAGATTTTAGTAGAAGGAAGTGGACCTGGTGCTCTGAGAAGATTTGCTTCTCCTTCTCTCTTGTCTCTCCCTCTCTTTTTTAACTGCTTTATTGAGATATCATTGACATAAAAATCACTTATATTTAAAGTATATAACTTGAAGTTTTGTTATACATTGTGAAAATTCCTCCTTCTTTCTTCTTTTGTTTTTTGATGGTCTGAAAGGTCTTTGTGTAGATGAGCAAGAAAAGAGATAAAAATATGCCTATGATTCTGTCAAAATATGTCATATTGGCTTAGGAAACAGAGAGAGAAATCACCTCTCCACCTGCCAGTGTGCAGAAAATTCACTGGGTACTTGGCGCCTTATTTCAGCAAATAGAGACACTCCATAAACAGGCAACAGGATGTAGTCAAAACACGGAGCTACTTGTCTGCTTTCTTGACTGTATTTTATACTCACATGGTGCAATTTGCCTTCAGGTCACCCATTAAATGATAAAAGAGACATGGCACTCTATTACCATTTTCCACACTGTCTGCAACTATGTGCATGCACCTGTGTGCTAAGGGAGGAAGGACACAAATTTGATAAAAGGGGTGTTGTCAAGATGAAAAACAAAATAAGCAACTTTATAAAAACACAATGTTTATGTTCACTGAGGGAGCAACAGTGTGCCTGTTCTAGAAAGACCACTGTCCTGAATGTTAGGTCCACCTAAACATCCCAAAATGCCAGATGATGATGATGGTGGTGGTGATGATGATGGTTGTGATGATGATGGTGGTGGTTGTGGTGGTGGTGGTGGTATCAGTAACCAAGATAGCCCCTGAGGTCCATGGGGCATCCCCGCTTGGTCAGTGCTGACTTCTATGCACATGAGCGTCACATACTGTCTTGGAAAGTGAAGGCAGGAGACATGAGTTGGTGCCCATTCCCCAAACTAAACCACTTGACTCTAATAACATTAGATTTAATTGGAACTTTCTAGATTTTCTGGTCCAATCCACCCATTTCATCCTCCTCTCACCTGGTCGGTCTCACACAAGGTTGGGGCTTACTTGGTACGCTTGCGTCAGCTGAGCAAAGCCTGTTCTCTGCCAGAACATTACGTGGGGCACACCTTTCACCTCCTGGGCAATGAAGGACCCGCTTCCAGGGCACTGGCTGGCAGCTGGGGAGCCGCTGAGGTTGGTGGCGTCAGGTCCTCCTCAAGGGAGCAGCTGGGCTCACAGTCCTGAGCTCTCATGTCTCAGTGACCAGATTGTTGAATAAGAACAAATACCTGCTTTGTATTTATTTCCTTTTGGGGGGTTCAGGAAGAATTGATGTTGGAGACGAAGTCAAAGGCGCTGCCAAAACAATCGAAGCCCTCTGAAGGAAACGAAAGCCAAGTGCCAGCGTCCCGAGCTGCAGCCAAGATTTAGGAAGCTTACATACCTGACCCGACTTGATTTAGGGCCCTTTTAGGCTGACATTTAATATGTGACTTGCCTGGTGGGCAGGCTCCTTGCAGTGTTTGGGAAAGGCTAAATGGGATTGGAATGGCGATGACCTCATCCGGCGCTTGGCACTCTTCGGATCTGGTGCCATTATTGAGCTCAGAGCAGCTCGGTTTGTATAACTGCAAGGCCAGCACCACATACCCTGTGGGACTTGGAAAGCCCACTGTTTACCCTGGGATGGAAGGGGGTGTTATGGTGGGAGAATTCAGGCCCACCCAGGGAGACCCATGCAGACCGCATAGCAACCACTGGTCTTATTGTGAAAAAGATGCATGTAGAATTAATCAACCAGAGGGCACATGCAGAACTATGGGATGGATGTTCTGTGGGATTGTGGTCTATACGTCAGAACAGTTTCTGAGATGAGAGTGATTCAAATGAAATAGTCTGATTAAAGAATTGGTCTGCCCACCACGGGCATTGTTCAAAGAGAGGTTAGATGACCACTTTGTTGGAGACGTTGTTGAAGGGTTTCAAACGCTAGGGAGGGAGGGGTTTGACTACATTAAATCTAAGGTTTAGAGTCATTCTATATAATAAAAGAGAAACATGTAAATTGACGTTCCCTCCGCTACACTCACCAGCCAATCAGGAGTGAGTATGCAAATTAACCCAACAAAGATGGCAGGTTAATTTGCATACACAGGTGTTGGGCGGAGAGCCGGCAGCTTGGAGGGATGTGGCTCCCTCGGTCTCTTCCAGTGACCGAGGGAGCCACACCCCCCAAGCCATCAGATGGAGAGCAGAGAGGGAGAGCTGGCGGCTTGGAGGACTTGGCAGAGTGGGAGGCCATGGGACGGAGACAGAGCAGGAAGGGAAAACCAAGATCATGGGGAGCACCAGGAATTCTGGGAATAGTAGTTTTGGTGGCAGCCCCAGGACCAGAAGCGGAAGCCCAGAGTGCGGAGAGCACCAGGAATGCTGGGAATCATAGTTCTGGTGGCAGATGGATCTCCTAGACACAAAGTGAGCCTGGAGGAAGTTACTGTTGCAGTGGGGGATGGAGGGAAAGCAAAGGTGAGAGACATAAGTAAAATCAGAGTGTCTAGGAAAAATTAAAGGGAAGGTATCCTAAAAGGTATCCTTTATTGGTGGAGATTTCCTGAAATCTCCACCAATAAAGCAAAGAAAAAAAATGCCTCTATTATTCTGTGAGCAACAAACCAAACTGAGTTGGGGTCTCAGACAATTCGCTTATGTGATTGCAAAGACAGACAGAAACTCCTGGATTGGAGAGGGCTCCCCTGAGGACTCCCAGATTGGAGAGGGTGCAGGTCGGGCTGAGGGAACCCCACACCCCCCAGTGCACAAATGTTGTGCACCGGGCCTCTAGTTCAATTATAAGAAACAGGACACAGTCACTAGCGCCTATTTAAGGGTCTCTGGTATATAGTAACATTTCATGTAACTGGGGTTTCAAATATCAGGCATTCATAACTAACTGGCTAAAAAAGAACCAAGAATTAGCAAATAAATAAATAAATAAATAAACAAATAAATAAATAAATAAGGAACATGACTCTGAGGAGCCTGAAGGGGTGCTATGGAGTTGATGCTGTAAGTAGGAGACCGCCTGTGATTCTCGCTTGTGACCTAAGGACTCCTATTTTAGACACAATTGTAACAGGCTCGGTGTGATCCCCAGTACTCACCCGTTTCAGTCCTACCAGTGCAGGTTTCTTTGTCTGGTTTTCTTAACTGGGGTGCCATTGGGGAACCCCAGTGTGATGGTGAGGGCGGTAGCTACACTTCAGGAGGCGAGATGCTCATCTAACCCAGCCATGAACTTGTGTGATATTGGCCACGTCACTTCACTCCTTGGGCACCTAGACTTCTGTCTGCATCAATGGGAATAGGTATTTGTGGAATGAAAAATGCAAGGGTTATTTCAAATAACCTGAGTTAATCCTGGGAGGGCAGCATCCCTACTTGCTGTAGCCCTTCGTGGCTGTAAGGAGTTTAAATGCAGACCTCTCAGACACTCTATAACCAACTCCTCACACCTCACAGGGTGATAAAGGATGAGAAATATGCTGCCATATTTTCAAAAGTTTATTTCATTTGCAAAAACCTCAAAATTTACAACCCTAAAAACCACCGTTTTCACTGTTGGCTTGGAACATCACCAACCTGCCTATTTAAACTCATATTTAACTCGCTATTTAAACTAGTGTGAAAACAGCAGGCATCTCAAGAAGGTCAGCCTTCCTCAGACCAACTGACTGACCTTTTTGCTTTTTTGCAATTTTGCAAGAAGGGACCTGGGGTGCGAGCAAGTCACAAACTGTCTGATTAAATTCCCTTCTAATTAAATTCAAACCATTAATCAGATGAGAGACCGTGTTCTTTTTGCCTTTGACCTCAAGTCTCTTTGCTCTTCGAATCTGTCACCCGGGAAATTTTCCCCTTCTGGGAGAGGGCTCGCTCTGAGCTTTTGAAGTTGGCAGAGAAGAGATAAGGCGACCAAGGCAAGCTTTGCTTTATGCAAAGAAACCGGGAGGGACTCCTGTAAAGCCGTCCGTCATAGCTCCGCTATCTCTGCAGCAGAGATGGAATATTACTATGCGTTTGTGGCTTAACCAAGCAGTTTTTGTATTATGTGCCCAAGGATGCATGTGGCTTGTCTTTTAAAAGCATATTACTCTGCAGAGGACCCCTCTACCTTTCTTACGTGATTGGTTAATGGGCAGTTACTACCTGCCAAAAACATTCTGGACAGATTTCAGTAGCTACTAGTATCTGTTTCTCACTTGAAGATCAAGTTCAGCAAGGTAAACTAGAAGTGACAGCTGAAAAATAAACATTTTGCAGTGTGTCCTCTACTTTGCTCAAAGGTGACCTTAGCCTAAGGGGACAAGGCGAGGTGGAGGTTAAACTCATCCCACCAAAAGGGGGGGAAAAATCTAGAACAAAAGTCAACCTCTGGGATTTGAACCCGAGACTGGGGAGAGTTCAGGGCACAACCTATTGCTTGACACTGCTGTGTAATGATCGGCGGTGTCTGGTTGCCAGAACGTCATGGTTATCGACCGCAGGGGCTTATGCGGATTAACATCTGAAAGCAGAGGCCGCCCCGCTACTTTGGTCTGCTTTGTTTGCTCATGTGAATTGTGTCCCGTGCTTACACACCAAGAAGTTGCTGGAGCCGTCCCTTGTGGGAAAGGGCTCATTCCCGAGCACAGGTGACTCCTCTGGTGAGCCCTGCCTCTTGTTCTGGGGCCATCAGACTTGGCCATCTCTCTGCATCGATTACATTCATGGGGGGTTCAGGTTTGAGCCTCTCTGGAAGGAGACTCCGTTAGCTGCTGGTGTTTTCTCCTAACGAGAGCTTCATGCTGATAAACCTGGTCACTTTGAAAGTGGAAGCATCCGTCACAAACAAGCTGTTGCAAGTGTTGAAATATGGTCCCTGACCTTAAAGGGTGACCTCTAATTTACTTTCTCCTCTCTCCTCTCTCTCTCTCGTTCCACGTATCAAATGAGCAGAAACAAGTTTGAGACATTTTGCGGGAAAGGTGCTCACTGGATAATATTTCATAGACACATATTTAGGCTTAAAGGACCTTCATAAATGCACAGGTGCTGGGACCCAACCCAGAGACTCCAATGCATCCTTGGAGCATTCATTGTCCCTGTATCAGCTTCGCCAGGTGACCCTGAGGCACAGCCAGCACTACGACCAACGCCTCATAACGTCAGCCTCATGCAGTTACATAGACCGCAGTGTCTGGGATTTGATAAATACCGTGTGTGAATGAATAAAGATACTTGGGAGAAGGGACCAAGTATTGGGACTCCAAGGTTTATAGTGGGTAGACCAGCTAGTAGTCAAGTTGGAGCCCCATTCACACAGTCGTGCACATATTTCTCACAGATCACAAAGGAAATGACTTCATACTTCACTTGCATTTCGAGAGGAGCGAGAAGAGCCTCCTGGCACGAGGCAGGGTTGGCTGCCCTCTGGCCCGGCTAGGACACAATGGGTAGACAGACCACAGATCTCTATCTGCCCGGCACCAAAGGCCACCCTTTTATGGGAGAAGTGAGGGTTTGGCCCATGCAAAGAGAGAAGTCACTGTCCTTTCTTGTGACTTTAGTCTAAAAGTCTTCAACTGCTGCAGGCATATTTTGTTGGCCCATGAGGTGTTTAAAAATGGGGACATGCACATAGAAATGCAGACATCCTGTTGTTGCTCTTGATAAATTCAGAAGACCTGGCCACGCGGGGCCAGGGCTCCCCTCGGGGAAGGAGAGACGAGCTCAGCCATGGCTGCCACTTTGGACAAAGTCTGGGTTCTCGGTTTGCCCCTGTCCGCACCGCTCCTGATCGCCTGCCCCCATCCGCTTCTCTAGTCCACGCCTCCGGCCTCGGCCCTGGAGGCACTCGGGTTTGTAGCACCTCAGACAGTTGGGGGAAATGTGTCCTCGGCAACGTATTTACCAATAACGTTGAGGAAAGTCATCCGCAGTTGAAATTCCTGCGGAGAGGCCGGATCGGGTCACTGATGGGGGAAGCCGATAGCCAGGCACAGGTTAACGAGCCCTTTGCTCCAGAGAGGATATATAAATACACCCCAGAGGGGCCCTGAACTTTCCCCACCGATCTGATCCGTCTCTAATTGTTACCAATTGGTATTCCCTTACGCCCGTGCTTTCTTTGTAATAGAGACGTTGTTCTCATGTTCCCCGTAGAGTGACCCTGTATTCCAACTGCCCATCCACAGGGGTCACACGGACTTCCTGGGATGAGAATGCTTGGGTTTGGGGGTTTAAAGCCTCCTATTTTCTTTCTGCCCTAAAGCAGCTCCGTTTATTTTAAATCCAGAAGCACTGACACCCTTGAAGCTACTCTTCTTGCATTCGTATTGCTAAGCAAAGTCAAGAGAATTTCACCAAAGGCGTGAAACACGCTTTTTATTTGACTTGTTTGTGCATCTCTAAGAAATGACACGTTAGCAGGAGGAGGCCTGTGGTGGCAGGACTCTGTCCTCGCTGGCCTTTAACCTGCATCGTCATAGGTAATTGTCTGTAGAATTGTGAGCTGGTGATTGTTTTAAATCCCACGCCGCGCCCTCTGACCTCTGACACGGTGAGCATATTGTGGGTGAGAGTGAGTTCAGCTCCCAGGACGGCCCTACAGTCTGAGCCGGGTCCAATGTCTGAAGCAGGACTTCTCCTAGAACACGGTGGCGGGTCCGAGCAGGTGCGGACTGCACGCTCCTTTGCTCCTTCATGTCCACCTGGCCCTGATCCGCTCAGATGACCAATGAGCTGCAGCGGGGAGTAAAGAGGAGTGACTCACGTCTCTCTTCCGCCTCCTCCTCCCGGGACCGCTCAGCCTCGGGACGGTGTGCTGTGGGCACAGGAGAAGCAGGAGTGGGGCTGGGCTGGGCTGGGGGAGGGAGAGCAGGAACTGACAGCAAAGGGCATGGGGTTTCCTTTCGGGGAGATGGAAAGGCTCTGGAATGAGGTAGAGGTGGCGGCTGCACACCGTGTCAATGTGCTTAATCCCCCTGGGCTGCACTCCCTGAAATGGACACAAAGGCACATGTTGTGTTATGTCTATGTCACCACCACAACAAAAAAGGCAACAGGGAAAAGAGACTCTGCAGGGAGAAGAAATTAAAACAACAAACAACCATTAGTAACCTATTCACAGAACAAGAGCATAGGTCTTTCACTTTCTTCCTGAAGGACACTTCTCTCTCTTTCTCTCTCTCCCTCTCTCTCTCTCTCTCACACACACACACACACACACACACACACACACACACACACAGACACACACACACACACACACACCCTAGGCCCTGCAAGCCCAAGGCTGGTGACCACAGCAGCCAGCTGGTCACTGCGGCACAGACGTCCTGGGGGGACGGGGCCTGTCGGTTTCCTCCCCTACAAATAGGGACCAAAGTCCCACTGAGGATTCAGGGGAAACGCTGCCCCTGGGCCCAGTGACCCCGACTTCAGGTCCCAGGCTTCATGCTGCATGAGAGGAAGGAGTGCTGCCTCGGAGGGCACCCTGGCTTTCCAAAGCCTTGTGTGGGGGCCCGGACAAGATCACACTCAGGGAACTCCCCGCCTCCCGGCTGCCGCCCTGTCATTAATTACACGGCTGTGTTTATTCCTCCCAAATGCTGAGCTTTCAGGTCAGAACCAGCGTCGGGCCAGGTCTGACCCAGCCTCCCACAGGGCAACCCACGCACAAGATGCCTTTGCTGCCAGGTCAGGGCTGCCGCCCGGGGCTCGGGGTTCGGATGGAGGGAACAGACGTGGCCTGTCCTCGCTGTTTCAGAACCAGCGGGATTGACTCAAGGAGATTCAACCGAACCCTGTGTATTCGTTTGCTAGAAAATACCACAAACTCGGTGTCTTAACACAGCGGAAGTGCGCTGTCTTCCTGGCAGCCTGGCAGCAAGGTGTTGGCAGGACTGGCCCCCTCTGAAGCCTGGGGGCGCCCCTTCCTGTGTCTCTGTCTTCACATGCCATTTTCCTAGCAGGACACTAGTCATATTCAAGTAAGGGTCCACCCACTCCAGGATGACCTCATCTTCTCAGCTAATTACATCTGCAATGACTCCCTTTCCAAATTAGGTCACATTTGGAGGTCCTGGGGGCTAGGGCTTCCACATATCTTTTCTGGGGGATACACTCAGCTCCTGACACCCCGGAATCCCTCTGCACCCCAGTACCTCTGAGAACCTCTTGCCTCCTCCGGGAAGTCCACAGTGCCTGCTTGCTCCTGAGCATCCCTGGTCCTCCCAAGGGGCCCCCCAAAGCCCCAGCATTCACGGTCTAAAGGAGGCCTAACGTTACAGCCATGGTTTTAATTAAGGCTTGATGGGCCATGTCATGACATCATCAATGAAACAAGCATCATAAAAAATAACTTAATATGAAGTGTGGGAGGGCAGTCCAGGATTTGTCATGAAATCACATTCTGTAGCCACAAATGCCATGTTAAGAAGCATCGGCGGCAGGGTGTCCTCTGTTTATAAGAAGTTCCACTCGCGCTCACCGCCTCTCCGTGGCGCCTTTGGCCCAGGCACTGCCCGCGAGTGTGGAATTTCATTCGCACCCGGGTTGGTGAACTGAGCAGGTTAATTCCAAACCACGGGTCTGAGTCAAGTTCTTGTCTGGAAATCACACACCGAAATTCCGGGCAGGCTGGAGCAGCGGGGGCCGGGCCGTGACGAGGTCTTGGAGCCGTGTGTCACGGCGCAGCCGGGCAAGCAGCCTGGGCCTCCAGAACAGAAGCCAGCGGGGATCCCGGGGCTTAGCATTAAGCTCAGCCTTAAGTATGGGTTTGGGGACGCCCTTGGCTGGGTTCCCCTGTGGCTGTCATTCCTTAAAGCTCAGGGATGAATGCAAGTCTCATAACATTTTTCAACGCCACGTCCCGGTGTACACGCTGTAAAACACTTGCTTTGGGGGAACTAGAAAGACCCGGGGTATAATGCTATTTTCTGCCATTTAGGAGGAACAAGGAAGAACGGGCCTGTGGGTAGGGATCACGGGGGGCAGGTGGATGTGGGGCTCCTGCGCAGAGCCCTACCCAGCTGTGCGTTTCACCGGGGCACCGGGCCAGGGCGCTGAGGCCAGCATGGGACCCGCCAGTCATGCTGTGACTGCTGGGGCTGCTCCCAGCAACACGCCCGCCCAGAGGGATGTCACAGGCTCTGGGGGACAGTGGGGAACAAGACAGACAAAGCCCTGCTTTCACAGACCTCGTACCCCACTGGCCAGGGAGAGAGAAAATATGAACAAGTCACAAAGGGAAAATAAAAAGAAAATAGGGCAATAACATCAGACGGTATTTACTGCCATGAGAAAGGGTGGAGCAAGATGACAGGAAACCTCTGAAGGGGCTGGCTAGGCCTGCGGCTGCGGTGGCTTCGCTGAGACGGTGGCATTGGAGGGTGACTGAATGCTGAGGGGGAGCCACTTTCGTGAGTCATCAAGGGCAGAGTGATGGGTGACTGGCCTGCGTACTCGGAAACCCCAGCTAGACAGGAGCTGGTGGTGGAGGGGCAGAGAACAGGGCTCTGAGGCCAGGGCAGGGCGGTTCAGGGCGAGGCTGTGCAGGCGGACAGGACCGGGCCCCGGAGGGCGTGCCGCCGCCATGTGGAAACTCACGTTTATTCCATGTGCGAAGGCGTGTTGCATGACTACCTCTAGCAATGGATATGTGGGGGACATTTTCAGGGTTAATTCTTCCTCCAGTTTCCCAGTCCAAATGGCATTCCTGGCAAGTGCTGTAGATGAATACACACTACAAAAGGCTGCTGAAAAGAGTTTCCAGCTCACTCCATGGAATTCTTCCTCTTCCCTCTCTACACATCCTTCGAACTCACAGCGGTGAGGAGGTGGGTGAGCCACTCCAGCGCCCGCCATGTCTCCTCCGGGAGGTCCAGGGGGGCCTGGGCCCTCCGTCAGTCTTGGTCCCAGAAAGCTGGACTCAGGTTCCAAAGCAAAGCGTGGAAAAGGTACCAGGGCGGAGATGACCGTTTTGACACAGCAGAAGCGGCCCAGGGAAGGTAGTTACATGGAGAAGGTTGGGTGGACATGTGATGTCTGGCTGACACCCATCTGAGCTAAATGCACCATACACACCTGCCTGCATTTGCTTTTCACTCAGGAACCAGCTCTGGAGGACTGGCAAAAAGTGACGGCTGTGTTTGTGTCCTTCATGGCAAACTGGGTGGCAATGGGAGGTCGTGGTGGGGAATTAGTTTTCACTACAAACCCTTTTACCTTGTAAAGGTTTTTCCAGGTACATGTGTTATCTACTGGAAACAAATTTATATAAAAGCCAAGCGACCGGAATGACCAAAACGACTGGAACAACTGGAATGACCGGTCGCTATGATGCGCACTGTGGCTGGCCAACAAGCCTGATGGGGGTGGGGCCGGCCGGCCAACCTCCCACGGCCCCTCCCCCTGGCCAGCCTGGCCCCTGATCAGTCCCCCACCCCGATTGGGGGTGGGGCTGGCCACCTCCCTCGGCCCCTTCCCCTGGCCGGCTGGCCAGCCGGACCCCACCTGTTCATGAATTCATGCACCAGGCCTCTAGTATGAATAGAAAACAGTTTTATGTGGAAGCTGTGACCACCATGAGGTCCACATTGCACCGTTTCACAGTGAGATCATAAATCTTATAGAATCTTGGATCTAAAAGAGAATTCTAAAGTTCTGCCCCCCCCCCCCACCACATCACAGACAGACAAACTGAGGTCCACTGATGTAAAAAGAGCCTGGCTGATTCAGGCACAGAGGGATTGACACCAGGTCTTCTGTCACCGGCCTCCTCTTCCCAGGAGAGGCTGTGCTGGGTCACATGCTGTCCCTGGAAATTTCCATTCCTAAGTTTCTAAAATTTGCGGTAAAAAGAAAAAGTGCCCATGTGACGGCCCCCATGTTTTCCAAAAGGAAAACAGATTTATAGGCTGATGGGTCCGTGGGCCAGTCTGTGTGCAAGAAGCCCGAGCACCTTGTGCTCTGATGGGTGGTGTGTTCGGGACCAAGAGGAGGGTTGATGGCAAGACAGGTGGACTGGGAGACTTGGGCAAATCCCAAGCATAGTGGATTTTATGTGAAATAACTGCCCAGGATTTATGTAATAATTAATGGGTGAATACAAAATACTTCTGTTAATTTATTTTGAACCTCGCTGATGCAGCAGTTACCTTCTGTCAAGAACCCTTCTAAGCACTTCCCCCAAATTAACTTGTGTCACATGAGCACTATATTACGGTAATTTCAAGGGTGAAATTTGGAGTGACGTAGACTTGGGTTTAAATCCTGGTTCTGCCATTCTTATTATGACCGAGAACAAGTTACTTGGTCTCTGAGTCTGAGTCTCAGGTTACTCATCTGTAAAATGGGGATATTACGAACTGTCTCGGAGACTTGTAAGAAATGAGGTAATGCCTTAGTTCAAACCATACAAAGTTACTGATTTCCAACCTGTTTTCACTTACAAAACTGGCAGTTTCACGTCGTTCAAATATATAGTTTAGCCCAATGCCAGCACATAGAACGTGCTCAATAAATTCTAGCATTTTTTTCAAATTCTTTAGCTTAAGGGGAGCTAAAAACAGCATTTATTGAGCACTTCTTTCCAGCCTAGAAGACTGCATTTCTCCCTTCCTTTTCCTCACATCCTTTGATTGAGCCATTGGCCCCAAATTATTCTTCCCCAGGCTCGCTATAACGACTGAGAGGCTCTCACTGGGTCCCAGCCTTTGGAAAGTAAGGAAAGTTCTATCACAGTTCTGTCCCCCACAGCCTCTTGTTTGCAGAGGCTGCAGCACCCGTGGAAGAGGCTGCCCACGGCAGGCTCCTCGCTGTCCGTTGTCCGTCGGTTTGGGTCATGAATCTGGAACAAAGAGTTCCCAAGGCGGGGCTCCTGGTGATGCGAATTCCTCAGCCATCTGTCGCCCTTGCAAAGTGGGGGGTCCCATCACAGCTCTTTGACAAATGCACAGCTCCTGAGCCAGGGAACCGCGGGAGGTGAGATTCACATGGACTAATTATATCAGAAGATACCTTCACCCGGAGAGGGATCCTTTCTAGTCCCTTTCCTGCCAAAATACCGCAGCCACCAACATGGAAAGGCCATTCTGCCTGGGGTCCCGCCCCTCAGATGTCAGCGCCTTTCTCCGGGAGGGAGAACAGATGTGTGTGCAAATTGCTAGCTCCTACCCAAATGGAGAGGTGGCCCGCATGCCCAGGTCACACGGCTCGCTTCATGGAGAAAATGTCAAAGAGCATCGACATCTGGGGGCTCTGGGGAGACCAAAAGGATGGCCACAGGTCACACGGCTTGCTTCATGGAGAAAATGTCAAAGAGCGTTGACATCTGGGGGCTCTGGGGAGACCAAAAGGATGGCCACAGGAGCCAATGCCCGCCTCTCAGGAGTGAAACCAGAAGCCTCCATCCCCTCAGGAAGCAGCCATGGCCGCCCACGCCGGGATCCATATATCCCTTAGCAACGCTAGTCATGTTTTACGTGTGTCGAGGGTAACATTGCAGGTCCCGATCATCATCACTGAGTTATATAAATATCCACTCAACTTGTCAACCATGTTGAGGGCAGCATGAAGAAAGGTTAAGGGGTAAAAATTTTAGGGGCTTATACTAGGTAGTTCAGTCTGCCAGCACAGGCACCGGGCGAACGGCATTGCTTTCTGATGCGGTCATGGCCAGACGCTGGGGTAGTGACCTGGTCAGCACACATCCCATCAATCATGGAGAAGGCTGAAATACCTGCCCACTCAGCCACTGCTGCCCCAGCCCCCCACCCCCTGGCAGGCTCCAGAGCACAGATCCTCGGCCACCGGGTGCCCCCACCGTGGAGCAATCTGTAGGTAATTTATGTATAAGCATTATCATCGTGAAGGAAAGTTACCAGGAAAACAGATTTGATTACATTGTAAGGATACAGCATAAAACACACACTCAACAGTTTAGAGAACAAAACGCTGCTTCTCATTTGCCTTTTAGAAATCGGGATATCAAAAAAAAAAAAAAAGAAATCGGGATATCCTATACAGCGGTCCCTACTCGTCAATAATGCGTTTTCACAACAAGCTTGAGAGAATGAGACATTGCTGACATGAGAACGTCTGAGAGTATAAAGCCAAGTATCATGCATTAGTTTTTATTTTGATGGATAGGAGTTAGAAAACATACACTTCACATATACAACAAAATCTAAAATAAAAAAAGATATTCTTAATCTCTATCTCTTCTATGTCTTTTTACTTAATAGAACTTTTAACATGTTTTTATGAGCTCTTGCCATTTTTCATTAACATTGTGTATGCTAAAGAAAATGCTACTTGAAAAAAATTCTGTTAGAAAAATGGTGTTTGTTGGCTGAAAGTAAAAATCAGTCAATCAATAAATAGCATGTCTTTAGAGAAAGTTGAAAAGGAACCTGCTTCGAGGCTCCTTGGAGGTCTGATTTGATGGCTGGGCACAGAAAATACAAGATGAACCCGGAGTACCCCCATTGTGCCAGAAAGTAAGAAAGTAATTTTTCTTTAAAGGCTGGGCCATGTCAAAAAGACACAGGAGCTAATCCAAAGCATCTTCTAAGGGCCAAACTAGGACAATTTGAACAACAAAATAAATAACAAGAGTATTGGATTATTACCCAAACAATAAAACAATACCTATGAGCCCATAGTGATATAAATAGGTGATTGAATAAATGGAGGAGAAGGAACAAATCTTTCCTACAGAGGAATTCCAAATAATAAATGCTCATGGAATGAGGGAAATAAGAAATCACCATTAGTAAGATCTACTGGTGAATGCCAAAATTAGTAGGTAGGACATTAAAAAGGAGCAGAATAGATGCATAGCCTCTAAGTTATCTCCCCTAAAAGATTGATTGGTTGCTGTTATGCTTGAAGCACATGACCACACAATCTTCGTTCTGCCCTCCAAGAGGTCCCGCTTCAAGGTGGGCTGGACTGAGTGACTCTCCAACCAGACAGAGCATGGGAAGGAAGTGATGGGAACTTCCCAGTGGAGGAAGCTGGCAGACAGCACTCTGAGTGACCAAGGTCAACATCACCCGTGACAGGCTGTGTTGATAGCATGCACCCCCTGATAGGATGGGATGAGAAGGACACATCACTTCTGGAATATTCTTCCCCAAAATTCATAACCTCAGTTTAATCATGAGCAAACAGAAAAACCCAGTTCAAGAGATACACTGCAACATACCTGATCAGGATGCTCCAGTGTCACGGCCATGAAAGAGACGTCTGAGAAATGGTCACAGACATGGGGAGCCTACGGAGACATGGCAACTGAAAGGAGGGTGGTGTCCTCGATGGGGTCCTCGCGCAGAAAGAGGACTAGTGGAAAAACTGGGTGAATCCAAATGAAGTCTGGGGCTTAGTGTTATTATAGCCAGGTCGGTATCGCATTGATAAATGTCACTGGGTCATGGGTGTTACCAGTCGTGGGTGAAGTGTATTCACAAACTCTCTGTATGAACCTCGCAACTCTTGCAAAATCTAGAATTATTTCAAAATGGAAGGTTTTTAAAAAATGGACCTGGATTTTAGGCTTCCTTCCCTCCTGCTATCACTCTACGATCAGATCAATTACTTTAATAGAACAGGAGAAAGATGAACCAGAACCCCCAGGCACTGCTGGTGGGTTGTGACTTAGATCAACTATTTTGGAAAACAGTTTGATAAGAGCTACTGCACCCAAATGTGCAACTATTCCACTTCTGGGGATATACGCAACCAAGTAGTGTGTGTGTGTGTGTGTGTGTGTGTGCGCGCGCGCGCAAAAAGACATGCAAAAATGTCCATAGAAAATGTATTCATAATAACATAAAACTGGGAGTAACCTCAATGTCCATCGACAGGAGAATGGAGAAATAAAGTGTGACCTGGTCACACAGAGGTTCTCAGAGTGAGGCCCAGGGACGCGCGCGGGGAGTCCCCCAGCCTCCTGCAGGGCATCTGAGAGGTCAGCGTGCGTTTCCTAACCTCACCAAGATGCTCTTTGCTTTTTCAGTCTCATCACCTGAGTATCTGGAGAATTCCAGAAACTACCTGGCTGTTGGGTGAGACACAAAGGGATTTGTAAGAAGGAAAAACAATGCCACTCAGCTCACTGCGTGTTTTGAAAATATAGTTATTTATATCAAAAATATGTTACTTATAATCACATGTAATGAGTTTATTCTCATTCCAAATGAACTACTAAATACATGTTTCTGAATTTCTCTGTTTCTTTTTATTTTCAACAAAGACTCATGGACAAAACAAAACGAAATATCTAACCGCGCGCTGTGGCCCCAGCAGTGCTAAGGAGGTGAAGGTGTGCTGCCACATTGCCGAGGGGAGTCTGAGCTGCTGCTACGCGGGGCTGGACGACTCTGACACTGTCCTGTGAAAGGAGCTGGACGGCAAGAGCGTGTGCGCTGATGGGTTTATAGAGGGTTCGTGAACGGCGGGGCCATCGCTCTGACAGTGATCAGAACAGGGGCCTCCTGTGGGGGTGGCAACCAGGGCGGGGCACCAGATTCAGGGCCTGGCAAGGGTCCAGCTCTGGGGCTGGGGGAGGGTCACAACGGTGTGTTCACTGGACAAAACTCGTGGAACTTAAGATCGGTGCACATTCCCCTGTCTCTTATCCTTTCATCCAAAAGAGGGGTAACAGGATGCTCTTGTCTTCACAGTTAAAATAACTGCACTGCTGGACAGTGAGCCCAGCTTCGGAACCGCTGGCCCTGAGTTCCGGTCTCAGCGTTTCACCTGCCACCTCTCTGAGTCTTAGCTCCCGCACCTGTGCACCGTCAGTGTCGAAGGAGGATGACGTACAATCATGCCCAAGCCCCTTAGCACAGGCCCAACGCAGAGTTAGAGCTTCCTAAACGCTACGATTATTGACACCCTCTGTGGGTTCCAAAACCTAATTTTCACCCATAGCCCCTGCAACACGGGTGCATTTGCAAGCAGGACCCTGAGAAGCATAGCGCATCCTCACATTCCTCGGACGTGTCAGGCTTGTTCTAAACCTACGCGTGGATGCGTGTGCTGGGCGCTCCTGGCGATGCTAGGAGCCAGGCCTCGTCTTCACCATCTCGGTTACACAAGGAGGAAGCTGAGACACAGACCCGCTGCATCACTACCCAGGTCCCTCTGCTCAGCGCTGACCACCAGAATGAACTCACGGCCTCCCTCCGCGGCACCGGCTCCTCCCTGCCCACCCCGAGTAAGCATCGCGCCTGCGAATGTCTCCTGAGATTGGGTCCCTTAGCCCACTGCACGGAATAGGTGTAGCCCCCCTCCTTCTCCCCGTCATGCCAGCCTGGGTGCCAGGTGCCACTACTGCTCAGTTAGCGCCCGGAGCTCCCTGTACCCACTCCAAGAACTGCCCCTGAATCGCAGGTGATGAATGGGTCTGGTCCGCTGGGTGCACCATGCCCTTCACTTAGCCCTGTGCGACTGGGCCTTTCCTCTCCCTTATCCCAGCACGCCCCAACCCTCTGTGGGCCCCCTGCTTCTCTCCCAGGAAGCAGCCCCAAGACACCCAGATGCAGACCGGGCCCCCTCTCCAGGCCGCAGGGCTCCGTCAGCTCGTTAGCACAGACAGTCACTCCCCTCCACGGGGGCGGGGTGCGCATCACAAGCCAGGAGCCGTATTTCAAACAGTAATTAATTGACGACATAGTAATTAATGGGCCACATTCCTGCTTCGGTGAAGTGCATAACTCCGTGCTCCTGAGCTGGGGACAGGCCACGCTCTTGTTTTCTTTTAATCTGGTCTGAGAGACGAACGCTCTCCCCGGCGGCAGGGACCCGGCCTGGTCCCCGTGAGTTCATCGGTGTGGCATGTGTGGCCTCTGCACGCTCAGAGATACGAAACGTCAACCGTCACGTCCCCTCGGGGCCCCGGGGGAGTGGGTAAGGAGCCTAATTAGCTGTGGTCCCCATTTATTAAAAGTCATAAATATTCTTCTTGGAGACAGGGTGGGAGTTGGAGGAGGAGGGAGACAGCGTCTGGCTGGTGTGTGTGTGTGTGTGTGTGTGTGTGTGTGTGTGTGTGTGTACGTGTGATTGACTTTCAACCAAGTATGAGGTTGTCAAACCTCCCTTGAAGGCAGAGGTATGGCGGGGTCCGTGTTTAGGAGCGGGTCCCCGTGTCTTGAGAGAGAGCATTTAGCTGGAAGGCCTGTCACCTTGCTTTCCCCAGGAACAGAAGTGTCATAAAAATGACACGTCATCATTCACTGCCCCAATATTTGCTAGATTCCTACTCGATTCTCAACCTGGTGCACAACTCTGGGAATAAAGATGGACCGCACATGGCCCTTTTTATCAAGGACTTCGTGGTCTACTTGGAAATAATAATAATAATAATAAAATGTAATAATTTGCTTATTGTAATACCGTTAGCAACAGGGAAACAGACACCTGGTGCGTAATATTGACACGACAACAACAAAAATAACAACCAGCATGTTTGGGCCACAGAAAGGCATCACAACAACATATGAGTATCTGTGGTATAGTTGCACGTGCACTTCCCACTAACTCACTCAGAGACAGAATGTCCGAGCTACTGAAACTGCAAGTGAGAACAAAGTTTCAAGATACTGACGACTGAGCTGTGAAAGGAGAGCACCTGACTTCCACAGGCAACAGGGTCCTCTGGTGCTGCGGATGCTCCTGCTGCGGCTGCCTGTGTCTAAGACAGAAGCAGAGGCCGTATTTCAGGGGGAGATGAGTGAAAATCGCCATAGACTATTTCCCCATCCAGTTCGTGAACCTCCTGAGTTCCACGGGGTCCACGCCGTGCGGGTGAGGAACTCCAGCTGTGGGACGCCAGGCCGTGGAACGGAGGAGCCTGGGTCCCTGAATCACACCGTGGAGGGGAGCGTGCCTGCCCACCTGAGAAAATGCCTTTCCACTGGACTCCCTGCCTGTGCCCTGTGAGTCCCAAGCAGCAAGTGGGATGGTGGAAAAGCAATTCTGAACGTCTTAACTGAGCACAACCGGCTCCATTTTAAACCTAACCCTAGCTGTGTTCGAGGGCGTCACTGCATTCCAAATGGGTTAGCGTGTCACATATTCTGTCTCCGGGGAGGCATAAAGGCATTGTATTAATATTTCCCAAGGCATGCAATTACTTGAAAAAGCCCCAAATAGTCCAGACTAACGAGTATATTTCTCCCTGAGCCGTCTGGAAATCTAATGTTTGATGGGGTAGCGGATACAATAGGGAATGGAAGGAGGGAGGGAACACTATTAATTTTTATAGCGTGTCCGTATGTGTTAAATGCTGCCTGAGATGCTTTTCATATACTGTCTCGCTGAACTAGAAGCTAAAGATGCTGAGCACTGGCACGGCCTGACCTTGGAAAAGCATGTCAGTGGATCTGTTAAGGTGCAAGTAGCAGATATCCAAACTGGTTTCAACACTAAAGGGAATTATTGGTCCATATAACTGGAAAGTCCAGAGGTAGGGTGGGCCTCGGGACCAGCTTGTCCCAGCAGTTGCCGATGTCAGCAGGGCTGTGATTCTCCTCTGTGGCAGCTTCTCCTTCAGAGTGACTTTCTCTGTGGGAGTCAGGGAGCTGCCAGCCGCACCAGGATTCCACGCTTCCCTGTTCACCTACAGGAGAAGCGAGAAGATGTCAATCACACCTCATCCAACCCAGATCTTGAGATCTGCTCTGATTGGACTAATTTATGTCGCAACCCCATTCTTAAATCCATAACAGAGGCGACAAAGATGGAGGTTGTGATTGTGCCTAGCCACCCCAGAGCACACAAACCACATGACGAAGAGGTTCAGGTTCCTATTAGGAAGGGAGAAGGGGAACAGAGCCGAGAAGCAATGAACTACAGTCTCAGCAAAAAAAATAAAAATAACGTTAACAATAACAGCAAACTTGAGAAGCAATGAACTACAGTCACAGCAAAAAAAAAAAATAAAAATAACGTTAACAATAACAGCAAACTTTCCCTGAGCAAATTGCCGTGGGTCCAGCACCCCGCTACATTGTTGTCTCATCCCATGTGCATCTCAAACATGTCAAAGCCCTGCAATGTGGACCCTCTTAACCCCCCCATTGTGTAGATGAGCAAACTGAGACCCACAAGGTTCAGCACTTTGTCTAAGCGCCAGGTCCCATGGGGACCTGGGTCTGACTGCAGCCCTCCTCTTCACCACCAAGTGGTACTGCTGCCCTGAGAGGCCCTGTCTCTTCCAGCCTCAGTTTTCCCATCTGTGAAATGGGTTGGGGTGACTTTATAACCTCTAAGTCCCTTTACAGTTCCAAGGTTCTAGGTTGCTTGGATTTCACCCTTCCTGGGAGTCAGGAATCCTCATTCCTGCTCTCAGCGCATTACTCACCTCCCATGAACCTTTAGCATTCACACTTCTCTGGTCTCCAGCTCCCTGCCAATGAGGTAGGGGGTCAGGAGGCAAGGGGCTGGCCCTGTCCATGGCATATTTCAGGCATGCCTATTGGAGGGGGAGGGATCTCTGTACCCCTGCCCAAGGGTGGCGTGGGGAAAAGACCCACCGTCTCAGGAGAGAAGACTCCTAGTCTGACGGCCAAGACACAGGAAGGAAGAACAGACTCAGGACCCGGCTCACGACCGCCCTCCCCTGCAGCCTCTCCACAGGGGGGAAGGGCTGCGTTTACCATCCTTCCTCAGATGGGCAACTGAGATCAAGTGACATGTCACCCAACCGGCCAGTGGGAGACCTGGGAGTGATCAATCCAGGCTGTTCTGTTCCCAAGAGCTCAGGGGGCTTTCAGCGTTGTTGAGAGCTTGTGCTTCAGCCAAGACGTTGCACCCCATAAAAGCGGGGTCAATCCGGCAGCACCAAAGGCTGAAACAGAAAAACACACTCAGAGCCGGGGACTCTGCTCTCTAGTCCTGACAACCACGGAGGACGCAGACACACGTTGGGTTAAGTAGACTTTTTCATGGTTCAGTCACTGGAAGAGCTGGGACGCTGATCATGTCAACTGAATTGTCACCAAAATCGCTTTTAAAAGGGGGTTTTGTTGTCAGATGTTCATTCCCTGACAACCTGGCCCTTTATGCAGACACGTGTGCAAAGTGGTCTTCGGTCATGAGAACTGGAGTCTGTGATGTGTTGTTAAGTGTTAATGACGAGATCTCTGGAAGGCAGCCCTGTTGGTGGCGCTTGCTCATGACCGTGGTGTAAATAATCTTGCCATGGCTGGTTGCAGGCTCCCTGTGTGACCTCACTGCATGGAGCAGAGAAACACGCGGTCAGCTCTGCAGAGCTGGCGTGAGTGACTCCCGCACACCACGGCTGGAGAGAGTGGTTACTTTTTCATGCAAACGAGGGCATCTTGGAGGGCATGAGGGAGACACAGTCTTTACTGGGCAAGGGGCACAAACAGGGACCTTCCCAGGTAAACTGAGGCACCTGATCACTCTCATTAGAGACCAGAGAGGCCTTACAGACCATCTGTCTAACTCTTTTTTTTTTTTCAGATGAGGAAACTGAGACTCCAAAAGGGGAGATAATTTGCTCATGAAATTGAATCACGTTTCGTAATATTACTATTGTAATACCGTTAGCAAGAGCACCTCAAAAGGCAACAATTAAAAACAAACAAACAAACAAACCCAGCTGGCTGCACGGAGAAAAGGCACAGTGCCTGTCAGATGCCACGGGAGACCTGGTAATGGCTTCATTATCTTGGGAGGGGGGTGTGAACTGGTTCTACCTAGTGATTCATGAAATTGCTGTCACCTGAAGAGTCATTCATCATCTGCCCTCTTGAAGGTGGGAGGGGCGGCACCTAAGGCTGCACATTTGGAGCACCCGCAGCCCGCACAGTGGGAGGGGCACTGCCTGGGGGTGTGGAAACCTGGGCTCTCACTTCATCTTGGCCTTAACTATTTGGGGTCCTTGGGCTTGTTGCATCTCCTCTCTGCATTTCAGATTCCTTACTTAAAACAAGGGTGTTAGTTTGCAAGTGTTTTTTGTTGTTGTGATTGTTTTTCTAAGAAATGCATTTAGGACATGTGTTCACCAATTTTATAATTTCCTCACTCCCCACCACTCCCTATTGTCTAACAGCTTGCTTCACTCCATGTAAATTTCATCACTGGCACATTCCCTAAACCTGAGTTGCCAGATGTAGCAAATTTAGTAAAAGTATGTCCCATGTAATATTTGGAACATATAACCCATGTGGTATTTGGAACGTAACTATACTAAAAAAAAAAAATTCATTTTAATCTGAAATTCAAATTTAACTGGTCATCTTGTATTTTACCTAGAAATTTTACAAAGGCATTCAAGCTTCAGACCCCTAGACCTGTGGGGTCTATGGTATATTCTAGTTCTTAAAAAGTGAATAAAGGAAAAGAAAAATGGCGACCAGCAGGAAGGTAGGGAGGGAGAGAGTGTGAGAGTGCAAGGAAGTGATAGAGGAGTGTGTGGACGTGTGTGGTGTGTGTGTATGAGCTAGGAAAAAAAAAACATTTTAATCTGAAATTCAAATTTAACTGGTCATCTTGTATTTTACCTAGAAATTTTACAAAGGCATTCGAGCTTCAGACCCCTAGACTAGTGGTGTCTATGGTATATTCTTGTTCTTAAAAGGTGAATAAATACTTAGAGCCATTCATTCACTCAATGAGTACTTACTGGTTACCTAGCACATACATTTTTGTCCTCTGGAAAGTACAGCTGGAGCTCTTATAAACCCAGAATTGATGTGGTTCCGTCTCAAAAAACAAAGACACATAGTATAGTGATCGAATGTCATTGCAGGACGGCTCCAGTCCTTCACGTAGTGTCTCCAGAGTCACGAAGGCACCTGCACAGCGCCCCCATGACCCTCCGAGTCCCTCCCGCCCCTGCCCAGGCGCTGCAAAGTGAATAAATACTTAGAGCCATTCATTCACTCAATAAGCACTTACTGGTTACCTAGCACATACATTTTTGTCCTCTGGAAAGTACAGCTGGAGCTCTTATAAGCCCAGAATTGATGTGGTTCCGTCTCAAAAAACAAAGACACATAGTATAGTGATCGAATGTCATTGCAGGACGGCTCCAGTCCTTCACGTAGTGTCTCCAGAGTCACGAAGGCACCTGCACAGCGCCCCCATGACCCTCCGAGTCCCTCCCGCCCCTGCCCAGGCGCTGCACCAGCTTCTCACACTAATTCCTTCCCCAACTCTCTCAACTCGGAGCCCCTCCTTCCATTATTCTGCTGCAGACCTGCTGCTCATTCGCTAAAGACTTTCCCTTAGAAAGACAGAGGGAGGTGGGGCGGGCCATTTAGACCAGCGGTCACCAACCTTTCAGACCTCACGGACCACCAATGGTCCACGGATCACCGGTTGGCGACCCTGATTTAGGCGATTCTGTAGTGGCCCTGGGAGCAGCGAAAACACATGGACATGTCTGTGTACTTTGTCCCGTTATCTGAGCACATGGAAAGCCATGCTCCTGCCTTTGGGGGGACTTAGCATACACACAGGGCACAAGAGACACCCAGAAAAGCCAGTCACAGTACAACTGCAGGGCAGCGTGTGTGGCCATTTAAACTCTGGAATCATAAACAGCAAAGGAGTAGAAGCAGAGGAAGAAGTCCAGGCGGGCTGAACAAGGCAGATCCACTTTCTTGAATGGCCTCGTAGCAGAGACTATCCCGGTGCTGCCCTCACCCTACCGCCTCCAAATCCCAGCGCCCACATCCCCTGGCCGAGGGCTGTCCAAAGCCCACGTGTCTGCTGTCCCGCCTGCGCACAGCGGGTGGCAGGTGAGATTCGGCATGCAGGTACCCCGGCTCCCTCTTGGGTGGGATAATTCCCAGGTCCTTGCTCTACGTCATTTCCCAGGTTAACTTGCTGGTAAGGACACCCCAAGACCCTCCGCATTGGGCTCCTTCCCTTCCTGGTCACCTCTCCACTTGCACACTCCCCTGCTGACGTTTGCTGGGATCGTCTCCCAAAGTAAACGACTCCTGCTGGAATGTGTGTCAGGACTGCTTCTAGGAACCCCAAACAAGACAGACACCCAGAGTCCAAAAGATTGGCCAGGCCAGCCTCTGAGGTCGGAAGGAGCCACCGGCTCAGGTGGGAAAAGGTTTGCTTCAAGAACATGTAGGTCAAGTCCCAAGTTAACGCCTTCCCTCCCTCAAGAGCTCAACAACTGGATTAGATGAGGGGTCCCGGTTTCACAGATGGCGCCAATGGGCGCAGAAAGGCCCGCGGCGTATTCCCCGGAGCTTCTCTTCTTGGCGTTGCCTCCTCCCACCCCAGGTCCTTTCTGTTCTACAGAAGAAAAGGTGGGATCACAGCAGTGCAGCCCTCTGGTGTTGCTTTTTCAGGGGTACCGTCTGGATAAGGATAAGTACCCCAATAATAATAACGTAACCCAAAGAGGGCCTACTCCGCACCCCGCCCTGGGGGAAGCACTTAGCACGAACCACTCCATTTCATCTTCACAGCCGCTTGAGGCGGTACCTTTAACATCCCTGCTTTATGTGTGGAGACAAAGAGAGGTTAACTGACTTTCCCAAGGACACACAGCAGGCAAGGGAGGAGCCAGAACTCACGCCCAGGCAGCCGGGCTCCAGAGCCCACACCCTGAAGATGCCAGCCCTAAACGGACCACAACCAGGTCAGCAGTACCTGATCCAGAATAAACAGAGCCAACTAGGAGGCGGCCACGCGGGCCCCTCCTGACTTCCTCACAGAGGCTGTCAGCCGAAGACCAGGTATTAGCCTGCGCATGCTTCATCTGCCGGACGAGTTAACCTCAGGTTGTTCAGAAGTTCCAAACGGCGGAACAACACAGGCTTCCAACCTCTTTGGTTTGGAACCACATCCTGCGGGAAGTCTTGCAAGTTTCTCATTATTTCCTAGTTTATCCTGGATGGAAAACCCATGAATGAGAAAGGTGGTATGCGTCCACCCCCAGCGCCTGCTAAAGTCTACAGGGCAGACACAGCAAAGGGAATTGGAGATCACTGACCCCTCCAGGAATCTTTGATGGAAAGGCTTCAAGCAGCTTCTCATCTTATCCAAATCTCTCCACCCACTACAACATGACGTATTCCATTTGTAAACCATTCAACCCTGTAATCTACTGATGATCCATATGTGCTCTGTGCCTGCCCCACGCACTGGCCAGCCTGTTACCATGTTCCCAATACTGGCTGGCCAGCTCTTGCCTGGAGACAGTGGGGCAATCTCCAGGCAAGATGTGAATTCGGGAACCACACCACTTGGCCTTCTGGTGAACTTGCAGCTCCCTTCTGTCCCGCTGACCCCCAAATTGCCTGCGCCACTGAGACGCCTGAAAGCTGTGAGGACAGCCCTGGGCTAGGGCTCCCAGTCACGCCCACACACATGGACTCAGAACCCTGAGCAAGTCACTGAGACCAACGAGAGGAACTCTGAGTGCACACTGGTTCCCAGTAAACAGGAGGGTGTGAGGGTCAGAAGAATCAAGCTTGATCTGCCTGTTTTCCCTGAGATCACGGCCTCAAGGTCAATCTGTCAGACCCTCCTGACTTGAGGTGGTGCCAGCCCATTTGTAGTTCTAGTTTTGGGGGGAACCTCAACATCTAGAGAGTCACCACGCCCCTCATGGAGAAAACCCTGAAATGTTCCCTTCTTGTGGGGAGGAGAGGGAATACCTTCCGCAAAGGGTGTGTAGGGAACCCCAATGCCAGGACATGGTGCGGCATTCAATGTCTCTGCTTTCAGCCAGAGACGTCCCATGCAGAAAGGGGCTATAAAGGGGAGTGAGGGAGCTGGGGAGCGCCCTAAGGAAGGGGACACAAGGGGACACTGGCCTCTGTCACTGTGTGACCCCGGGCCAATCGCTTTCCCTCTCAGGGCCGAGGTTTGCATGTCAATAAAAACAATAATAATAGTAACAATAACAATAATAATTGCTGCGTTTTAATAGACCTCACTGATTGCACATGCCTCTTGTGTGCCTGTATCATCTTGTTTGAACATCCCAACAATCACTCTGTGAGGGAGGCACTCGCATGTGTCTGCCTTTACAGAAGGGGAAACAGAGGCACGGGGTGTGACGTAACCTGCACAGGTAAGTTACAAAGCTGGGATGGGAAGCCGCTCATTAGACTCCAGACCTGCTTTCTCACCCACTGTGCTGGCTGCCTCCCTGGTGAGGTGGGCGTGCGTGGGAGCAGGGGTTCCTGACCGGGAATACCCGGATGCAGAAAAGAGACAAAAAAGGGGGGTTATCGCAAGTTTCTGTGGGTCCTTCCTGTCCCCTGACGCTGACCAGAATGTGTAGATACATGACATTTCTCCCCGTTCTTAGAGTCTTAGAACCCTCAGAAGGTTTAACCCTCGAACCTGATTATGAACCAAAACCACCAGGTTGGTGATCTGTGAGCCCCCACGGGCCAGCACTGAACACTCACCTCAGGGATAAATGGCTTAATTTCCCGGCCTGTGGTTGCTGTCCACCTCCCTCTACGTCCTCCTGCCTCCTGCTCCAATGCCCCCACCCTGGCTTACCAAGCCCGGCCACCCTCCCCTCCTGAGAAAACTGCCTCCAAGGCAAGTCTGTCACTGTCCCCACGTCAGGTCATCACCCCTGTCACTTCCACTCCTGCCCTCATCTCACCACCAAGGAGGGGGATTCAGAAGAGGGGGCTGTGGTGAGAACGGTGTGATTTCAGGCAGGCGTCTGATCCAGACACCACTGTACCTGGTGTCTGTCTGTCTCACTGCTTGTCCGGGGGCAGCCGGACAGTCACAAGTGTGCATGGAGTGTCACGCAGACCTGCGCTCACACTCTGTTCCCGTCACTGCAACACTCTCTGCCCCAGCCTCGATCTTCCCATCTGTGAGATGGGTCTAATGATGCCAGCCTCACAGGTTGCTGGGAGGGGTTAACAGGGGGAACCCTCGCACCTGGGCACTGTTCCTGAAGGCCAGCTGCTGTGCTTGTCGCTGTCATCGTGGTATTCACTGTTATTAACACACTAGAGGCCCGATGCACAAAATCTGGCACCCGGGACCCCGGCTTCCCTAGCAGCCCCAGCCTTGTCTGGAAGGTCGTCTGGAAGGATGTCTGGTCTAATTAGCATATTATGCTTTTTTATTATTGTAGATTGCTCTGTTTCTCTCCACCTTGGACTCCTTCCAGTTCTGCACCTTCAGGACATAGTCCTTTGTCTGTTCTCCAGAACAGAGCACAGGGAGAACAACAGCAGACCTTCCAGAGCTGCCTTGAGCACGTTGGCCTGGACGATTTCACACCCGGGTTTTCCTGGGTAACGTGCTGCGTGCTTCCCGGACTCTGAGCAGAGACACTTGGACCGCTGGTCTCTGCAGCATAAGAGTGGTGGCTGCATTTGCTTAGAAACATGCAGAGGCCCTTTCCATCCTGATGTAATAGGCGGCTACTATCCTGATGTGACAGGTCTAGGAGGCTAAGAAATGCCGCCTACCAGACTCTCAAGGCCCGTCCTCACGCCCCCGGACCCCTCCCCATGCGCCGGAGAAGCGCCCCCTCCTTGTCAGGGCCACCACGCTCCAGGCTGCTGGTGAAGGCAATGTGGTCGCCACATGCACCGCACCCAACGGGGGACCCTGGGCAAATGTTATTCCAGCGATAACAGTGATGCCACTTAGGATAACAATGATGAAAATCTGCATTAAAGGACTTTAAACTGCTGATACCTGCCCTCTCCCCACTCAGAGAGAAGAAAGGGATGCGGATCTGTCACTTGAACCGGCAGCTGTGTTTCATCTGGACTTCATCTTTTCTGCTATTGTCTTTATTAGCGGGATTTCTTTTTAATGAGTAAGTTTTGACCTAGCAGGTGTTTTGAATTTTTGTCTTGTTCACTTGCCTACATGAGGAAACTCAAATAAAGACCAAGGCATTATTAAAAACCCAGTGGAAGGAGAGTGCAGCCCTCGGCCCTCCCCGGGTCTGGGTGCAGTTCCTGGTGCAGCCACTAGGAGTCGATCTTGGGAGCATTATCTATTCCCCAGGCACGCTGGCTCCTCCAAGCCCCCCTGAGCCCTCTGCCAGCTCAGGCAGCCCCAGAACCCTTCCCCTTTTTGTTAATTCCCATGAAGGGCAGACTCAGGGTGACTGCCATACCTCCCCGCCCCCCCATACAAGGAGGGTGCAGACTCTCGGCCTCTTCCCAGTTATTCCTGCAGAATCTGCTCCACGTCTGTCAGGCAGAGAAAGAAAGGAACAAGAGATGCAATCTCTAGGTGGGGCTCCCGAAAAAGCCCTGAAACCACCCTCCCCATCCAGGGGTTCCTTCGGGTGCGCTGCAATCTCAGTGCCAGCCACTGAACACCAGGCATGCTGTTCAGTGCAGGATGCTGAGCAAGGCTGTACGTCACCCTGCAGAGGGGCTCCTGGTTTCCCAGCATCCTTTGGGGTCCAGGAAGCTCAGGCAGCTTGCCCAGGATCTTTGCAAGAACCCAAGTTAGGGTGACCTCCTTTTCCCACGCCATGGCCACTCTAGCTACTAGAACAGGCCCCGCTGATGCGTATTACACCGTACAGGACGGGTGGGGTGGTATCACCTGCAGCTGGAGGACGTGGGGGGCTGGCCTTTGCCAGGGACAGCTCTGCCGCTTCTCCATGGCTCTGGAGGCTGCAGGAAGGGGCGGGGGGCCTTGCAGGGCTCATTCTTATCTCTGCAAAAATCTGGGCCAGGACAGGATGGAGCAAAGTCCGGCTTTTTCATCTCTTATTGGCAGCTTTGGGGAAAAGCGTGTGTGCAGAAGGTTGAAATTAACTAAAATGAGGTGGGGGATTACCGCAGATTCCTCTTCCTCGGGCCATCCTGAGAAAGGAGAGTGACCGGCACAGGGCCACATGCCACGCCTCCTCTCTGGGGAGAATTAGTCCTAAGAAGCCGCTTGCTGATAAGGGTTAATCCGTGGCTAAATGGGACTGCACCAGAAGTAATTAACATTCCTTGCCTCAGTTTCCCTTTGGCTGCACAGCACTTACTCGGAGAGCAGAAATCCCCATTTGCTGTAATGAGTCCATCAGCCTAAGTCTTTCAGTTCAGCATTGTCTCCACAGGGCTCGTCTGGCTCACTGGGGCTGGTTTAAGCCCCTATGTCAGGCGGGTGCAGCAAAGTCTAGAGAGGCCCCGCATCTCCCCGTCTCCTTGCACTAAAACAGTTAATCCTGAGCCACAAAGAAGCCCTGCAAATCAGCGGAAGAGAGGGTTAAAGGATTTTCTACGACAGTCTCCAAGACAAGAGCAGAATGGAGGCCATCCGCGTGGATTAAGATGATGTGGACATTGGAAGGCAGACAGTTTTTCCCCTTTTTTCTTTCCTTTTTTACTGACACTCACGCCTCACTACTCTCAAAACAGACCCCGAAGTTTCTCATCTTATTGGGGAAATTCTGAAATGAGAAGGCACAAGGAAATTCCAGAATGCAAAACCTCCAGGAGACCCCATGTAATGACAATGAAGAATAAAAATGAATCAAAGAAGGCCGCAGGCCCCTGTGCAGGGCGGCATCGGGCAGGATTTTGCACCCCTCGAGTTCTGCATCTTCCTGAGGCACTTGTTTTGCCTGGGAAAAGATAATTGGGGATGGGGGAGGGAATGTTCTGGAAAATGATTTCTTGGTTGATGTGAAAAGTAAAGAAGGTGGGCTGTCTTTTATTATTACATATTATGAATTTTTTATTATAGATTCTCTGAAAGCTCATCCTTTAATGGAATGGAATCTTCACAGTGCCTAACTCCAGGTTACAGTCTATACTTGCGCTGCCTGAGATTTAGCAGGAAATAGTGGTCCAGCTTGGTTGCAAGGATCCATAGCAGCTGTACCCACAGCCCCTGTGCAGCAACCCCCGTGTGAGTGTGACAGCTTACGTGCGTCACGCCCCCTTCCCCCTCCCTTCTCTATCCACGTACTAATGTCTCCCCACCCCTCTGTCCGGCCACACTCCCCTGTGCAATTACAAACTGCCAGTATTTTTCCCAGCCTGGGCTCATCTGACTCACCGCGTGGACCCGTCACCATTTCCTCTGGTAGCTGTTACCGGTGCAGAACTTCTTCATAACCAGCTAGCTTTTCCCTTTGCACCATTCATTCCATGCTTCTTCATTAGACTGCCCGGTACCGCGGAATAATTGCCCACTTGCCTCAGAGGGAAAGGGTTTTCTCTGTTTATCCACACAGAGCACTTTTTACATCTTCGTTCCAGGTGAGAAATGGCATAAACAGAGGGCATTTCAGCTCAGCAATTACCACTGTGAGTCAGAGTGAAGGGGACACATGGAAGCGATTGGGCATCAGTTAAAACAGAAAAGGACCACAGTCCCGATACCGATAGTTAGACCCCAGGGAAGGGGCTCAGAAGATCGTACCTGCTTGCTCCCACTTTGTCCTCACTACAGCCTCATAGGGTATGTGTTCCTAGTAGCCCATATTACAGATGTGGAAACTGAGGCTCAGAGAGGTTAGGTAATGTGCCCGGGCTCACCCAGCTCTCACGAGGCGCTGCCTCACAGCAGATCCTATCCTACTGCTTGTTGTAGATGATCAGAAAAGGGCTGGGGGCTGCTTTCCCGGGTCAGTAAGTCCCTGAAGTGTGCTTCTGTGTGCGAGTCAATGTGAGAAAGAAGCAGAGCACCAGGTCCAGCCACACCTTCAGGGACGGCAGGTTCCTTCCACGCCCGGCACAGCCTTGGGACCTGCTTTACATCTGTAGCCAGGCCCTTAGCCTGGATTGACTTTCAAGTTTCCTTTGAAACCTTGAACATTTCTTAACAAAGTCAAGCCTGTTTCCTTCCCAGTTCTCATTTTTCTTCCACACTCAAACCACAAAAAACCCTTTCAGAAAACACCATTAGACACAAACCCACCAGCCACACCAAGAGGATTGGAGATTAGGTTGAAAAAGCCCATTCACTTTTGCTGTTTCCCACATACCTGGCCCAGGCCCTGAAAACCTGTCCCGAGGTTGGAGTGTGGGCACCTCGCGCTGTCGGGTGGAGAGGGCGAGTGAACTACAGAGTCAGCAGAGGAAGGAAGGGAGAGAGAAGAGCAGGCTCTGTGGAAACTGCAGCAGGCAGCTGCATCTAAAACAGGAGTTAATAACAGTTTCATGATCGTGAGGGACTGGCCACGTGCCAGAAACTGCACCCTCATCATCTCTATGACATACTAGTCTGTTAATGCAGTGATGACGCCACGTAACAAACAGCCCCGAGATCTCAGAGGCTTCCGATGACAAATATGTTTCTTTCTCTCACAGGCCTGTAAGTCAGGGTGTGTCTGCTGTGAACCAGATTTCCATCTTCTCCATGCCTTCCATTCTAAGACCAGCATCTACACTGACATGCTTTTCGCGTGATGGATGGCAGAAGTGTTAGAAGGTGAGCAGGGATCCTTGATCCTCTGGAAATCTTGGTTGAGAACTCACACTCTGTCTCCTGTGCCCACATTCCACTGGCCGAAGCATGTCAGTGGCAAAGCCATCACCAACAGGGCGGAGAAGTACATCACCCACAGGGAACCTGGAGAAGTGCAGCAGAAAGGATGCTGTGAGCACATAATACAGTGGTTCTCAACCTTGGCTGCACTTTAGAATCACCTGGGAATCTTTTTAAAATCCTGATTTCTGGGCCTCATCCTCCGGAAATTCTGTTTCTTTGTTATGGGGTGGGGCCACAACATTAGTAACAAAGAAACAGAATTTCCGGAGGATGAGGCCCAGAAATCAGGATTTTAAAAAGATTCCCAGGTGATTCTAATGTGCAGCCAAGGTTGAGAACCACTGACATAATAGAACCTACCCCAGGTAGGTTCTGTCATTATACCCATTTTATGGAGGAGGAACTGGAGGCTGACGGGTTAAGTTTGTGTTGGGCGATGGCAGAGCCAGCCAGATGGCTCCGAGGCTGCTGCCAAGGTGGACACTCAGAAATGGAAGAATAGCGTCCCTAGTACTCCAGGCAGCAGCCCTTCACCGCCTCAAGGTGGCCTTCTCTTCGACCAGACAAGTCTCTTAGTCGCGGGAGGCACAAAATACTGATCTTTAGCTAGAACTAGGCTGCCTGGGTCTAAATCAGGGGTCCTCAAACTACGGCCCGCGGGCCACATGCAAATACAAATATTGTATTTGTTCCCGTTTTGTTTTTTTACTTCAAAATAAGATATGTGCAGTGTGCATAGGAATTTGTTCATAGTTTTTTTTTTAAACTATAGTCCGGCCCTCCAACTGTCTGAGGGACAGTGAACTGGCCCCCTGTTTAAAAAGTTTGAGGACCCCTGGAAATCCTGGCTTGGACCTCGCCTCTCTGAGGCTCAGTTTCCTCATCTGCCAAATGGCAGCAAACTCGCACACACCTGTAATAGAGAGTAACTATGCAGATGGAAGGAGCTAGTGTTTATGAAATGCTCAGAAGGACGCCTGACCCACAGGAAGTGCTCCGTGAATGTCTGTAACATCCCAGCGAGTCAAATAAAGATGAATCGCTAAAGGCTAGAGTGTGAGGATAAGACATCACACGCCACAGTACAGATGCCGGCATTCGCTGGGTCCCAGGAGACTCGTGAGCACAGTTCCGGGTAACGTTCGGGTGGGGAGTTTTAAAGAGTATGGGACCTGCCCTAGCTGGTTTGGCTCAGTGGATAGAGCGTTGGACTGTGGACTGGAAGGTCCCTGGTTCCATTCCAGTCAAGGGCACATGCTCAGTCTCCATCCCCAGTAGGGGGCATGCAGGAGGCAGCCGATCAATGATACTCTCTCATTATTGGTGTTTCTATCACTCTCTTCCTCTCCCTTCCTCTCTGAAATCAATAAAAATATATTTTAAAAAATAAAATAAAGAGTATGGGTCCCAGTTCCTTGCACCTGTTCCATCTGTTCAGGGGAGGAATCTAGCGTAGTGGTTGAGAGATGGATTTTTAAATGAGGCAGAGCTGGCCCCAGCCGGGGCCCTGGGCTCACAGCTGTGTGACTTCGGGCAAAGGGCCTCCATCCTCCAAGTCAGGTTCCTCTTCTGTCAACTGACGGTAGTGAGTTCCACGTCAGAGTTGCGGGGTAACAGAGCTGATGCTCAAGGGGTTGGGTGCAGAAGCATCGGTAGGACCCCAGCTGCATCTCTAAGCCAGAAATTAAAGAGATACACAGAAATGCAAAATAATGCCTCTCTCCTCATTAAATGTTTTGTTTTGTGAGAGAGTTATTTTTCACAAAAATGTGTTTTCCTGTGGATGTAAAATTGGGCTTATTATTGTTATTTTTAAATGAATCACTGACTATTTTATAAGCGACTTGGTTTTACTTTGTAACATGATAAATATGATAGGAGAAGCCCTTCAAGATCCTGAATCCTTTTCAAGGGTGTCAGGGGTTCCTGGGATGAAAGGTTTGAGCAGTGCTTATTCCAAGCGGGGCTTCTCAAGCCTGCTGTGCATAGTGACCACCTGGTCCCACTAGGGCATTTCTGGTTTAACTGGCCTGTTGCTGGGCCCGGGCACTAGGATTGTGAAGTCCCAGGGGACCCTAATGTGCGGCCAGAGCTGAGAAACAGGGCCCAAGGCCCTGGCTCCTCCGGGCTGCGCGCATCGTGGGCGGTGTCTGAATTGACACCCATCAGAAGTCTTCTCTCCTTCCTGTACCTTCTGGGCCGGAAGTCTCCCAATTTGAGGCTGCACTGGTCCTGGTGTTTGTACTGTTCAAGTCGCATGGGCCCTCAGCAGCCCCAGAGCGCACCTTCGGTAATCTGATTTAGACGTTCCTTTGCAATTGACAAACCTGTGCTACAAACCCAAACATCATTCTTGGATATATTGTGTTGAAATGAAAAGGGGGGTGTTGTGGGATGAGCAGAACAGGGTGGGCTTAATGGAAACGAGCAGGGCCTGAGAGCTGGGCCGGCCTTCCTCCTCTCGGGCTGCAGCAAGTTGGAGAGGAATCTGCAGGAGGGGCTTGGCCACAGCCGTATTCAGGGTTACTTAGTCTTCATGCTTTTTCCCCAAAGGACAGCATTTCACAAATCGAAAAATGAATTCTTATTTTCAGGCATGGAAAAATAGAGCGGGGTTGGGTTTGGCTAATAGAACTCAGATGTGGCCCCCTTTCTCCCGCCTGGTGGAGCACTGTGCGTCCACTTCTCTATAGCTGATCTGGAAGCAAACACACATCTCAGGGGCTCTGGAGGCATTGCTGCTCATGCATGTGTGTGAGCACGCCTGACCGGTGCCAGAACACATGCTTACAAGGGAGGTTGGCAGAGAAAATGGGCATCACACAGGGTAGTACCAGGAGGCAGTCAATACAGTAGGATGGGCCCAGGTAGGGAACAGGTGAGCAGAGCCTCATTCCTGGCCTTCTGCTGGCCCCAGGAGGCCCCTGAAGCCAGGTGTCTGTCCCCGCATGCGCTGGAGGAAGCTCCCAGTGGACCCCATCCACCTGCAGGACAGTCCAAGCAGGTGTTACACCTCAGCCCTTAGGGTCCAGGGCGCCCACATCACATGGCGGAACCTACTCCCAGCAGCTCTCCCATCCACTTCTCCACATGCCGGTCCCATTCTCTCACAGGACATGCACACCCTCTTCCTGCCTCAGTTTCCTATCTGCAAGCAGCAGAACACTGTGTGCTGACCTCAGAGGGAGTTGCAGGGGGCACAGGAGAGAATGCAGTAAGCAGTGCTGCCTGGCATGGGGTAAGGCTCTGTTCCCAGGGGCCGCCCTGAGCTCTCCCGTCCTGGTCCGCAGGACCCATGCCCAGATTGCTGGCCTGCCTCCATAAGAGAGGGAGAAGAGAGGCCATTCTGTTTTTCCTAACAGTGTCTGAGTGTTCTGGTTCCTCACATGCTTGTCAACACTTGGAATTATCAGTTTTTTAAGCCTTAGCCATTCTCATGGCTGCTTGGGGATATTTCATTGTGGGAGTGATTTGCATTTGAATGAGTGAATGTTTAGGATTAAATATAAGATAAAAGTCTAAATTTTAATTAGAGTAAACAGAGAGAGAGAAAGACAGAAATCTGAAGCAGTCAGCATCAAGCCTCTTAGCAATAGAAGTGCTATGCAAATCTTGAGTTGTGACAGGTTCCATCTGTGACGAAATCATGAGAAATAGCAGCTGAGGGTAAGGAAAATCAGCAGTAAGCACAACATCCCCCATCACAGCTCTCTGTGAATTCACTTCCTGCTCCTTTCCCTGGCATCCTGGCCCCATGTTTGGAGGCTGACCTGACATATCACGGTGACCAAGAGGGTCCCCCACCTTCAGAAGGAACCTGCAGCCCTGGAGGATGGAAGAAACCGGCCAGGTGGCCTCCGAGCCCGTCTGAGGAACCTTCTGCTCGATGACAGTCTTGACTCTCTCCCTCCCTGAGAGGTGTTGGCAGGGACCTCCTCCCACATGAGCAACATACATGTGAATCCTTGTGCCAGGGTTTGGGGAAACTCAAACAGGAAACCCAAAAGACAGGAGGCCCATTGGCTGGGAGAGAACACAGTGTTTCAAATGGTGCCATTCGGAAAACAAAATCCACAACGTAGGGTCCTATTCAGAAAAAAGGTACCTGATGAATGCCATTGAGCAAGCGAAGGTCTCGGTGTCTCATGGACGCCGGCCACGCAGCCTCGTGAGGAGCTCACAGCTCTCCAGCTGGGGTGACACATTTCATGGCTGAGTGTCCTAGCGCCAGTTGGCCTAGACATACCGTCTTCCCCTTCTCCACTAGTGATACTTGAAAGGAACTCTTAAAACCCCATCTGAATGGACAGCCCACCCCGTCTGCCCGGTCACCCGCAAGTCCCCACATGGCATGTATGGGCTGCCTGGACCTTCGCTGCCATGCTCACTCTAAAAATAGGAGCCCCACCCCCGCAGGCTGGGGGAACCACAGGAAGCAGTTCAAAACCACTTCCAGTGGCCACCCTCCTGCTCGGTAAGCTAGGAATAGCAGTGGATTAATGGACTGTTTGCCTGAGCCATAAATCAAAATAGAACGGGCTGCGTTGGAGCAATCCTGGCATTCACGCCATCTGTCTCCTGCGCACGGAGGAAGGTGCGTCCTGTGGGCTCTGGGAGCTGAGAGGCGATTCCGGGAGCTGGTCCCCCCCGCCCCCGCCCTGCAGCAGCTCCTCTTGGCAGGGACCCCCAATCCTGAGAACCCCGAGCCAGAATCAAGTCCGTGAAGTTCCATAAACTGCAGCAAATGAGCTTGTGCCTCTTTGAGTCTCTGTGACCATCACTGCTCCTCCCGCAGCCGCACCTCCCCCTCCCTCCTCTGGCTGCAGCTCCAAATAGGTGTCTCATTCCTGGACTTGACCTAAGTCCCGCCCCCACAGCTCCTGATCTGATTTGATTTGATTTGACTTGATTTTTCTGCCAGCCCGACCAGAGGAGAACCTAAACAGCTGAGCTCATGCAGTGTGGGTTTTATCTGCTGTGTGTTTTTGTTTTGCTACAACGCTGACAACCTGCGGCTTGCCTCACACTTTGTAAAGTTCATGGCAGCCGTATAAGAAAAGACCGAATGTGCCAGCTAACCCTGTTCTTCATTACAGTCACCACAGTAACGTCAACCAGCTGGGATGCTCTCCTCCACCAGACACCCACTGCGGGGAGTGGGGGCTGCTAGCAGGGCTGGGCCCGCCTGAGACCTGGGCGTGAGCCTCCAGATCACGTGCAAGGTTTCCGCAGGCGACAGAAACAGCAAGGTTTTCACCACTTGCTACTGCTTTTCTCACGACAAAATCCTCAGGGAGCACGCTCTTTTTTTTTAAATCCTCACACGAGGATATTTTCCCATTGATATTTAGAGAGAGGGGAAGGGAGAGGGAAAGACAGAGAGAAATATCAATGTGAGAGGAACACATCGATTAGTTGCCTCTTGCACATGCCCCAACCAGGGCCCCGGCTGGGGAGGAGCCTGCAACCGAGGTACATGCCTTTGACTGGAATCGAACCCAGGACCCTTCGGTCCGCAGGCAGATGCTCTATCCACTGAGCCAAACTGGCTAGAGCACGGAAGAAACTCTTAAAAGCCCTAGTCCTCGCCATGCCACGCCCCCCCGGGTCTCCCCCATCAGCCATGCAGTCTCTGTGCTCTGTGCCGACGTGCCAGACAGTGCATCCTCACCCTCCTTCACCGCCCCGACATGCTCTCCGCCCCCTCACCTTCCTCTGGATTTGGCTCCAACGTGCTCTGGGACGTCCAGCCTCCCCTGACCACTGCTTCAAACATGGAAACCAGCCACTCCCAGACGCCTCCCTGCTTTCTGCTTCTCCACAGCTTCATCCTCATCCTCACTGTTTCTCTCTCCATTAGGGTCTGAGCTACACATACCAGGGTTCTGTCTTATTTCCTACTGACAAGAAGCTGGGGAGTATTTGGAGTTTGTTCTGGGCTGAGTTGTGTTCCCCAGAATTCATATGTTGAAGTCCTAACCCCAGGGCCGTGGGGTGGGACTGTATTGGTGATCGGGTCTTTAGACAGGTGATTGATTTAAATGAGGTCCCTGGGGTGGGCCCTACCCAAGTCTGACTGGTGTGCTTCTAAGAAGAGACACACACAGTTGGAAGACCACGTGAGGACACAGGGAGAAGACGGCCATCTGCAAGCCAGGGAGAGAGGCCTCAGAAGAAGCCAGCCCTGCCCCAGATGGATCATGGCCCTGCTGACACTTGGATCTGGGACTTCCAGCCTCCAGATCCAAGACAGAATAGTCTCTGTTGTTCAAGCCACCCAGTCGGTGGCATTCTATTGTGGCAGCCACAGCAAAGGAATACTGTGTTCCAGACACACTTGTTGGGTGAATGAGTGAATGAATGAGTGAATGAATGAGGGAATGCATGCTAGAAGTGGCATTCTATTGTGGCAGCCGCAGCAAAGGAATACCGTGTTCAAGACACACTTGTTGGGTGAATGAGTGAATGAATGAGGGAATGAATGAGTGAATGAATGAGGGAATGCATGCTAGAACTTGCTAGACACATCACACGTGAGGGAAAGTTCCTGGCTACATCCCTCTGGACCAGGGAGCCCATTGGTTCCTCTCCTTTCCTCACCCACAGCACCTTAGCCATTCTGCCCATTTTGAGGACCGATATCCAGGAGATGCAATGTCAATAAGCCAGAAAGTGTTTTCTGAGCCCTTGTTCTGAGAGGGGAGGGGGGTGTAATGTAGACTTATATTCTTTGTCAGTGTGTCATCTTTAACTGTTTTATCATCTGGTGGTAGCTGCAATCTCCCCAGGATAAAGCTGGCATGAAATTCTTCTGTTCAGTGCAGTTTGATTTTGCTGTTTTTCTCTACTTGGCCTAAGCAGCAAGACCCACTGGATTGGGGGTGTCTCTGAACATCTCCTCTCACCTTTTAATTCACCTCTGTGGTCCTTCACCACAGGTCATTGCATAATGAGGTCAGCAGATGACTGGCTGCTTCCGATATCCAGGGCCTGAGATGCCTCAGGGAAAGTGACAGCTCAGGCCTCTTCTCTCCGGAGCCAATGTTCTGGGGTGAGGCTGGGAGACCAGAAAAAAACAAACCACAACGACAAATAAACAGAAAAAGCAGTAGCGCCATTAAATAGGGGAAAACAAATACAGATACTCAGTGGGCTTCCCCAGTAGGGGAGGGGCTGGATCTAACACTACCAGTTTGTGAGGACAGGAGGTTGGGAGTGTTGGCCCCGGACAGATGCCAGGAGAGGAGTTAGGGACCCTTCAGTCTGGACAGAGAAAGGGGGGAAATAAAATGAAGTAAAAATAGTTACTGAAATTGCCAGGCCAGCCGCTCGGCATCTGCTCACCTGCCTGCCGCAGCCGTCACATCCTGCGGCCCCCTGACCTCCCGTTCCTTCTCAGTTCGGATTTTTGGGGCCTTTCCCTCCATCTGCCAGGAGCCACCGCTCTGGGGAGGCTCCTCATTAGCGCATTCAGGCCTGAGTTTGTAGAAATCAGGAGGAGCCTCGGGCTCTGAGGCACAAGAGCTTTGCCATGAAGCTTTGACTCACGGCTTAGAGCCAAGTGCGGATGGGGACAGGCACTCGCAGGCCTGCACCGGGAACCGGGACCTGACCCAGGTCCTGGAAACAGCAGAACAGCGGTGGGTTTCCTTCCCTTCCCGCGCCCGCTGCGTGCGCGGGGACACAGCCCTGCCTCTGTTTACTCGCCTGAATGCATGTCTGTATCTTGACCGAGTTAAGTCCTATTTGAGGCCATGGCCCAGGGCAGTGGGCGCTGGGGACAAATTTAGCCTCTGGTAAAAGAGCAAAGTCTTCTGAGGCCAGACATGAAGCCACCGTCCTCCCACGGAGCGTATGGGGTTGGGAGTGAATACCGCGTTGTCTCAAAGCATGGCTTCTGTCTTGGCCATGAGGTTTCCTGGTCTCAACTGCCCCTAATGATATCCTTCCCGGTGGACGGCTAAGCCCGTGTCATTTGTACCGTGTGTCACGGGTGCTGTCTGTGCATGGTTTGGGAAGGCTAACTCTGCCCCGTGATTCAGTGTTTTAGGGACTCTTATCAGATGGGGTGGCTAACCATCCTCCACCCACCTCGTCTGAGTGTCCACGGGGAGGCTACTGTGGGGAATCCTAGGTCAGGAGTGGCGGTCTCTCATCAGATGTTTTTAGTTTCAGGTTTGAGACAGAATCCAGCGCGGCCTTGTGAAGTCAGCAGAAGTAAGAAAGGCTGTCTCGTTATTTCCCAAAGTTGCTCAAGGCCTGGTTTCCCAGGCTCCTGGATCAAGGCTGGTTGATGGGGCTCTGGCTCCTCACAGGGCAGGTGGTCCAGCATCTGCAGTCCCGCTTCCTCCCCATCTGGGCATGAAGTGGCCCCAGAGAATCTGAACACACTGACCAGTAGGGCAATGGTGCTGTGGGCGCTGCTGCCATGGTTAAGGCCCCGCAGACTGTAAGGGCCACTGCAGAGTTGGCTGGGGCCACTTAATGGAAGGCAGCCGGGAATTGGGCACCAGGGTAGGGCAGCTGGGGAGCTGGGACCGGGACTGGCAAGGCCCCTGCAAGATGGCGAGACCCAGCGCTGAGCTTTAAATTTGTCTCCCCGGGAGGGCCAAGGTCACACAGAAGGTCTGGTTCCTGAGGAGAAGGGGGAGGAGGTGGCATGGGGGCTGGCACCCTTTTAATACAACTTTTGGGATTTTCCTTTTTAATACAACTTTTGTTGTGTCATAAGTCAACCGAAGATACACAACTGTTTATCTGATCTAAACGTTTAGAGACTCTATCATTGTGTTTCTGGCTCTTCCTTATACTTTTACTATAAAAAGAGTAAGGCGTGTTATTTGGGGCATGAATATTTGTGACAATTACCATCACAGTTTCTTTGTAGGAGGGTGCTTCCCATGGCTGTATAAGGTTGAGCCCCTCCACCGATGTTGGCTCTCATTGCTGTTCTATCTGAGTGTAATGCTGTCATTCATCTGAAGGGACCTAGGGGACTGTCATCAAATAGAGAAGCAGTAGGAGCTCAGACACTTTGTTGAATAGATGAATAAATTATAAAATAAAAAGAAATCATTTTGACATCTCCATCTCCATGTTAGAACAGCTTCCCAATTATTCAAGTGTAATTCTGTTTAGCGATTTGGTGTTTTCTGCCTGTTTGTAGACTTGTTTCCCATAATTAATTAACTTAGACTTATCTTCCAGTGAGCTGAAATATATTCCATTGTAATTTTTTTCTCCAAGAAAGACATATGAGTGGTTATTTCTAAGTCTTGGCTTTATTGCTTTTTATAAATATCCATGCTTTTATTTATTTATTTAATTTTATTGGGGTGACATTGGTCAACATGAGCACAGAGGTTTCATGTATGGATTTCTGAGATACAATATCTGTATATAGCACCAGGCGCCCACCCAAAGTAAGATCTTCTCCTGTCACCTCATGTTAGGACCCTCTCTGCCCCCGCCCCCTCCTTCTGGCAACCACCTCTCTGCTGTTTGTGTCCATGAGTTTCAGTTTTATATCCCACGTATGAATGAAATCATGTGGTTCTTAGCTTTTTCTGTCTGACTTGTTTCACTTAGCATAGTGTTCTCAAGGTCCATCCACGTTGGTATAAATGGTGCCATTTCATCCTTTCTCATGGCTGAGTAACATTCTATTGTGTATATGAACCACATCTTCCTTATCCAGTCCTCTATCACAGGGTACTTAGGTTGTTTCCATGTCTTGGCCACCTTGAATAATGCTGCAATAAACATAGGGGTGCATATATCTTTGCATATAAATGATTTCCAGTTTCTCGGGTACATGTATACCCAGGAGTGGGGTTGCTAGGTCATATAGTAGCTGTATTCTTAATTTTTTGAGGAATCGCCAGATGCTTTCCATAGTGGTTCATGCTTGCTTTTTAAAAAAATTTAGGCAATAAATTCTAAGAAAGCAACCAGTTGCACAATATGTATTAACTCCTCCAAAACAGCCTTAACTTGGCTATCTGTTCAAACATCTCTCTATGTACATATACAAATAGAAATCTGAAAGAGCTCATTTGATACACACAGGTAACACCATCCATGCTATATTAAAATTAAAATATATCAATTTTACTTAAGTTTAATGGGAAAAAGTAACACTGACATAATTGCTGAAATCATTTTTTTACCACAAAAGAGGATACTTTCTTATTTTTATTTGATTTTTCAATTACAGTTGACATTCAATATTATTTTATATTAGTTTCAGGTGTACAGCATAGTGGGTAGACAATCATATACTTTACAAAGTAATCCTCCCAATATTTCAAGTACCCACCAGGCACCCTACATAGATTTAAAATATTATTGACTGTATTCCCTATGCTGTACTCTACATCCCTGGGACTATTTTGAAATTACCAATTTCTCAATTTTTTCACCTTTTTCACCCACCCTCCTCCCCTCTGGCAACCATCCGTTTGATCTCTGTATCTATGAGTCTGTTTCTGTATTTGTTTGTTCATTTATTTTGTTAAAAGATAATTTCTAAAAGTCAGTCTAATGCTAAGAAAAGGGGGCAGGAAAGCTGTAGGGAGTGACCCCAGGTGGCCTGCCCTTGAGGAGGCGCTGCTTAAGGTGCCCACGGGAGAGAGGAGGGAGCAGGGCCCGCCAATGGCATGCAGTCTGTGCACTTCCACAGGTTTGGCGATGTCAGCTGTGTTCTGAAATAGTAACCCCTGGTGTGTAAAGGTCCATATGTTGTGTTTAGCTATGTAAATTCAATTCTGCAACAATTACCCCAAGTGCACACAATTCCATATTTATATGGTTTTCTATTGATCTCCAGTCATGTACCACAGTTCCTCCACTTTTGATCTTTGTACGTCTCTTATTTAACTCCATTCCATCAAGTAACTCTCCAGTGGCCCAAATAGGACTAATGAGGGTGACAGTTTCCTTGTTTTGCTTTCAGAAATACCTACTTGCTGTCTTCACACTCGAAGGACGGTCCCCTGGACTTCCTACGCTTTGTCCCGTCGTCTTTCCCTCAGGATTCCGCAGACGCTGCTCCGTCCCCTTTCAATTACACTTGACATTCAATATTATTTTATATTAGTTTCAGGTGTACAGCATAGTGGGTAGACAATCATATACTTTACAAAGTAATCCTCCCAATATTTCAAGTACCCACCCGGCACCCTACATAGATTTAAAATATTATTGACTGTCTTCCCTATGCTGTACTCTACATCCCTGTGACTATTTTGAAATTACCAATTTCTCAATTTCTTCACCTTTTCACCCACCCTCCTCCCCTCTGGCAACCATCCATTTGATCTCTGTATCTATGAGTCTGTTTCTGTATTTGTTTGTTCATTTATTTTGTTAAAAGATAATTTCTAAAAGTCAGTCTAATGCTAAGAAAAGGGGGCAGGAAAGCTGTAGGGAGTGACCCCAGGTGGCCTGCCCTTGAGGAGGCGCTGCTTAAGGTGCCCACGGGAGAGAGGAGGGAGCAGGGCCCGCCAATGGCATGCAGTCTGTGCACTTCCACAGGTTTGGCGATGTCAGCTGTGTTCTGAAATAGTAACCCCTGGTGTGTAAAGGTCCATATGTTGTGTTTAGCTATGTAAATTCAATTCTGCAACAATTACCCCAAGTGCACACAGTTCCATATTTATATGGTTTTCTATTAATCTCCAATCATGTACCACAGTTCCTCCACTTTTGATCTTTGTAAGTCTCTTATTTAACTCCATCAAATAACTCTCCAGTGGCCCAAATAGGACTAATGAGGGTGACAGTTTCCTTGTTTTGCTTTCAGAAATACCTACTTGCTGTCTTCACACTCGAAGGACGGTCCCCTGGACTTCCTATGCTTTGTCCCGTCGTCTTTCCCTCAGAATTCTGCAGAAGCTGCTCCGTCCCTGCCCACGGGAAATGTGGAGGCCTTTCAGACCAGCCTTACTTTCTCCCCTTAGCACTGTCTGTAATTCTTCTCCCTGGGGGCTTACGTGATGGTTTTGTAATTCCACATTTCCTGAAATGCCGTAAGGGCCAGTGGCGTTGCCATCTTCCCTGGATGTGTGGAACGCCCTCCCATTGGCATTCCTAGTTCTTCTAGGTCAGGGGGTGCTTCCATAGCATCTCTATGAACATTCACCATAGTTCACTGTTGGGGTCTCTGTGTGTTGAATTGTCTTTACCTGCCCTCGTTGCCTACCATCTTCTCTGTGCTTGCTGGGAGCTTTTCTCTCTGTCTCTTTCCTTTCCATGCACTGCGATCACCTCAGGACTGTCCTCTAGCTAACTGGTCACCTGTGGCTACTCCAGTCCTTGCTGTCTTGAAGCAACGCTGGGAGCTGTGAAATACTGCTTTCCCGTTTTTCCGCTAAAGTAACTTCCAAGACCATGTGGCAAGAGAGGAGCTCCTGGATTATCTGATTCCAATGCCTGGTTCTTAGGATGCGCCACCTACTGCTCAGCTTCTTCAACTTGCGTTCCGAAAGGGGTTTGTTTGTTTGCTTGCTTGGTTTTTTGTTAACTTGCAACTTTAATGATAGATTTAAAAGTTCCCCCACTTTAGAGATGTGTACAATATTGGGGACTCAATAACTCATTCCAAAATGATGACCTATCCCTGAGCTTGTAGCTTTTGCCTTTCACTGTTCAGTTCTTATCCTGCATTGCTCATGTCCATAACCAGAGCTCATTTCTACCTAAGTCCTCTCTGGGACTGTATCCAATTGAACTGGATGTGACCAAAACCTTGTTCTAACAGATTCTGAAGATTTCAAGTCAGTGGAGACTGCTGTAAGAAACATACCTATCTATAGGAAAATGTTTCATTTCAGAAAAATGCCATTACATGGTAGATTTGTAGGTAATATGTGTATTTCTTTGCCCCCTTGAAGACCCTGTATTTATAAGAAAAGATAATGCAATTCCTAGCTAATATGGTGGCTATTTCTTAATCTCTGCTCTGAAAATTGACTGTCCACTCATCTATTGGGTTCGAAATGCAAGATTTACCCCATTGGTACAAACAGCTTGGCTCCCTGGCCATGTCATGCCTCCCCAGAGATGTCTATGTACACAGAGCCACTGTCAAAAAAAGGCTGAAGCTATGAGATGTAAACTCAGTTCCAACCACACTGGCTCTGTGCTGAGCATCCAGCATACCAACCCCAATCCTGCCCCAGGACCTTTGCACTGCTGTTCCCTCTACCTTAAACACTCTTCTCTCAACCAGTGTGTCTCACTTCTTGCAGATTACTTCCAAAATGTTATCAGAGAGCTTCTCTGACCTCTTCATTTAATATAATACACACGCACATATACACAAACTCACATGCCTGCACACCTACACTCACATGTGCACAAAAACACATGCACACAACCACACACATGCATGCAACATATTTACACATACACACACTCACATGTACATACTCACTCATGCACACTCACCCACACATGTGCACACACTCCTACACGCACGCACAAACTCACACTACTCTCACCTTTGCCCTCCTTTATCCTTGGTCATGGCAATCATCACCACCTGCAGATCCAGCAGAAGCTCCAGAAGCCCCGGGCTGTGTGTGGCACTGGGTGCGCCCCTCGCGCCTTGCATGGCCTCTAGCACTTGGTGAAACGCACTAACCATTTGTGGGATGGATGAATGCACGTGTGACCTCACTTGGGAGCCTGGTTTCTGAGTGCATGTGGGTTCCCAGTCACACCCAGGAAAGTGGGTTCAAACCCTGTCCCTCACTTGCTGACACATGACCTTGTGCCACCTCTCGAGCCCCACCCCACACGTGTAAACAGGGACACTCAGGGGACCTACTGGGCTGCGGTGAGAACAGAAACGAGATGGTGCCCGGAAGGGGCTCTGCACAGAGCTGGCACACTGGCCGCATTCTGTCTGGGATGTGGCTACACAGTGTCCCTTTGCCCTAATAGGTCAAGTTCACGGCCTATGGGTGTTATGTCCTCTTGCTGCCCCCAGGAATCAGTGTTGCCTAATAAGTCTCGATGGATGAGTGGAGAGGCAGCCCTAGTCCCCCGCCTGTGCTGTCTGAAGGGGAAGGCGCTAGCGTGGTGCCCTGGCTCTCGGGCCTCTGCTCCCCGCAGCCACCTCACCTCCTGCCTAACGGACAGAAAGAAAAGAGCTAACAATTGACCTTTCTTCCTGCTTTACAGTCTCACTAAAGCATGTCCTCTCCCTCCCCCTCCAGGAAGCGGAGAACAGCATCCCTCTGCTTCCCAGGTCCCGCCCTCCTCATACCTGCAGGGCGGGGCCCGGAGCAGGGTAGGTGACACTTCTAATGCTTCAGGGTGGGGGCGCTGTGCTGTCCCCAGGAATGCGGGGGGCCAAGCAGGACACAGACGCCATGGGACTCGGGGACAGGGTTGCCAGAGAAAACAGAAATAATTTTTTGGATAAAGCATGTCCCGTGCAATATTTGAACTTCAGATAAACAACCAAGAATGTTTTTAGCATGTAAGTATGTCTCATGCAATATTTAAATTTCAGATAAAAGTGAATAATTTTTAGTGTCTCTATTGGAATATTTTAATGATAAATAATGAGTCATTTTAGTATAAAGTATGTCCATGCGACGGAAACATTGTTTTCATTGTTGTGGGTTGAATAGTGTCCACCCAGAACCTCAGAATGTGGCTTTATTTGGAAATCGGGTCTTTGCAGATGTAATTAGTTAGGATGAGGTTGCGTGAGGGTGGGCCCCAAATCCAGTGACTGGTGTCCTTGTAAGCGCAGCCCCTGAAGACACAGACACACAGAGGAAAGGCCGTGCAAAGGTGGAGGCAGATGGGAGTGATGGCTTCTGGAAGCCAGGGGATCCCAAGGACCCCTGGACCCGCCCCCCCACAACACCCCATCTCCCTCCTCTCCCCCTCCCCCAAGCTGGCAGAGGCAGGAAGGACCCTTCCCTGGAGCCTCCAGGGGAAGCAGCCCCACAGAGACTTTGACTTCGGATGCCGGGCCTCCAGAGCATGAGGGGAGCGTGTTCTGTTGCTTTAAGGCCTGGTTTGTGATGGTTTGTTACAGCAGCCTGGGGAAACGAATACAACTGTTTATCTGAAATTCCCATTGAACTGGGCACCCTGCACTTTAATTTGCTAAATGTGGCCATGCTACTCAGGAACCACTCGGGAGGAATGGTTAAAGGGCCTGTTAATATCCCTCATCTGTTGGTGAGCTGGACAGGGCATCCACAAAGGGCTCGGAAGGGCGGTGGGCCCTGGGGCGGTGGGGGGCGGGGGGCTCTCCTGTCTCCAGCCCCTCCACCACCACCACCACCACCACCAAGTCCTCGCCCGCCCTTCACCAGACCATGCACTGAACCCTCCCAGAAGGCTTATGCAATTGGCCTCCAAATACAGCTGAACCCCCCCCCGCCAAATATCTTGGGTTGCTTAAGACCCTCCTAAAACATAACTGGATCTAGAAAAGCAACTTCATGTCTCTACTCCACCCCCGCAAAAGGTAAAATGACCCAAATTAAATTTCTCACAAACCCTAACCCATGGCGGGAGAGAGGGAGGGAACATCTGTAAGTGAAATGGTCTGACAGAGGAAAAGCAGAGAAATAGAATTTCCCTGACACCCAGCATCACCAGGGAAGCCATGGAGTGAAGCCATGCCCACTCCGACTGTGAGTCACTTTATGTTCCAGCAACTTTGCTTCCATTTTCTCCTTCAAGAAGTGGAGGGCGGACTTCCTGTGGCCCCGCCACCTGAACGACGGCTCTGCTCTTTGTCTGGGGAAAATGCTCGGCTTCTCCAAGGCCCTGACACGGAGACCGACCGGGATGTCGCTTCTCCCCAGCTCTCCACTGTCCCTGGGGAGGGGCAGGAGCTCGGGCGGAGCTCACCCGCAGCTGAATAAATGCCCGTCTGTCAGGGAGGGAGTGTTTCTCCACCTAATTGCCCGCTGATTGTGGGACCACCCACCAGCCCAAATTACCCTCCATTTGCTAAGCTCCGGCCGCAGAGCAATCCTGTGATGGATTCGGTGTTCAAAAGGAGGGCAGTGCTCGCTGGGAACTGGTGCCTGGGTCTCCGGTGACCCTAGACTTTCCTGAGGCCCCCGCAGGACCTTCGTAAGCCTGCCTGTGCGGTTGGATGGGTCGCCTTCTTTCTCATTTGGGGTCAGTGGACTTGAATGATGTCAGGGATACCAGCAGAATCGGCTCCAAGGACTGAATTCCTCGCAGGTGCTCTCATACTTGCCCCTTGACACGGGGCCCTGAGACGTGGGGAGTTGCAATCCGTGGCCGAGGTCCCATCAAGGGTTAATGAGCAGGGCTGACTCGGTCCCCTGCCAGGGCCCCTCTGAAGTCCTCGCTGTGTCACCTCATGTGCATGCCCCTCATTATGGTCTGCAGGGTCCCGGCACTGCTGCATTTCAGCCTCCTGGCCTCTCTGTGAAAAGGGAGACGTTATAAGATGGTTGGAGCCCGGCTGGTGTGACTCAGTGGTTGAGGGTTGACCCATGAACCAAGAGGTCCCTGGTTCAATTCCTGGTCAGAGCACATACCTGGGTTGCAGGCTCAATCCCTGCATGGGGGCATGCAGGAGGCAGGAGGCAGTTAATCAATATCACTCTCTCATTGATGCTTCTATTTCTCTATTCCCTCTCCCTTCTTCTCTCTCTAAAAAAAAAAATCAACAAAAACATTTTTTTAAAGATGAATGGAATCCACATGCCAGGGGTTTGCACAGCCTGGGCACCCAGCTCCCTGACAGTGCGAGAGCTGGACTTGAACTCAGATCCCTGGAGCTCCTCTGCCAGGAACAGTGACTCCGCTAACAATGTGTGTGGCATGTACCCGTCCGTCCAGCACTGGGCTGGTGCTGAGAGCCGTCAAAGATGGAGCCTGAACTTGAATCTCAACCTATTTTCGGAAAAAGCTCAGATTCACTAATTTTTTAAAAAGTTAATCGTCCTCCCCATTTGCGACCCAATCTCCAGGGGAAGTCAGGAAGGGCCAACTTCTGTCCCATCTGGGACCAAGTTGAGAGCACGCGGCTTTCGGCAGGATGGGCAGGCCGACAGCTCTGCGCACACCAGCCCTTCCGGCGTCACCCTTCCCTGCAGCCAGCGCCGTTCCAAGGAGCTTTCAAGCCTAAGGTTGCCTAAGAGCCTTCCTTTCCCATCTTTTCTTCTTTTTAGGGAAACGGCTGCAGAGAAGAAAGAGCTGCTGGGAAGTAGCCATTCCTTGGAACAAGAAGCCACGTTCTGTGCCGGGAAGCCGCCTATCGCGGTTTTCCCCGAAGGGCTCTGCCTTTCGGTATTTAAAGTTGTCAGCGCGCCTGGCGCTTGCCCTTCGACATAGCGCAGGCTCCGAGATGCCAATACTCATCAGCCTGGAGCAAGATGTTTACTGCCGTCATTACCAGACGAGTTGACTCCATGAGCACGGCTGGGCCCTGAGACGCCTGTGGAGTTTGCAGGCTCTTGTTTTTCTCCTCTAATCGTTTGTCAAGTTCCTCGACTGGATTTCTTCAGCCTTCCCAAGCAGCCTTTCACAGAAGCCCAGCAGGTGTCTCCAGCCCCCGAGACAGCTGTGCGCCCCCCAGAGACAGGCCACACTCCGGGGCCCTGCTCTGTCCCCTGTCCGCTGGGCAGGGGCCTTGCTTTTCGCCAGAGCCCACTGAGACCTGCAGGAGGCTGGCGGGAGGGCGGTGCCTGCAGAAACAAGAGGCTTTTGAAGCATAAGGTGAATGAGCCTGGCTGCGGTTTACATTCTTTACCTTAATTTTAACAAGTATTTCGACCCCCTTGAAAATTGCTTCTCTGGAATAATAAACAGAGCCCACATTGAGTCCCGGGCTGGCCGCAGTGCTGGGCGGCGGGATGGGGGATGTTCCGCTGCGCTTGGGGAGGCACCACAGTAGCCGGCTGAGGCCTGCGCATTGGGTGGGGGTGGGGACCTGCAGCTCAACTGGCTCTCACTTGGGGAGGTGCGGTGGGATTGGTGTGGCAATATGAGGTTTTGGGTTTCACATAAGCAAGTGAAATAGTATATAAATAATAGAGAGTTATGGAGGAAAAGGGAGCCAGTGTGCCTCTTGGTCTGTTACTCATCATGCCAGCGCTGGTGACTTTTCGGGCTCATTCATCTCCGGTCAGAGCTCGAGTGAGTACAGGCCGGTCGGCAAGAGCAGGATGCGAGGTCTTGGGCCTGAGAAACGGGGGAATGGCCACGGAGAGTCCACCCATTCGCTGAGTGTTTATGAAGCATCTGATAGGAGCCAGGCTCTGTTCTAGGGGATCAGCACGGAACAGACATTCTGAGGAAGCACGCCCGGTAGAGCCTTGCCCTCCACAGTGCGGTCCACACCAGCACTACGGACATGCCTGGGAGGGAGGTGGAAAGGCAGAGCCTGGGGCCTCCCGGGTGGGCTGAGGCAGCGCCTAAGTGTGAGGAGACAGCGCTAGAAACTGAAAGGAAGATGCAGGAAGAAAAACCCATGTGCTTTGATCCCCATCTTAAGATATACAGACATTTTTTGTTCTTATTGTTAATCCTCACCTTAGGATATTTTTCCCATTGACTTATTTTAGGGAGAGTGGAAGGGAAAGAGGGAGGAAGGAGGAAGAGAGAGAGAGACAAACATCAATGGGAAAGAGACCCATTGATTGGTTGCCTCCCTCACACACTCCGACTGGGGCTGGGGATTGAACCTGCAACACGGGCCCGGGCATATACAGACATATTTTTTAAATTCGCTTATTCACATACTCATTTTTCAGCTGTGAGAAAGTAGATAGGAGACGGTGGTGATTTGAGCACCCTAAATCTTTGTTAAAGCTTAAGTAATTATCTCTCTTTTCTACGAGCCTTAAGCTTCCAGGAGGACATGAACTCTCAGGCTTACTCACCACTGCATCTTCAGCACCTAGCACAGTACCTGGAGCTTAGTAGGTGCTCAGACACTTGATGGCTGAAGATGTCGATTCAGGCCCCCATCAAAATCGACAAACAGCTTCTCAGAGGGCAGGTAACCCCAGAAGTCTCCCACAACCAGGCCAGCTCTGAACCTGTGACCTAGAGGAATATTCCACTACCCACATCCGCCCACCTCCCTTGCCAGTAAAAGCCAATTTGTAAAATTACCCAACAGCCAGGCAGACAAGCACAGGGATTGTTGGAAGCTCCTGTCCACAAACACAGTGTGAAATACCTGCTTCTCCAGGATCCGGGAAGGCCATCTCCGCTGTGGCCGGCATCGCCCTTCTCCCCGGGAGGGTTCTCAGCCACCCCTGGGCTGGAGTGGGGAGAGCGAGGGCACGTCTTCCCACGTGGGCGCCGTCCTCTGGGCCCATGCTCCCTGCCGCCCGGTGGGCATTCTCGTCCTTCGGAAAGGGATCTTAGGGCGAGTCGCACTCTTCGCAACAGAAACGTGTTAAAGAGGTTTGTGGTTTCTGGTCTTTGTGTGTGACAGGCACTGCCTCGCTCACCCTCACAAGAAACCTTCGCTCCTCGTTATAAGTGGGGCTGGGGCGGAGGTGGGCTGGGGTGGGTAACGATACCCAGGGTGGGCCGCACGGACTTGGTGAGAACTTGGACTTGAAATGCTAGCACAGCGTCCAGTACGGGCCTCTGTTTGTTATATGCGCACTCTTACCATCTCCTCCACCACGTACTGCCCTCGCACACCTGTCAGCGAGAACCACCCTAACGCCATTTCCAGATGAGGCGCAAGGAAGGAAACGCACTTGCCCAGGGTGGCACAGCTTTTACGCTGATGGAAGCAAACCTAACCTCCGAGGCAGTCTGACTCTCCATGGCCAGACCCTTAACCTCTGGGACATAAAATAATAGTGGAACAAGCTTCCTGTGGATCTGACGAAAGGATGAGTGTGGAGCATCCTCTGGCCCTTACTCAGGCATCACAGATGTTAGCGCTTACAGTACCATTCACCCAGCAGACACTCAACGCTTGTTGACGACTCCAAAGAGCTTTGCTTAAGTGACTTATATCTACCGATATTTATAGAAGTTGAAATTAAAATTGCTAAAATTTTAGAATATTTTATCCATCAAATCACATAAACAAGAATAAGAGTAAATGCATTTCATGTTAACACAAACCACATATTTTGGGAAAAAATAACCATACTTGGCAAAATATTAAAAATTAGAAGATTCACATTGTTTTACATTTTTGTCAATCGGCTTTATGTCTGGCTTCATAGGAAACAGCTGTATTCTCTTATCTGCTTCTGCATTCAATCTGGGGCAATATGTCATATTGGTGACGCATATGAAAAAGCCTGGCCACACATAGATATGCAGTTGGAAATTAAGAAGCACAAGAGCAGTCCTTTTGGATAATTATGGGTACTATTCTCTAATACTACACCAAAACTCAACAAGAGGTAGCTCCGTAATGACTGGTTGCCATGTGGAATCTGAAACCCAATCAATGAACGTTTTGTACTCTGCTACCATACAGTACAGTGGTCTGTTGTGTACTGTTGTGTATTTTTTTATATTTTTGTTATTGATTTCAGAGAGGAAAGGAGAGGAAGAGAGAGATAGAAACATTAATGATGAGAGATAATCATTGATTGGCTGCCTCCTGCATGCCTCCAACGATAGAGCGTGCAACCCAGGTATGTGCCCTTGACCGGAATCGAACCTGGGACCCTTCAGTCCGCAGGCCGCCGTCATGTACTTTGAATGGATCTCTTGCCCAGGCATGACTTTCTAGCATCCCACATTGGCCATTTGGAAACTATTGGTTCACTTGGTTCACTGGGTTATGCAATTTCAAATGTTGACACATGTCATTATACATTTGTTCATATGACCACTGATCTCCTCAGAAAAATTTTAGGTATTAGGAAGTGGTCAAGCCCACCAGGACAGATACAAGTTTGCCAAAATTCTAATTTTTGCTTAAAATTTTGAATTTTTCCTGGAAGTGACAGGCTCACTTCGTTCATTCTCAAAAAAAACAACGTCTAAGTACGGATGTATGAATGACCATCGTTTATGTCCATTATTCTTTTAGAGAGTGTTTCCTGAGACAAGTAGGTGGCTCAGCTCCTAACTCAGTCTCTCAAGTGCTTTACCTGGAGACTTCCAGGTGGAGGGCGTGGTTGTCCAGGTAGCGGATGGCAGCAGACACGCTCTTCGGGTATTTTTTGTTTCATCACATGGAATATTAGAAAGATATGCGCTCAAGAGGGAGTGTTTAATATGAACCATTTTGCTGCTTCATGAAGGGCATTATTGAGTGAAGCATTCTTTTAAGTGCAAGTGTGTGATTGAGACTCATGACACCCAGCCAGTGTGCTTGGGTGCCACTGCCTCAATCCTTGCTAAGGCACCAGCAGTTTAACCCACCATTGATTCTGCACAATTGGTGCGAATATCAACACTGCGAAAAAGGCAAATGACACCTTAGTATTATGAAAACAGTGCGACCTCATGGATCCCCTGAAGAGGTTCTGGAAACCCTCAGGGCCTAAGGACCACAGTTTGTAAGTGCTGAACTGGGCTGTAAGCTCCACAATGGGGTTTATGTCTGTCTTCTTTGGCTCTGTGCTTAATGAAGAATGGGAGGAAGGAAGGGAGGGAGGAAGGAAAGGGGAAGGAAGAAAGGAAGAAAGGAAGGAAGGAAGGAAAGGAAGAAAGGGATATTGGTTAGTAATACAATATACTGGACCAAAATTTAACTCCCAGGCCAACCCCAAAGCCACTGCGGGGTGGTGGGAGGGGGAGTCACTGTGGCCTCGAAGAAGCTCTGTCTCTACTTCAGTTTCAGTCCTGTGTCTGCCACGGTCTCGCCAGGAAAGCAGCCTTCTTCAGGGGAACTGATGCGGGTGTCATCAGGGGGAGGGTGGGGTTCAGGGACCCAACAAAGGATGGGAGCATCCAAAGACTGAGAGCAGGGAATTGTGACCATGTGGGCTGGAAGCAGCAAAGGGAGAGAGATGGGAAAACGACAGCCAGGCACCCAGGGAGCGGAGAAGAAGTGCCCCAGCCTCTCTCTGACCCACCCTCCAATGGGCTTCTGGTGTCTCCCATTGGCTAATCCCAACAGGAAGCAGGAAGCAGGAAGCTAGGAGATGCCCCTCATTCAGTCCAGCAGGGCCTCCTCCCAGGCACGAAACAGCATGACAAATGTCTCTGGAGTGCTAAATGGAGAGCAACCAGCACAGCTTCCAATGGACATGCTCAAAGCACAGCACTCGCCGTGTCAGTCTTAAGGAAGGGCTGCAGGGTGACAAGCCTCCCGTCTCTCAGCCCATCTCTGCCCAGCATCATACCCAACAAGCTTGAATATGACAGTGGGGTCTACGGGCCCCTCTGCCAGCAACCTCCAGCCCTTCCCACCCCAGCCAGTCCCCTGGCCCCCCTCTGACCCTGCATGGACATCCGGGCCTCGTTCTGTCGGCCTCTTCTTATTGGACATGACTCACCATGATTAGCCCTTATCAGCACCAAGCATGGTGTCCGTTAAGCCTCCAGCAGCCTGGGGAAGGAGCTGCTATTACTCTCCCGTTTCGTGCACAGGGAAATCAGGAATCAAAGTGGCAAAGCAACCAGACTGAGTGACAGTGAGTGGAAGCGCCTGGAGAATAAAAGCCGGGCCACCAGGCGCTGCGTGCCGGGGCCTTGTCCAGCACAGGGGAGCCCAAGGACGAGGCACTGAGTCTACAGAGTCCCCGGTTCGAATCCCAGTCGCGGGCAGCCTTGGCAGCTCACTTTCCAACTTCTGGTGCCTCCGTTTTCTCGTGTGACATGGAGAGTGCTTGTAGGTGCTAAGACTTCTCCCCGCCCTGACAACGCCCAAGCCCAGCAGGGTGTGGGCATGTTGGCGCTGCCTTCTAGATTTGAATGTGGCCCCAGAACCACATCCGTGCTGTAAGATTCTGTGGACAAATCACTCACTTCTGCTCATTTGGCCCCGTGCACATGTTGGGATCAGCAGATGTAAAATTCTGACATTGCACTTCGAAAACTTCCTCCATCTGGATTTCTGCAACCCACAGGGAGTCATTTGCCAAACACATGTTTCACAAAACATGGGCCCACTGCGCTGGGACTCGTGGAGCTGATAAAATCCACCTTTCCTCTGGTCACATGGACCCTGCCCAGGCAGCTCTCTGGCTGGGAGAGATGCAAGACCACGCCGGATGAAGGGAGGCCGTTGGCTTCCATGTGCCACCTGGGCCCTGCCGATGCCAGGGCCACGCTTTGCTAAAAATATAGATGTGTAACATGTGGTGTTAATAGAACACTCAACAGGGTCAGTGGGATAATGGAAAAGAATTCATTTCTAATTTCAGGCCAACGAGTGCTGTTGGGAGGAACATTTATAAGTGTGTCCAGGTATTGCACTCGCTTTTCTAGATAACATTTAAGACAGCTGGGGACCACTGGCGCTGGCGTGGCTAATGGATTCAGAAAGGCTTGGAGGGACCAGGACAATGACAGATGTGAACGCTGCTGCCAAACGCCGCCCAGAACGGGTTAAAATGCCAGCTTCCTCTGAAACACAACTTTTTGAAGAATTATTTATTCTCCTAAAATTGTGGGGAAATAGACATGACGTGAAATTGACTGTGTTGGCCATATTTCAGTGTATAGTTCTGTGGCATTAGGTACATTCACACTACTGTGCAACCGTCACCCCCTAAATGTTAGTTCTGTTGTACTGCGGTGTTATAAGGGAATTCCTTGTTTTTAGGAAATGTGCACTGTAGTATTTAGTGGTATAGGTGGTTCTTGTCTGCAGCTTCCTCTGAGAGGGAGGGAGAGAGAGAGAGAGAGAGAGAGGATACAGCAGATATGGTAAAAATTCATAATTCATACTTGGGGAATCTAAGTGAAGAGTATCATGAGAATTTTTGATCCTCTTCTGTATGTCTGAAATCACATAGAAAATTTAAAAAAGAAAGAAAAAAGAGGATGTGTGCTCTCCAAGGGGCAGCTGTGGAGAAATCAGACAACTAATTCAAGAAAAGGAATGGTGGTGGGAAGGCACGGTGGTGCCTCTTCAGGAGTCAGCTGGCCTCCGGCAGCCGAACGCCAGGTGAGGCTGTACCGACAGCGCCCTCCCTCCGAGCATGGGGCGCGTTCTCCCAGACCTGCTCGCGGTGTCATGGTTTCAGTCGTCAAAGGCACCCCTCCCGCTGTATCAACTCTGATACTGGCCATGGGCCAGGAATAGCTGACATGCCTTGCACATGTTGACAGACTGGAGAACATAGAAATGTGAAGTGTTTATCATGTCTGATGACATGACACTTGCAAAGATGTAGTGTATACACTTAAGAGCACAATGGGGTCCTGCAGTCTTAAATCAAGATTTCATGTCTCATGCGCGGTAGTCATGGGCGAGATATTTCTCAAGCACAGCCACGCCCATCAGCATGAACCGCATTATGTAACACAACGTTAGCGGAGTGTCTGCATGATGGAGTAACCCCACCACCACTGCTCCATGGAGCATTTCCTCAGGGCCAGGCACTGGGCTACATGCTGCTGTGACCCCCACTGTAGACAGGGAACCCCGAGTGATGGGAGCACCGATGACTCACCCCAGTTACTCTCTGCTGTGCAGCAGACCCAGGGCATACTGTTCCCTTTGACTCTAGAGGTCGTTATCTGCATGTGACACAATATCCCCACCCCGGCCTGTCACCCTGCTCAACACACACCATTAGTTCATGTCTACACGGCGTTTGACTCAGACTGCACTCCAATCAGATGCAACTTAAGATCCCTTTGTTCCCCTTTCCCAGGGTCCACCGACAGGGCCGATGGTATCTGGACATTCCAGTTCTACCACTGGCAGAGCCGTGTTAATTGAACCAAACCACCATGGATTGGAACAACCGCTTCTTTCAATCTTGTCCAATTTGCCCAAAGCCATGCAGCAAGACCTCAGAACCCAGCCCTGCTTTCTCAACACATCTGCTCAAAACACACGGTGACTGGGCATCACACGCAGGCACGGCGCTGCTAGCGAAGGGGGCAACTAGATCCACCCGTTGACCCATTTCCAAAATGACTGTCAAATTCTCCTGATTATCGGGACTGTCACTTCTATGTTTCACTTCCCTTTTAGAAGTTTAAAAAATAAAAACAGGTCAGGGATGCATGGGAACCAAAGAAATAACCAAACAACTGCTTTTCAAACTTGAACAAACACCCTTTGGCAGATGAACCGAGCCTGGGGATCTAGAACTTCACTTTCTGCCCCATAGCAGGTGGCTTCCCTCTCTGGCTGGAATGACTCCCTGTCTTGTCCCCTGGCCATTCCAGCCCATCCTCCCATGCCCTAGCCAAGGGCATTCCTCCCTCCAGGACACAGGCTGTCCCTGGTGACACAGGGTACAGCGAGCCTCTTTTAGGCCTGACACTTCACACACATCATTTCCTTGTCTCCTGACTTCTGCACCGAGAGTCCTGCTTGCTGGCCGTGGCACCATGTGCGTGCACAGGGATAACGTGTAAGACGGGTGTGGCGTTCGTTTTCTGATAATCAATGGATTTTACATTACTGCCAAAAATCAGAAACGGGCAATGTTACATATACACATCTGGCAACTAAACTTCAGCGCATTGTGCCAGCCCGATGGACAAAGCGTGGACACGGGGTATATTGTGTTGGGAGAATTGTGGGGCCGTCCCTGGGGTTTGCCCGGAAAGGCCTGGTGGAGGGAGACGGGGCCAGCAGCCAGACTTCCTGTTGTTGATACACAATACCCTGCAGCCAGCGGGACAGTCCACATTGAAAGTCTAAACTGGTTTGTTCCCAACCACTCCACGCCCACCCCCACCTATCCCAATCCCTGGGGTGACTTAAAGCAGGGCTTCTCCAAGTGCAACCCCCATATGAATCGTGGGGCATCCGGTTGAGATGCAGGTTCTAGGTCATTGCCACAGGGTGGGCCTGCGATTCTGCATTTGTAACCAGCTCCCAGGTGATGTCTGAGGACCGCAACTTGGGTAGCAAGGATATAAAGTAAATGCATAAAGACAACTTAATTAAGAGGCCAGCATAGTCTATTGATACAGGTGATAGTACTGCTCTCTCCATCTCAAAGTTTGGAGCAGCCCAGGGCCCCCGTCACTGTCCTCACTCCGTCTTACCTCTCAGGGCAGACCTGACAATCTGATAAAACTCCCTCTCCCTCCAGAACCAGCTAAGTCATGCTCCACACTGAGGTGCTGGATGCCTCCGCTCAGGCCTCAGATCATTCTTATCTCTTCCTCTTTCCTCTATTCCCAGGAGCGGGTCACATGGACTACGTCAGCGGCCCCTGATCGCTGGCTTCTGGCTGGTGTGGGCCAGTGGGGACACGACAAGGGGCTGGAGGGAGAGCGGTGTGACACTCTTCTCCCCGAACAATGGCTCGTCTTCTAGACAACATCCATGATGTGCAGGAAGCACCCCAGGGAAGCCAGGGAGAAAGAGCTGCTGTCGGTACAACTCCTTGTCATTTTCATGTCATTTACTTCTATTATATTTTACTTGTTATTTCTATTGAACCTATTAAGTTCCAGCTCAGGCCCCACCTTCAGAAAGCCTCCCTGTGTTATTTGAGCCTTCCATACACCCTCCCCCTTCCACGCACCCAACACATAACTTAGCCCCTTATTCTGAGTCATCTTCTCTCTTTGTTCACTCACTTCTAAGAATCAGTCTGGCCTCCGAAACTTGACCGGAAACTTCAATCCATTCTCAGGGTTTGACCGTCTCCCGTCTCCCATGGCACCCGGCTCAGCAGCGCGATCTCAGTATTGACTGCGGATAAACTTTTCCTCCGATGAACAGAAGACAAAATGCATCTGAAACTCAAAGAATGCAAGTAATTATTTGAGAATAATCTGTTTTTTACGTGTGTTCTCCATTTTTTGGTAATAAATGAGTATTCGAAGAAATGTCTAAAAACAACAAAATATACCAGCTTTTAAAAAAAAAACAACGGCTTTATTGAGATGTACTCACTTAAACTGTACAATTCCATCGTTGGTTTTTCGTATAGTTACAGAGTTGGAAAATCATCAGCATGGTCAATTTTAGAACTTTTTGTCAATTCTAAAGGAAACCCCATACCCACTAGCAGTGACCCCTCCCCCCATCTTGCTCATCTATTTGAGCTCATATCTAAAACAAAGCAGGAAAAAGACGTTACAAATGTACATCTCTCGGGACACGTTTCTGTTCTCATTGCCTGTGATGCTGATTGCAGGCATCCGCCGCTACAAAGCGAGTGCTAATCTTTTAGCTGGTGGAGGATCTTGCCTTTAATTTGTAAAAACAAACAAACAAACAAAAAAACCCAACACCTGTAAAGCACAATAAAGTGAAGAGCAATACCATCGGGTAGGCCTGTACTTCTTATTGCTGGTTGGGTGTCAGGAGAACAGCGTTGAGATGGCTTGGAAACTCACCTGGTTTTGCAGAACATCCCAGCTCACCTGCCTCCTTGCACACCTGAGTTCAGGAGCCTCGTCCCTCCACTAGAGGGCGTGGCATCATAAATACCAACGGCTCCCCCTGGGCTGTCCAAGGTGTGCCAGACCTCGCCTCTTCAGAAGGGAAGGGCTGGTTCCTGCCAGTCTGAAATGAGCTGAAGAGCTCCGCCTCCCGTGTGGTAACTGAGCTGGGAAGGAAGCTTTATTTATGAGCCAACTGATGACTTGCTTGATTCAAGAGGTGAGGTGCGGACACAAAGAAAACACTTTATGTTGGTGATGATGATGACGATGATAATAATGCTGCCATTTATTGAATATTTACAATGTGCTTGGCACAGCGCTAAGAACATTACATGCATATCTTATTTAATCCTCACAACCACCTTCTGAGATGGACCTTCTTGTTTTGCTCAATTTACTGACAAGGAAGCTTAGAGAAAGAGCTTAAGATCAGTATAATGATCTGTTTGGATAGAGGGAGGCCAGTCTGAATTGGATGACCTTCTGAAGTCTACAAAGCTGTAGCATCTGAGAATTATGATATCTACAAAACCGAGATCCTAGGACGTCCCTCAAGTAAAAAACATTGGGCCCTGGCCTGTTTGCTCAGTGGTTAGAGCATCGGCCCAAGAACCAAAGGGTCGTGGATTCGATTCCAATCAAGGGCATGTACCTCGGTTGCAGGTTCAAACCCCAGACCCGGTCAGGGCACATGTGGGAGGCAGCCAATCGATGTGTCTCTCTCATGTTGATCTCTCTCTCTCTCTCTCTCTCTCTCTCTCTCTCTCACTCACTCTATCTCCCTCTCTCACCCTCCCTCCCTTCCACTCTGTCTAAAAATCAATGGAAAAAATATCCTTGGGTGAGGATTAAACACACACACAGCAAAAACCAAAAACATTGGGTTCTTTTAAACCACACACACAAGAAACCTGTGTATTTAAGAGGAGTGGGAAAGGACTATTTTTTATATAAATTAGAAACGTCTAACAACATGTGCCATGAATAGAGTTCTAGATCTCTGGAAACCAGTTCCCGATCAGCCTAGATGGACCTGACCCAGTAATGGCCAAGCCCTAAGATCTTACGTTGCAGCAGGACAATGCCCACCTGGGGATCCCACCTGTCTCACGTTTATGGTTCCCACCTGCAAGAATGGGACCCCAAAACTCCATCTTTGGCCCGGGCCCCTTTGCTATGTAGTTCACAGTATTAAATCTAACAATGTTGATATGATTGGTGGCAGTGTTCAATGTGGCCCCGGACAGTCTCCATTCCAGGTTCCCTTGTGCAGGAGACAGGACCCCAGGTGTTGAAATGGGGCACATCTCAGTGTCATTGCAGTGATTCAAGCTGAGCTGTGAGAGGCTGCTGGGGATGGGGTCTGTGATCTACACAAACACCCAGCAGCCCCAGTGTGCCTTCCCTCCATGTATCTGCTCCGTCTCTGTCCTCCACAGCGTCCCTCCCCCCTGGCGTGTCCTGATCCTCTCAGAGTCGGCGGCCACTTCTGGAGTCCCAGGCCATCCCAGGTGGTACGACCAGCTATGTCCCATCTTCCACACCACCTTCTACTGTTAGGTAACCTTACCTTCCGGCAAAACATCATAAGTAGTGGATAAGCACTGCCAAAAGTTTATAAGATGCAAATAAGCAGACAAGAACCACATGGGAAGGTGAAATGGTGCAGCCACTTTGGAAAACAACCTGGCAGTTCCTCAAACTGTTCACCGGAGTTGCCATGTGGCCCGGCAATTCCACTCCCTGGAAGCTCTCTGTGGACTCACCACTCCCTGGTGTGGGCCCCGGGTGCTGGCATTGCAATCCCTGGTCCATTCTGTTTCACTGTTGGCATCATTTGAACCAGCACTGAATTATCCCGCTGGGACACATAAGACAAGGGTGGGTTCTCACAGGTTCAGGACCTGTCGCTGTCCACCGGAAATTCATTCATTCACAGAGCCAAGTGGGCCCAAACCAGGACCTCAGCTCCGGTTCCTTGGGGTGCCCTCGGCCCCGCATTCTTTCCTTCAGGTCCCTGGCTGCTGGTCCAACCACCAATGCCCAAAACTGATGAGCTGTGGTCAGAGCCAGATTCCCCAGCCTGGGACTCGGACCTTAGACTCAGCAGTTCCTAGATAACGGTACTTCAGATACCACAGCTGGAGTCATAGGGAAAGGAAGAGGCTGCTCAGGAGGGAGGATGGAGAATGGTGGCATCAGGAAGCTGTGTGACATTGACAAGTCACACAACCTCTCTGAGCTTCAGTTTTCTCAACTGCAAAAGGGAGATTTTGATACTTTATTCAAAGAGCTGATGTGAGGGGTAAGTGAGTAATAGAGAGTGAATAAACAAATCAGTGAGACTGATTGTGCCTGAGCATGCGGCATGCCAGGCTCTGTTAGGAGATCTCACACACACTCACACACACTCACACACTCTCTCACACACACACCCTCACACACACTCTCTCACACACACTCACATACACACACACTTACACTCTCTCACACACACTCACACACACACTCACACTTTCTCACTCACACACACTTACACTCACACACTCACACAAACACTTACACTCTCACACACACTCACACACACACTCACACACACTTACACTCTCAAACACACTCACACACACTCACACACACACTAACACACACTCACACACACACTCACACACACACTTACACTCTCTCACACACACTCACACACACATACTCTCACACACACACTCTCACACACGCTTACACTCACACAGACATACTTACACTCTCACACACACTCACACTCTCACTCACACACACTCACACACTCACACACATACTTACACTCTCTCACACACACTCACACACACATACTCTCACACACACACTCTCACACACGCTTACACTCACACAGACATACTTACACTCTCACACACACTCACACTCTCACTCACACACACTCACACACTCACACACATACTTACACTCTCACACACACACTTACACTCTCACACACTCTCACACACACTAACACACACTCACACACATACTCTCACACACACACTCTCACACACACTCACACACACATACTCTCACACACACTAACATACACTCACACACACATACTTACACTCTCTCACTCACACACACACTTACTCTCTCACACACACACTCTCACACACGCTTACACTCACACAGACATACTTACACTCTCACACACACTCACACACACTTACACTCTCAAACACACACACACTCACACACACACACTAACACACACTCACACACACACACTCTCACACACACTAACACACACTCACACTCACACACATACTTACACTCTCACACACACTCACACACACACTTACACTCTCTCACACACATTCACACACACACTTACACTCACACACACTCACACACACACACACACACTCACACTCACACGCATACTTACACTCTCTCACACACACTCACACACACACACTTACACACACACTCACACACACTCACACACACACTCACACACACACTCACACACACACTTACACTCTCTCACACACACACACACACTTACACTCACACACACACTCTCACATGCACACACACACACACACACTCACACACACTCATTGGATATTTACTACGCGTCTGCTAGGTGCTTGGTGGCCCTCTAGGCCCTGAGGACATAGAAAGCAATACAGCAATGCCTTGCCCTCGTGTAGCTGACAGTCTAATGCTGGAGACAGAAAACAAGCAAGTAAAGAGATAAAGCAGTGTTTTCAGTGTAGGCAAGTGCCATGAAGAAAAATAATAACCCAAACAAACCTGGGTAACAGGGTGGAGGGCACTCCATTGGGGGGGGAGGGGATCTATGTTTTTAATCCTCACCTGAGGATATGTTTTTATTGACTATTTAGACAGAGACGAAGAGAGAGAGAAACATTGACGTGAGATAGAAACATCGATTGATCGGTGGGGGAGGCTCTATTTGTAAGGGAGTCAGGGAATGCTCCAGAAGGAGGTGCATCCGGGCCCAGACCTGACGGCAGGAAGAAGACAGCCATGCAGAGCTCTGGAGGGAGAGCATTCCAGCACGCTGGAGTGGTGGTTCCAGAGTGCTCAGGTGGGACGTCATCCTGGGATCACAATTCACTCTGGGGGCCACGGCTCATAGCGCCCCCTTCCCAGCTCAGAGCACTAGCACCGGCTTGGAGAAGGGCCCGGCACCTTCTGCCCCTGAAGCTGCCATGTCACCCTCAGGGTCAGGACGCCACTAACCAGCAGTGGCCAGCTTTAGGCTGCACCTGGATGTCATTTCTCGCTGGTGCTAATTGGCAGGTGGTGGGAGCAGGGAGAGGGGAAATCAAAATAGAGCTTCAAAGTCCCGGCTGAGCCTGCGTTAACGCCCTCTCTCAGGGGCACGGGGTTGGGGCTGAGAAAGGATGCCCACAGCAGCCTCATCATCTCATTAAATCAAATGACTGGGCACAGCGGGAGTGCCGGGCACCCCAGAGGTGCGCTTTCCCACTGCTCATGAATAGCCCGTCTTGTTTCCCTCAAAAATAATTTTTTTAATGTCTTGACAAAACGCCTCTCTCTTTTGGGATTTCCAAAGTTAGCAAAAATTGAGCTCCAAGCAGCAAGAAGCTGAATCGCTGTGCCGTTTGCATTTTCCATTTCCTTTGCTTCCATCTTCCTGCTCCTTGGAAGGGAAAGGGAAGCAGTTAATGTCAGGGGGAGGGGGCTTGGGTCCAGTCCTCGCGGGTCCCTTTGTTCCTTTTGGCCTCTTGGAAAGCTCCGGGCGTCCCTGCAGCCTTGAGGCCCACCTGGCCCAGAAAAACGGCTTGGGAACCATGTCCCTGGCCATTTTCGTCACTGTTGCTTGTTTTCAGCCCACCCTCTCTTCCCGACCCCCCAGTTCTCAACAGTGTGTTCAGGGGAGTTTTTCTCCTTTATGTCTTGCCTGCCAGGGGCTCAGGGGGAGCCAGGCATTGCGAGGTGACAGCGCAGGGCTGGCCAGATCGTTAGCCGCTTCCGTGTGCGATGAATCTGTCAGCTGCAGCTTGGGCTGTGACTTCTGACACTTTCCTCCACCGGCCTTTGATGGCTGACCTTCTCAAGGGGGAGACGGGGTGGGGTGGCCAGGGAGGAGCCTGCCATCCTCTGTCCACCCCCAGACCACGGAGAGCAGGAAACAGGAGTCTAGAGCAGATATCAGAGGCCAGAGGGTTCTCAGCATCACGGACTTGCCCCTGAGCACACTCCCAGGACAGGCTGGGAGGCGCCGATGGAACTCAAGGGACCTGGTGGGGAACATACAGGCAGAGAGGAGGTCAGAGGGGCTAGCACATTCCTTCCTCTGGAGCTCAAGGTGTCTGAGAGCAGGTAAGAGGCAGGAATTTCACCCTCTCATCAGAGTCTCACTCCTCAGCACTTCCCCCCAGACGACCCCCTTCCCATCCATCCTAAATGAACTGCTGCTCCACCACCTTGAAACACCCCGAGTGATGGTTCTATTCAGGCTGTGCCCTCTGCTCAGAACACTCCGCTAGCAGCACTCTGTTCCTCCGTGAGCCTTTACACAGACCGCATCGTCCCCCAGAGCTCTTTCCCTAATTTCCCCTCCCAGCACTTCCCCTGTAGTAGTTCATAGAGGATTGCACTTGCTCCATTTAGTTCTCTGTCTCTTGCACTGAACTGTGAGCCCAGGAGAACAGCAACTCTCTTTTTTATTGTGCACCGTCAATACAAGACTCACTTATGTATCTTTCCTCGTTGTTGCAAGATGGCTGCTGCAGCTCCACACATTACAGCCTCTCCTGACACTATCCAAAATAAGAAGGGAGGAAGGAGACCTCTCCTGAATGTCTCTCCCTTATGTAAGGGTGTGGGGGAATATTCCCCAGAGGCAGACTTCTTACATCTCATTGGTCATAACTAAGTCAAATGGTACCATAAACACTGAACGAATAGGTGGAGAGGGGGAGGGAGAAAAGATAGAGGGAGAGAAGAATTGGTAAAAGAATCAAAGAGTAAAAGGATGAATGGATGGGTGCATGGATTTTTTTCTTTTTTTTGGATTTTTTCCCTTAATTCCTTTTCATCCATGCTTCATTGTGGTTATATTGTGTTATAGTAATTGTGATCAAGAAGATGGCAAATGGGAGACCTGGACTTAATTTAAAAAAAAAAACTGTCAGAGATACAGAAAGCCTGTCCCAGACCAGCTCTGTCTTCCCACTCCCTTGGAGCCCGAGGTCCAGCCAGTTTTCCACTCAGAAACCCCACCTAGAAGCCCCCTGAGCAGATGGTGTGAGTTGTCTACTCAAAGCCAGACCCTCCCCCTTCCTGCCCGCTGGCACACCCACCCCCTCCCCCGTGGGGGAGGCTGCAAATGCTGGAGGCTCTTTTCCAGGCCCCCTGCAGTGAGGGAGGGTCTTTAGACCAGTTCCCACCAAGGAGACGGAAAGGGAGGTCTGCTTTCTGAGAAATGAAAAAAAAAAAAAAAAGCCCTTCCCCACCTCTGGTTTGTGTGCAGTCTTGAGAGGATGTGATGCTGGGTCTGGGCTGCCATCTTGCCGCCTGAGGACAAAATGCCAACCCGCCGAGGAGGACACGCCTGGCCCTGATGACATCATTAGGCCACTGAGCAAGCCTTGAACTCGCTGTGTCTGTGCCTCTCTCCAGAGAGATAATTACATGTCTTGTTTATGCTGCTCTTAGTCAGATCTCTGGTTACTTGTGGCCGCGGCAGCACAGTGAAACGCCTCCCGTCGGCAGTGGCTTTGGCAGTGGTGGCCTCACAAAGATTCAGAAATCGGGGGTGTTGGTGGGGAGAAGGTGCGCTTCCAGTGAAAATGGGTCAGGAAGAAAATCAGTTTTTTTTGATTGTCTATGTAAAGTGTGTTTTACATATGAGATTAAGTAAAAGACATGGGAAATGCAGGAGGCATCGGTGGGATCATTTTCCCAAATCTTTCTCTCCGGGAAAATTAGTCTGAAAACTCACTACTTCCTGAATGTCAGCACCCTGAAGATTGGTTCTATCTTTCATAAGATGTTAGGCATATAAAACGTACGAGATGCGGTGGCAGGTGCTGGGGACACGGTGATGAGGAAGATAGACTGGGACCTGCCCTCCAGTGGCTTCCACCACGTGCAGATCTAGACAGGCGAACTGGCCATTGAAATAGAATGCGACCGGGAAAATGACATCTTTAACGAAACCTGGCAGACACCACCTTAACCAAGAGAGCCAGCTAACAGCACCAGCATTAGGCATCAGGGCCTCTCATACTCCCCAGTAGATACTCTCGTGAGAAGGCCCAGCATCACTTCAGGATGCATCACAGCAGTCTAATCGTGGGCTAACCTCACACAAACCCAATGGAAGGACATTCGGCAGAAGGCATGACCAGCGCTCTTCAAAAATGCCGAGGTCATGGAGGACAGGGAAAGAGGAAGGAACTGTCCTCGACTGGAGGAAAATGAGACATGACAACTGCAGGCAATCAGGGACCTGGGCTGGATCTTGGAAAAACAAAGGACGTTCCTGAAAAAGAAAAGATGAAATCCAAATAAAGCCTGTAGTTGAGTCAATGTGAACTTCTTGGTGTTGATAATTTTATTATGCTTATGTGAGATATGAATGGTAGGGGATGCTAGGTAAGGGTACAAAAAATTTCTTATGATTTTTTAAACTTTTCTGTAAGTCTAAGATGATTCTTTTAACGTGTTAAAAATATAATGTGGTTAATCTTCTGATAAAAGAATTATAGATGCTATGAGATCATACACCCCATGACTAACCTACCCCATAATGAATTCATTCAGTCAGTTATTCAACTAATTTTTAATGAGCACCTACTACCTGCTAGGCATTGTGCTACATGCTGGAGAGAGAGACAAAGTCTTTGCTCAGCTTCTTCTCTTTTCCATCTGCCTCGACCAAGGAGATGCCCCGGAGGGCGGCTGTTTCTTTGGCAGAGTGGATGTGTGGTGCAAAGCCACTGTCAACTCAGGGTGAGCTTGTAGCCTGGGCAAGTATATTCTCTGTTGCTCTGAACCAATGAGACTCTAGGGCTTCTTTGTTACAGCAGCTAAGTAAGCTCTAAGGGCTGAGCAGCAATCTCTCTGTATACCAAGTGGACAGGGAGTGACTGCTGAGTGCTGACCGGACGACTCAGGCTGACAGGCATTAGTGGAGTTCATCGCAACAGCTCAAGGTGGGAAACTCCATCCCAAGACGGGGAAATAGAAGAAACTGAAGCATTCACAGGACGGATTGAGGTAAAGTTGCCTCCACATCACACTTCAGTGTCCTCCCCACCCATCCATTCAGGTATTAATTGAGCATCGCAGTTCACTCACTGAGCACCTGTATCAGCACCTGGCACTGCTGTAGGCAATGGAGGTACATCATGAATCAGTCGGGTAGTGCGGTGGAACAAACCACCCCAAAACTTAGTGGTTTTAAACAACCATTTATTTAGTTCGCAATTGTGTGAGGACGCTGGGTACTTCTCTGCTCTGGGAGGCACTGGCTGATTTCTGCTGGGCTCCCGCCTCTGTCTGTGGCCAGCTGGGAGCCAGCTGGTGTAGGATGGTTTCCTTTCCATGTTACATGGCGGCCAGGCTGTTGGCTGGGCTGCCTCAGCTCTCCCGTGGCCCTTACTCTCCAGCAGGCTGGCCCCGGCTGGTTCACACAGAGACCTCGGGGTCACAAGAGCAGCAAGCGGTGGGCCCCAAGCACACAAACACGCACATCATGTCCGCTAACTTTCCAGTGGCCAAAGCAGGTGTCACCGCCACGCCCAGGTTCAAGGTGAAGAAAGACTCAGCCTCGGTGGGAAGGGCAAGTTAGTGACCATTTACCAGACCCAGTGGGGAGAGCAGACAACAGCCAACAGGAGGGAGGGACCAATGACCTTGGCGGGAGAGACAGGGAAGGTTTCATAGGGGAGGCGATGCTTGAATTGCGGCCCTGAAAGATGAACGCAAGCTCATCCAGGAAAGTCGGTTCATGCACATTACACATGCGAAAAGCATGAGGAAGGAAGAGAACCCAGAACAAGGATTGCCTGGGCATCAATAAGCCAGACTGTGAGACGGCTGGGGTGTGGTGGAGGGCAGAGACAGAAAGACAATAATAAGGAAAGCTAACCCTGGCGGCAACGTGGTGTGGCCAGTAAGAAACGGACTGCCTAGCTGGGCGACCTTAGGAGCATTACTGAGTCTTTCTGTGCATCAAACTCTTCATCTGTGAGGAGGGGATAATGATCATCATTCCCCAGTTTGTTTGTTTTTAATTTAATTTAAATAAAACATAACATGAGGAGCTGTTCCTTGTACGTGATCAGCACTCAGTAAATTGTAGTGATTTATCAATCCCTCGCACACGGCTGCTTTTTGAAGCCATTGTCTGGTTTCACATTCACAACAATGCTATAGATAGGTGCTTTGATCCCACTTTGGAGATGAATGAGCTCAGCATCTGGCCAGGAGCCAGCACCAGTGACCACACGGGGGCCGCAGTCAGAGAGTCGGTGTGAATGCTCTGCTCCCTGCGAGCCGCCCCTTGGGATTGCGCTCTTTCAGACCCACGTGTCCGGTTTGTTCTCACACAAGAAGAGGGGCCGTTGTAAGCACACATCGCTCCGGTGCCGTCCCGGGGGCCCACAGATTCACCGGGGCGATGGGAGTCCTTGTGTGTGCCCGTGTCAGACTGTGCTGGGGTTTTCCTGTAAATCTGTTGTTTTCTTGCGAATGGGGAGATGTGCCCTGACTTGACTGTCTTTGGCAAGAAGCGGAACATTCCGATGACAGAGTAACCCAAAAGGCAATGTCTCCATCAAGCCAGGGACGTGGCGGCCGGCTCTTCCAGGCCTCCCTCCAGTCTGACGCTGGGGGCGTGTTTGCAGACGGCCATGCGTTCAGACAAAGGAGACACCCTGCGGCACAGCGCGGTTGCCGCCAGGCTCTGGGGGCAGTCATGGCCCAGTGCGCGTTTCGCCCGTCCAGGCTGGGGTGGCGTTCGGGAGCACGGCGCCCTGGGAGCAGAGAGAGTTTATTTACAGAACCGAGAGGTTAAACCATTCAGTCTTCTGCTGAGTTCAAGCAGAGGCGTTTGCAAGCCGTCTAGTCAGGTTGACCCAGGCCATGTGGGCTCCCAGAACTTACCCTAACGTTTCAGTCGGGTAATATATAGAGCAAAATGCCCGCGGTGAGGGACAGCCACCAGTCAGCAGCTCTGGAGGCGACTGTGCCGTGCGTGCTGTCTGTGTCTGTGTCCAGTTGGCATGCTTCCCACGGCCGCCCACAGGAGGTGGGTGACGGTGTTAGCCCTCACGTACGAGTGGAGAAACTGAGGCACGGAGCGGGTGAAACCACTTGCGGAGGTCTGACAGCCATGCAGGGCAGAGGTGGGATTGGAGCCATGTGTGTGACCCCAGCGTCCAGGCTCCCTTTCCCGGGAGCTGTCAGCAAGCACTCTGAGTCGGAACCTGCGTCTCTAGTCGCCATCCCACTCCTGAGCTGCTCTTACACCCCCACCTGTCTCCGGACTTCGCACAGGTCTCCTTAGCTCCCTCTGTTACTGCAGCCTCGGTGGGTTAGGGACTGGCCTTGACCTTCGCAATGGGAAGGACCACCCCACGCTCAGCCCGCTCGGAACACTGAGGTCAGACAGGTGAGGGGCCCCGGGCCAGGCTCCCTCCAACACTCAACTGGCTGTGTCCCCAGAACGCAGCCTGACACCTGCTACACACAGAGACGGGCGGCCGCCACCACAGCTCTGCTGTCAGAATCACAGGGCCGTGCATGCCACTCTGGGGCAGCCTATCTTCCCACCCCTGTGTTTCTGTGCTGGGGCGTCCACCGTCCCTCCTGGTCAGGCAGACTGGGTGGCACATGCTGGCCTTTGCCATCCTGGTTGGCTTCTCTGGTTGACTGTCTGGCACCCCCTGGGCTGGGCTGGCCAAGCTCTGCACTCACATGTGAGCCACAGGGGTACCCAGGGGGGCGTGGGTGTCTGTGCCTGCGACTGGCCAGTGACATCAGGGCCACGCGGGCCAGGGTTTAGGTTCACCAGCAGCAAAGTGAATTCTGGATTCAGATGCCTTGTGATGCCTCCTGCCTGCTCCCATTACCCTCTGCCCTACAGGAGGGATACAATTAATGAGCTACCCCCAGATCCGCCTGCGGGAGCTCTCACAGAAGAGATGGGACTGGACCACGCATTTGCATTTTCTCTTTCCAAGCACGGCCTCCCTCTCCTCTCCACACCCTGCTTCCCCAGTACAGTCCCATCACTCCTTTTCTGAGACAGAAGGCAGAGCCTGGCCACCGATAAGAAATAAAAAGTCCCAACAGCGCCCTCCTTAAGGAGCTCATTACGCCTTTCCCAGTTCTGCCCACCTCTCTGCATCCTCAGTCTCTCCCTGGTCACCTCACCCAGACACGCTGGCAGCAGCTGGCAGGCCTCCCTGCCCCCACCCGATGCACGCCCCACGACCCTGAGTCATGAAACCCATGGTCTCTTCTTAAACCCACTCAGGGCTTCCCACGGTCCTCAAGATAAGTCCCAAAGGCTCGGGAGCTCCTCAGGGGCCCTCGGGCTCCGCCTGGGCTCACTTCCCACAGGAAGGGGTGCCTATCCCTCCACCGGCCCCCTCTCACCTCCAGCTTTTGCGGCCCCCCTTCTTGATACCCACCTTCCAGACCAACAGAAAGTGTGACGGGCGTTCTCTCTCTGCCCCCCACTCCCCACTTCCAGCTCTTGGCTTCAGCGTCATCCCCACTGAGAATCCCTCCCTGACCCCTGTGCTGGGGCCCCAGTTTTTTGCGTGTGTCTGTTTTTTCATATTTGCAGCAACCAAGGCGTGAGGGACTTTGATTCTCATCTTCATCCTTTTTCCTGGGACATGAGTCAAATTCCAGGAGTACACAGTGTGCTCTTCCCACCCAGCAGCCTGGCGCTTCCCTCAGGCCTCAGAGTTAGGGCCCTGCAGTTCCCACTGCTGCTAGTCCTGGGCTCAGGCTGCACACCCCTGCTGGGGGCCAGGGCGTCCCCTTCTCACTCGGGGCAACCTCCACGTTTGGGGGATTTCTCAGGAGACAGTTGCCATGCCCATACCCCACCCCCCGCCCCCCGCGGCATGGAGAGGGCCTGCGCCCCATTCACAGAAGAGGGTGGAATATGATCAGTCATAATCCCTCCTCCAGGCATTGTCTGTGCTCCTATCTCCGGGCCCCTTCCCTGTGTCACGCCTTTGAAGTGCCACTAAGCCTCCAGTAGCCTTCAGATGACACTTAAGTTACACCTCTTCTGCATTCTTATCTGCACCGCGGTCTTTGAGAGTGGTGACGAGTTGACACATTGGCAACCTCTCTGGGAGGAGCATGTCCCCTGGGTGACCTTTTGGCTTATGAAGACAGCACCTGGGCCTGCAGATGGAGGGGGCGCCAGGCATAGCACCCATGAGATCTTGATGTGTTTCCTTTCGCCGCCGGTCCTCGGCAAGGGAGGGACCCCCACACGCCTCCCTCTGGGTCCCCCACGTGGGTGCTAGTTGCTGTCGGATTGTTTTTGAACATACGACGTAAAAACATGGCATAGAGATGTTTACCATCTTAGCCATTGTTAAGTGTACCGTTCAGTGGCATGAAGTACATGCCCACTGTGTGCAAACATCACCCCCATCCATCCCCATAGCTCTCTCATCTTCCCAAACTGAAGCTCTGTCTCCATTAAACACGAACTCCCCATCCCCTCCCTCAGCCCCCGGCACCCACCATCCTACTTTCTGTCTCTTTGAACTTTACTCAGGGGCCTCATCTGAGTTAAATTACACCGTATTTGTCCTTTTGTGTCCGGCTAACCCCCCCCCCGCCAGCACACTGTCCTCAGGGCTCACCCATGGTGCAGCCTGTGTCAGAATGCCCTCCTTCCTGAGGCTGAATAGTGTTGCATCGTAGGGGCCCCACTGTGGTTCTCCATTCACCCGTCCGCGGACACGTGGGTTGTTTCCTCCTTCTGGCTAGTGTGAGTAACGCTGCTGTGGACGTGGGCAAGTCCCAGCTTTCATTGCTGTGGGGTATAGGCCCAGAAGTGGAATTGCTGGGTCATGGGCTAATTTTATTTACTTTTTTGAGGAACTTCCAGACTCTTTTCCATGGCAACCGCCCCATTTCACAATCCCACCAGCAGTGCATGAGGGCTGCAATTTCTCCACATTCTCTTCAGCATTCATTTCCCGCCTTTTTCCTAATAGCCATTCCAAGGAGTGTGACATGATATCTCACTGTGGTTCTGTGTCAGACTGTGTTTTAAACCTCCAGCCTCAAAATGTGCCAGTCATCTTCTCCTGGAACACCCTTTAAAGTGCTTCTCCCTCGCTCCTTCTCTCTGTAAGCCCCAAGGAGGTGACTTACGGAAGATGTGGCCCTGCTATGGGTACCAGAAGCTGCCTGTTGTTCTGTGATGAAGACGGGGACTCGCCTGGATGCTCACCCCAAGAAGACAGAGTGTGCCGAGGGTGCTGATGACACGGTGGTGACACAGACACAAGCTCCCTATTTTACAGATGAGGAAACAGACTTAGAAAACCTCCACTTCCCTGCCATGCTGACCTTCAACATCCCATCCTCAAAAAGGCATGTCGCTCTGCACCTCATCCAAAAAGTTATGCCACTGATATTCCGGAGTGATCTCAGCTGAGGAGGCCGTGTTGCTGGCCCAAAGGGCAGGTCCCGGGGCCACGGTGGGAGCTCTGGTCTCCCTTCTCTTCTGCACTCTCACTGGGGTGCAATAAGGAAGCTCCCTGGATGGGCCAGGGGAAGAAGTGGTCAGAGGAGTGGCTGGGGCAGGACAGGTGGAGATTGGAAATGGCTTCCGCAGAGTTTGGGGGCCAAACCAGTTTTGGTGAGGTGAGTCCGTGGGGCAGGGTGCGAAGAGAAAGGTGTTCTTGTTGAAATGAGACTTGACTCACACCCTCCTCTGCTCTAAACCCTCCCCTGCATCCCATCTCACTCCCAGTAACAGAGAAGCCCTGACCAGACCCCCCACAATCTGCCCACCTGCCCCTCCTTACCTCTCGGACCTCATTTCCTGACTCTGCTCCTCACTCCCTCTGCTCCAGACCAAATGAGTGTCCTCCATGCTATTCCCTATCTCAGCGCCTTTGCACGCGCTGTTCCCTCTTTCTGGAACACTCTTCCCCAGACCTCTGCTTAGCCAACCTTGCACCTCCTTATGGTCTTCACTCAAATGTCAGCTTCTCTGGCCTCTTTATTTAATATTGCTGCTCACCTGGCGCACAACACTCTCTAGCATACTGTATACTTATTTATTTATTCGGGGGTCTGTCTCCACTCCCAGTGTGTAAGTTCCACATAGGCAAGGATGTTTGTGTGTGCTTTGTTCTATGCTATGTCCCCAGCACCTCAATAATGACTGCCACATAATAGAAGCTCAGTAAATATTTGATGAATAAATTTTAGGCAGAAGGAACAGTACAGAGAGCCACAGAAATGGGAAGCCATTTGGTGTGTTCAGGAACCCTTGTGCAGTTCCTTCTCCGGGATTAATGTTCAGGGCTGCCCCCTACAGTTGTTCAGGTTGTGGCTACCCAAGGATGCCAAGCTCAGGAGACCCGTGGGGGTCAAGTCCAACCTGCCAATGCTTATCAGGACATACAACTGCAAAGCTGCCTAGAAGGGGCGTCTTTTCTAAAGTGCACAAGCATTATATAGGCTCATAATGACCTTGGATATGGGGGCTGCATCTCGGGAAATAAAGCAGGACAGACAGGAGATATGGATCCTGAGGGGCGTTATCCTGACCACAAAGAAGAGGCTGCCGCAGAGGCTTATGGTCCTACATGGCATCCCCTCGGCCCGCCTGATTTTAGCACCTTTGTGGCAAGCAGCTCCTGGCTCTTGCCGGCATCCCCTATACATCCTTCTGCTTTTCTTGTTCCAAAGCTGGGAAGCTCTTTCCCCACCCAGTTGCCCAGGAGTAAAGGGGAGTTAATACCCCAGAGGTAACCCTCAACCAATGGGGCTAGGGGTACATTCCAGGCTCCAAGACAATTTGGACTTGCCTCCCACGGTAACTGACAATACATGGCAAAATTTAAAATGCACACACCCTTCATAGGACAACACTTGAAGGACTGTGTCGCAAGTAAATATTCAGACTAGATTGAAAAGGCATATGCGCAAAGATGTCTGTCAAATGCTGTCAACACAGCAAAATTAAATAAACAAATAAGTAAACTAAATGTCTATGTTCATCAGCAGGCATTTGGTTTTAAAGTTAATGGTCCATCCACATGATGAAATACTATGCCATTAACTTTAGATCTAGTGACAAGGAAAAGTGAGCATAATATAATGTACCACACAAAAGCATATTATGAAACAGTGTGATTCCATTTTTGGATAGATGATAGATTATAGAAATAGATATAGGTATAGATATAGATATAGATATGATATAGATGATATAGGTATAGAACTTGAGGAAGAAGGCATGCAGATAGATAGTTAGATAGATAATCTATAGTCTATAGGTGGATAATCTATAATATAGGGTGTCCCAAAATTCACGCAAGATTTGCAATTCAATTCAATTTCAAATCTTGCGTGAATTTTGGGACACCGTATATATAGATAGTCTGTATGTGTTTCTCTATACATATGTCTTCTACCTCAAACTATAACCACTATCTTGGCTGGTGAATGCCTTCCCATCTCCTTCTTTGCAGCCTGGCTCTAACGTGGAAAAATTCTGCCAACCAAAAGGAATCCTGACTTAGTGAGTGGTGGTGTCAAAGTGGCCTTTGAATAGCACATTCATCTGACTCCCGAATCCAGCCAGGAAGGAGGAGGGGGGTGAGGGAGAGAAGAGAAAGAAAAAGCCGCGTGTTTGTGTAAGCATTTTGGAGACGCTGAGCTCAATAAGGCAGGTGTGCTGTGCGGGCTGCTTCAAGACCACAGGGGCAAAGGCGCAGTTAGAGCCCTAATTAAAATGTGCCAAATAGCTGAAGCTCCGTCAGATCCAGCTGCAGAAACCCAGAGGTCAAAGTGCTTAAGGATGCATTAAATGCGGATTTTTCCATAATTATTTAAATATGTGTTAATGAGTGCTCAGAACATAGTCAGAGTATGTCCATTAAAGGATTAAAAATAGAGGGACATTGAAAGGAGTCGCTTGAACAGTAAGAAAAGCACTCATGTGGGAGTCAAAACCCCCCACATTTCTGTTTTGGCTCTACTCAGAGCACATCGCCCAACCTCCGTGGGCTCCATTTTCTCATTGGAAAATAAAGGACAGAGGAGAATGGATTGATAGATTCCCCAAGCTATAAGACCCCCTCCTCATCAAAACCTGCCAATCTTCTGTGTTTAATTTAATTAGAAAATAGGACTGGCCTAAGGAGAGGGTTCTTGCAAGAAGGCCATGGAACTTTCTGTGCTTTCCTGGCTTTACACAGAGAAAGGGGGGGGGGGCACTTTTTAAAACTAAAGGAGTAAAATACAAATGAGCCACTCAGAAAATGCCCAGAACATTCTGATGGCGACGCGGGGAGGGGTGTTCACATACTTATGCCATTAAGCCCTAGTCCTCCCGTCCCGCCCCAAGTGGAAGCCCATCAAAGTGTCAGCTTAGACCTGAGTCTCTGGCTAAGAAGGGAGGCATTTACACCCTTTTCTAGGAGTGGAGGAAATAGAGGAATGACATTTCCATCATTTTTCTTCCCCGAGCAAGGAGGGGGGGAAAAGAAAGAAACCTAGTCCAGGACTTTGCTACATACCATGCCATTGACACCTTGCCTGTGATCGGAACCTCTAGTTCCAAAATAAAGAAAGTAGTGATTTCAGGGTATATTTTTGCCTACATTTTTGAGGATGTTTTGGGCCTTTCATCTTCTTTGAAGGCGTGTCACCTAATTACGCCTCTTTCATCCATGTATTCCCCAGTCAGAACGTGCCAGGCCCCTCCACGGCAATTGGTTATGACTGAGGGGTTTCCACGTTCCAGCTGGTGCAGAGAGCTGGGCATTTGTGAATACCTGAATAAACTCCTTTAATCCAAAAACAAACTCCTCCTGAAAGAAACAGCCTGAAAAGGCCTTTCATAGAGTGTTTTCCAACGCACTGGCTCATGGTCTCTTTGGATTTCACCGTGCTTCCTGTACTAATGGTCTCAGAATGCATTCCCAATTGTGGCTTGCTGGTCTACCGAGGTCCTGGGCATTAAAGGGGAAGAAGGAAAAAAGTAACATAGCAGATGCTTCTAGGTGCTGCCAGGGCTGGATAGGTGGAAACTGAAAGGAAATACATGTGGGTGAGAGTGCTATGTTCTTTCTACAACTTTTTTTTAAAGACATGCTTCTCTAAGTCATGCTTTAAAAACAAAGTTGCAATCGCACATAGGAACACGTGGGATTAATCTGCAGGATTAAAAGCAGATCGCTTGAATTTGCATTGGAAATTCATAAGTCCAGGCCTGATTACACTAGTCTAATAAATAGGTTTGCTTTTGGAAGATTGACAACTTGAATTTTTAAGTCTATATTGTGGAGACCATAATGGGTTCATTAAAAGAGTGCAGAGCTGACCTGGGGGCTGACACCTGCCCAGCAGGCAGATATGTGCTGAGAGTAGAGCCACGGAGGGGGAGTTAGGATTCAAGTGTAAGAACCAGCACGCTCACTTACTACCCATGTAAACTAGCCTAACCTGCTTATCTCCTGTCCATGCCTCGGTGTCCTGATCTCCCAGGTGAAAGGGTTGGCTAGATCTGAGAACTTTTTCTTCAACAAGTTAGTCATCCTATCCCAGACCCACACCCATTTGGATCCTCATTTGCCCTCTCCTGCCACCCAGTGATGGGCTGACAGGACCCAGTCCGGTTACTATTGCTGCATAACAAATAACCCCAGATTCAAGGGTATAAAACAATCGCCCTTTTCTTTGTTCATGATTTTGTGGGTCAGAAATTTAGGGAGGGCTCAGATGGACAGTTATCACTTGTGGTCTCTCATGAGAGGGTGCTGTCAGGTGTCAGCTGGGGCTGCCAGCAGCTGAAGGCTTGGCTGGGCTGGACATCCCAGGTCTTCCATTTGCATGGCTATGGGTGATGCTGGCTGTCGGCTGTGAACTCGGGCGGGGCTGTTGCCCAGAGTGCCCACACGTGGCCTCTTCAGCACAATGGTCTCAGGGTGGTCAGACTTCTTATTTGGTGGCTGGCTTTTTTCAGAACAAGAGTTTTGAGAGAAGCAGGGGGAAGCCCCGTGGCCTGTGATGACCGAGCCTTAGACATCATGTAGCACAGCTTCCACTTTATTTTATTAGTGGTCACAAGGCCACCAGAATCAAGGGGGGGGAGAGAACCTCGACCCCACCTCTCAGTGGATAGAGGGGCAAGTCAGGTTGTGGAAGAGCATGTGGGCAGCAGATACCATGGCTGCAAACCACAGTTGCTTCAGGGTCCAGGACACACGGTTGGAAATCTCTTGTGTCTAGATTAGATCTGATTTCTAATGTCCCTTCCTGTTAGAAAAGGGGAAATCTCTAAAAGGGCAATATTTCTTTGTTCAGATTCTTTTTTTTTTTTAAAGAGCTTTATGGAGGTATAATTGGTGTACGATAGCAATTGCTATTAAAATATGACAGCAAGTGTTATGGTCTGGGGCTCCATTCACTTTACTACTGGGAAGGAAGGATTTATGGTCTTCCTTTTCTTATGTTGATGTTGGAGCCAACATTTATTGGTTGTAAATGTTAAAAATATAAACCTGTGGTAGAAATCCACACACTGTGCATTTTATCCGTTACAGACAAGTCCATGGTCACACCTGGTCAAGCACCAAAGTTTATATTTCCGACACCCAAAATACACTTCAGTTATAATAAGCGTTGCTTCGGGAAGTTTGACAACTCTGTGGCGTGTCTCAGGAAGAACATGGATCACGGGTATTTTCCCAAACCATCCTTCCCTGGGATGCAGTGTGTTCACATGGCTGGAGGGCTGGCGGGGGACGGGCAGTCATGGGTGTGGATCGGTGGCCTCTGAAGCCAAATCAGCTGGCCCTGCTCCCTGGCAGGAACATCCTATGATGACCTTCCATCGAGGTGGAGTCTAACCTGCACCCCCTTGTGCAAGCCTTTGTGGCTGAATCCTGAATGAAGTTTGGCAGACGAGGCCCTGTGTCACCTTGAGGTGCATTAGAAAAGGCCAAGCAGCCTCTGTTAGTCTCTTAGGACACGGGCTCTGGAGCCTTTGACTGACATTTCAGATGTCCAACATGGAGACAGAGATGGATGAAGTGGGGGGGAGAAAAAGAGAGAGACAGAGACAGAGAGAGGAGAAACACACACAGAGAGAGATAGGGACCCAGTAGGTCCAGCCCCCAGCTGTTTTATCTTTCCATCCCAGGTACCAGACTGTGAGTGAAGAATCTTTGAGACAACCAGACTGGCCCCCAACTAATGGCAACCGCACAAGAGAGACCCTGAGTGAGAATTGCTAGCTGAGTCCAGCTAACCCCAACACTCGCCAACAAAATAAATGATAGTTGCCTTATATTACTGTTTGGGGCAGGGGTGGTTTGTTACAGGCTAGAGATACTGGCACATAGCCCATGGCCTTGTAGGAGCAACTGAATTTCTCTGGGGCTCAGGGTTTCCATCAATAAAATGAGAGTCACTATGCAGACCTCTGAGCGTTCCTGTGACAACCAGGAAATAACAGGTGAAGCGTCAGTGCGGTGTCTGCCATGTGTTCCCGGGCCCACCTCCCACATCAGCTCCACACCCACCCCATCCCACCCCAGCTTTTCATCAGGCTGCTTTTCCTCCATTTGGTTTATTACCACCTGCACCAATTCCCTTCCTGTCTCCTCCCTAACCCCCGCCTCTCCTTCATTCCCTGCTTGTTCCTGGCCTGCCTCTCCCTTTTCCATGTCACCTCCTCAAGGGCAGAGACTTCATTTTGGTGACTGTCATATCCTCAGTGCCTGGATCAGGGCCTGGCACACCATGGACACCCCATAAATATTTGTCAAGTCATGGCTGGCATCTTTCCTGCATTGGGCTGAACCATGGCTCCTGGGCTGTACCTGAGCAGAAAGAGGGGGACACACACATGCAGGTGCCCATGCACTGCCCAGGGCCTGAGAGGTGGTGTCTCCTCCCCTCCAGGCAGGCTATGTGCACGCCGAGGAGTTCTGAAATGCTGGGAGGGTGGCCACCGTTCTCCCTGACCATCAGGGACCAATCAGGTGCCAGGGGCCCTCATGCTTGACCAGGCGCAAGAATAAAGCATGGAGGGACCATCAGCCCTCAAGGGCTGCTATAAAAATTATCACAAACTCAGTGGCAAAAAAATCCACAAACAAACCCAAAACAGCGACTGTTACGCTTGGGCGGCAGGAAAGCTAGTGGCCCAAGTGGTCCCATTTCCATTCGAATGGACCTCAGACAGTAACAGGAGGGGATGTGTGCTTGCCCTGTATCAGGAGAAAACCGCCTGGCGAAACCCTTCCTGTAAGACTCTCTTGCTGCACAGTGGAATCACCTGGAGAGTTAGGGTTAGTGTTAGGGCTAGGCCTGGGGTTAGGGTTAGTGTTAAATTAGGGTTATCGTTATGGCTAGGGCTAGGTCGAGGGTTAGGTTTACGTTTTAGGGCTAGGGTTAGGGCTAGGCCTAGGGTTAGGGTTAGGGTTAGGACTAGGGTTATGATTAGGGTGAGGGCTAGGGCTAGGGCTCCCATTAAGGTTAGGGTTAGGGTTAGCAAAAACAAAAACAAAGCAAAAAACCCAAACAAAAACAGAACTTCCTTCCCTCACTGTTCTGGAGGCCAGAAGTCCAAAGTCAAGGCGTCAGCAGACCTGGTTCCCCCAGAAGTGTCCAGGAACCATGGAATCCATGCCTCTCTTCCAGCTGCTGGTGGCCACTGGCAACCCTGGTATCCCATGGCTTGTGGTGTATCACTCCAGGCTCTGCCTCTGTCTGCATGTGGCCTTCTCCCCTGTGCCTATGTCACCTTCTTTTCTGTCTCTTGCAAGGACGCTCGTCATTGGCTTTAGGGCCCACTCTAAATCCCAGGTGATCTCATCTTAAGATCCTTAATTACATCTGCAAAGATCCTTTTTTGAAATAAGGTCTCACTCACCAAATACCAGTGGACATATCGTTTTGGGGTACACTCAACCCACTTTTACCTAGAGGGGGTGTGGTCCATGAACAAAGGTAAGTCCATCAGCCCCAGGTTTGAATCCCAGCTCTGCCACTTCCAGCTGGGTGACCGTCCTCTCCTTGTGCCTCAGTTTCTCTGCCTGTGAAATGGACACTCCACAGCATTGTGTTGAGGATTAACTGAGATGGCACATAGCCCCTAGCACTGAACTCGACCACATAGTAGGGCCTCAGTCACTGGCACCCCAGCATTATTGTAACCTAGCAGTTAGTGGCCAACCACACTCCACCCAACCACCAGATAGCAAAGTCACTATTCCGGGACTTGAAGGGCAACAGAAAAGTGTTAAAGGGGGCAATGCTGGTCCTTTTCTGCATGGCAGACTGGGAGGACCCGAGGAGGGGACTCCTGGTGGAGAGAAGACCCGGTGTTAACCCTTTCTGTCCCAGCAGCCACGCAGGCGGGACATCCTTGCGTCCCTTCCCTCCCACTCCCTGTTTATCCGGCTGTGATGCCAGCCCAGATGACAGCACTTGAGACGTTCCCAGGGTGTCAGCCAAGGGTGAGCCTCCCCCACACACTGGGGAGATAGAATTCTGGAAGGCACGCTCGTGGCATACTTGGATAGTGATGGCTGCCTTTACAAGACAAATGCCCCCCCAACAAACAGCTCCTGACAGTCCCCCTTTCTCTGGCCTCCCACTCCCTACTCACCCTGGGCCCCATAACAGGTCAGCAGCGCATGAGGGTTTCCTTGGACCCATCACCCCGCTGCAGGCTCTACGATGGACTGGGCGACCTCCACGGTTCCCCGCCAACAACCGGCGCCCGGCGCCAGCACTGGACCAGGCCAGGGGCCTCCAACAAGCCTGGATTAGAGGTTTGGGGTTTGGAACGTCCGCTTTCGGATAAAATCGGATTTTTTTTTTCTTTTAAAAAAAAGAAGACAATTTCAGAGACATGGTCTGAGAAACAAAACAGCCTTTTAGCTCTTTCTCTGAAATGACATCAGCGGCCACCACAAAGCCTGAGTCGCCCGCTGCTCCATGGGATGTATCATTTCCCTCCAGAATACCCGTGCTCAGCCCCAGCCCGGCCCAGCCGCCGTGGAGCCGGCCCTGGTGGGAAGCGGCCGCACTTTCCCACCCATGCTCCAGGAGGGCCGGGTAATTGGAAAAGTGCAAGCTACCGATGAACTGGGCGCCCGGGCCAGGAAATGGTTTCATGGCGGTGAGTTTGTCCTCCCTTCGCATCCACCTCAATGGTGCCATCCACGTGGGCGTTTGAGTCCTGGGATTCCGGGAACAACCTTGCAAGCAGCTGCTCCCTCCTCCCTCTCCCTCCCGCCCCCAGACCCAGGCTCTAAGCTCCTCCATCCCCTCTCTCTTCTGCCCATCCGAACTCCCCGCTCTCACCCCTTCAGCACATCTGGGGTTTCTTAATTACGTGGAAACTGGAGGGTATTTTCAAGGTGGATTTTTGTTCCATGAAAGCAGCAACCTGGTTGTACTCACATTGGTTTATCATCACATAAAGCTACTCATAGAAAAAAAAAAAAGACCAAAAGAAATACAGTGGCATATTAACAATCTGGTTGTCTGTGGCTGATGAATTATTTTTTCTTAATTCCTTCTAGATCTGTAAATTTTCTAAATTTTACTTTTGCAACACAAGGACATTATTTATTAAAACTCGCCAGCTGAATCCTGTCACTGGGCCAACATGAGCTACTTAAGAGAGTGGAAAGTCAGCCTTTATGGAGAGCGAGGGCCCCCGGGGACTGATTTCTTTGAAGAGACACTTTTTAAAAACTCAGAATAATCTGCATAGTTGAAACTTCTGTTCCTCTGGGATCATTATTCCTTCATTAGTTAACGTGATTTACTGAGTCACAGGAAATATCGACGCTGGACCAAAGAGTGATTCCATTTCCCAAGCATTTACCGAGTGTTTGCCCTGGCCTGGCCCTGGCCTGACAGGCCACCGCGTTCCTGCCCTGGCCGGGTGCACAGGGGACACGGGAGACAGGTCTCTCATTCATTCACTCAGCAAACACTGATTAAGCCCCTACTATGTGCACGATGTTGGGCGTGCTGGGGACACAGCAGGGTGCAGAGTCCAAGCTCCCTGCTTCCATGGGGGTCACATTCATGGCAAAGGAAGAGGAACAGAGAAAATTTCAGAAAATTCATAGGAAGGCTCCACCAGTGACAGCTATGATGGCCGGGGATGGGTGTACGGGTCAGGGAAGGTGTTGTGGGTTGGAGTGTGCACTGTCTCCCAAATTTAAATGTTGAAGTGCTAGCCCCATAGTGCCTCAGAGCATGACTGTATTCGGAAGTAGGGTTGTTGCAAACATAATTAGTTAAGATAAGGTCATTAGGGTGGGTAATCCAACATGGCTGGTATCCTTATATAAAGGGGGGATTCAGACACATAGACAAGGAGGCATAGAGGGAAAATCGTATGAAGATGAAGGCAGAGGTCAGAGTGATGGGTCTACAAGCCAAGGGATGTCGAGGACTGCCAGCAGCACCAGACGCTGGGGAGAGGCCCTGGACACATTCCTCTCACAGCCTCAGAAGGAGCCAACTCTGCTGACACCTTGACTAGGGACTTCGGCCTCCAGAGCCGAGAGACAGACCACCCAGCCCGTGTGCTCTTCTCAAGCTTCAGAGAGAAGGTGACATGAGCGTCTCCAAAAAGAGATGATAGGGTTCACCGGGTTGAACTATGTCCAGGCAGAGGGAGGGAGGGAGGGAAGGAGGGTCAGTCAGGGTTGCACTGCCATCAAAGCAGACCCCTCCACACACCCCCTTTCCCAGGGCCTGCTTCTGTTGGCTTCCAGCTCCACATTTAGTGTGTGTGTGTGTGTGTGTGTGTGTGTGTGTCTGTGTAGGTGAAGCATTTCACTCCCAGGGCTGCGAGGGAAGCTAGAAAAGCAGGTGTCTGGATTTTCTAGCATCAATCCTGGAAGGCAGGCTCAGACCCCCCGAGGAGCCTCATAAGGTGGGTGTGGCAGTAACCCCAGCTGTCCCCTCGAGCTCACCCCTCCTTTGCCTTGATTAGCATGACTCTCTGAATATTATTCGGGCACATAATCTCTGAATCAGTTGCCTTCGGTTACACAGGACCTACTTATACTAAAAACGTATTCGTTGTTTATCTGATATGGCTGTTGATGACAAGTTGAACTGGGCATCCTGGTTTTTGTTTTGCTGTTGTTTTGTTGTTTTTCTCTAAATCCAGCAACTCTAGGGGAGTAGCCACAATGGATCTGTTGCCTCCAAACTGAACCTTTCCCATCCCCTGCCCCAGTTCCTTGTAAGTAGTGGCCCCAGGTCCTGTTTGGGGAAGCCCTCTTGGTGCAGCGGGGACAGACAGGTAGCTGACAGTGGAGGCGGGACGGCGGCCCACCACGTTCCCAAAGGCAGGGCTCCCAGTGAGAGGCCGACGCTGACTCCCTGGAGAAGTCACCGAGGCCAGCGCTCTCTTCTCGGCCAGGCATGTGAGCCCAGACACTATGCAGGGACACCCCGGCCTGTGCCATCCTGGCAGAGCCTTTGTCCTGACCATAGTCACCAGCAGGAGCTGCAGGGCCACATTGACGAAGCCACGGTGTGCCGCCCAGAGGGCAGCCCAGCCCCACACGGCCTAGGCCGGGGTTCGTGCAGGCCTTGGGCACAATGCCCAGAGGATGAAGCGCTCCCCTTGCGGAAGGCTGCCAGGCCTGTGACTCCTCACTGGAAGACGGTGACCCACAGCCCTCAATTTGCAGACTCACCTCCGTCCACAGCAACATATATAACCAGGCCAGGGCCCCACCTGGACAGAAGGTATTTTGAGCCGCCTTGTCTGGGAAAAGCCAAGGAAGGGGCTGATTCATGCCCTTTTGACCACCTCCCTCTCCATGTGATTCACGCAGACACATGCATGGGGCTGGAAGGAGAGGCCTCAGAGTGGCTGGAGGCTCTCTCCCCTCTGGAGCCACAGCCCCTCCCTCCTCAGCAGGCCTGTGGGAGAAAGCTGATGGAACCAGGTCCCCACTATTCCCTCATTGAGTATTTACTGAGTTCCTTCTATGAGCCGGACACTGCTCTGAGTACTGGGACCACAGAGGTGAACGAGAAGAGATAAGAATCCCTGCCCTATGGACAAGACAATTCCCGATCAGCTACCATGTGCCAGAAACTGTGCTTGATGATTGAGACGCCAAGTCAAATAAGACAGGATCCCTGACCATATTCATTCATTCATTCATTCATTCATTCATTGACTGTTTCTAATCATCAACTATATGTCAGAGTCTACTAGATAGTTCAGGAAACTAACAAATAAGGTAGGCCTTAACAGTTTGATCAGGGAAAGAGATGTGTTTTTAAAAAATAAAACTCTAAACAATAAGTTCTCCATTAAAGGAAGCATGAGAGAGGGAGAGACAAAAAGTCTAGAATGAGACAATTAGAGAAAACTTTGCAAAGGAGATGGGTTTTGGAGGATGAACAGGAGTTCACCAGGCAGAGTAGATGTTCACCTGCACAAAAGCGCAGACTTGAGAGAGAGCTAGCCGCGTGTGTCTGGAATAACAAACAGCCAGTGCATGTAGAACATAAGATGGTGAAAATCAAGATGAGGGTGGGAGCTATACGGAATCCAGTTTTAAAGAATTTGATGTTCGCCCTGACTGGTTTGGCTTGGTGGATGGAGCATCGGCCTGTGGACTGAAGGGTCCCGGGTTCGATTCCGGTCAAGGGCATGTACCTTGGTTGCGGGCACATCCCCAGTAGGGGGTGTGCAGGAGGCAGCTGATTAATGTTTCTTTCTCATCGATGTTTCTAACTCTCTATCTCTCTCCCTTCCTCTCTGTAAAAAATCAATAAAATATATTTTTTTTAAAAAGAATTTGATGTTCATGTGTGCCACAAATATTTACTGAGCACCTACTATGCACAGGCACTCAGGGAACAGCATGAAATAAAACCATGAAAACCCTTGCCTTGAGGGAGCTTATTTCTATCAGGGGATTACAGATAAGACTTGTTTCTAAAACAAAGTGCCTTTTGAGTGCCTAGGGATGCTCCAGGGAGCCCCGGGGGAAGGACCATTCTAACGTGCTGCCTTGCTTGAGGACTTCAGTCGAGTCATTGGGTGAGCCTATCTGTCCAGCGGAGAAGAGCCAGAAGCCCCTCTGGCATCGGGTGCAGAGAAAGCAACTGCCCTTCTTCAGAAGAGGAGTGTAGCTTTGTTTATTTTCATTTTTGCAAGTGAAAATGCTGGGTTCCTAGGCCTCTCAGTTTAGTATGGCTGCTCCTTTAAAAAGAAAAAGGAAGTGTGGTCCTGGCAGAGCTAACTGGAGTAATAAAAAATAAATCTTGGTAATTGTTGTGGAGACAGAAAGCAAAACAAACGGGACTTAAGTACATTGTAAGAAAATGTCAGCGTGGAGGGCGGCCATTAGCATGCGAAACCATTTATCTCCCTGGAGTCACCGCTGGATAAGGACCAGCACATTTGATTTTCTGCATTCCTCCTCCTGGGGTTTCTTGGAATGTCAGACAAATGCGTTTTTTTTCTTTTTCCTGAAAAGGACGGGTGGTTTTAAAGATGGTGATGGAGAAAGCTTTGGGGGAACAAGCCCCAGGGCAGACAACTGTTAGTATTCACCACCCTGAGGATGGTTCTCGGGTGCCCTGGAGCCCCACCGACCAGTCACCAAGGGCGCGAGCAGGGCTGTGCGTGTGTGCTCACAGACGCCACCTGGATGCCTTTGAAACAGCTAGCGTCCCTTTGATGTCATCCAAAGAGTGTCCACGTCATATCTACAACACAGAAACAAAATGGGAGATGCCTGCATTCCGGGGATGACTGACCCTAGTTTTCAGAAATAATAAAAAGCCTCCCTCTTTGTGCCACTTGCCACAGAAAAGAACTTTTTAGATCGGAGGAGGTTCCAAAAGAACCTGGAATTGAGAGCAGAGATGCATAGCTAGAGTTGACGCCTATGGAGCACTTTCTGAGTGCTAATCCCCCAGACAGCCCTGACTTTCTGAGGATGGAAACTTTCATGGATGATCCAGTGACCTGGGGCATGAGATTGCCCATTTCACAGATAGAAAAACTGAGGCTCCGCGAGTGAGGTCAGTGGCCCAACTCATAGCTGAGATTTAAACCCAAGCCCGATGGAGTCCAGCGCTGTTGTTTTGCTCATAACCGCCTCCTAACACAGCAGACGGCATTCATTTGCGTGTAGACACGATGCGAAGCACAGACATGGCCACTTGGTTTCAGTCTCCAGGGTCTGCAGTGATCTGAGTAAATCAGACTTCTGCTTGGGGCAAACCTGATTTCTATCTTGAACATTCTGTGGGAATTTAAGGCCCAAAGATAAGCCATGTGCTTAACATAAAGAGGCCCAAATTGCTTTCCCATGAGCACCATCTGCCCAGCAGGCAGTGCCTCTCTCCAGCAGTCTTGGACCCATTTGGAAGGAGACGAAAAGAACCTTCCCTTCTCCTTCTCTAGAAATGCATTCTGAGGAGGCCCTTTTGGCCTCCAGTGCCTTTACATGGGCTCAGGTTATCAAGGCACCAAAGGGGAAGTGCTGGGCTTCTCCAGTAAATCAGAAATCTGGACACTAAGTGCATGGAGGGGGAGAGCCAGCCCTCTCAGCCTTGAGCTCTGAAGTGAGGCCCATTAACTGGCAGAGAATAACACATGGTCGGGGATTAGCGGGTTTACGGCCTCTAAACAACTGTAATGGGGAGACGGGAAGAGCTCCAGCTGCCCAGCTGGGATAAGGGAAGCCAGCGGGCATCGGGGTGTGCATCCACAGGTCCCACTGGCTCCTCCATTCACCAGCTGGGTAACCACGGGCAACAGGCGTGGCCTCGCATAGCCTCCTCTGCACAATGGGCATATCGTCACTGGTACGCTGACACCCCTGCCTTCCCTCAAGAAGGCTCTTCCTGATCCCAGAAACTAGGAACAGTATATCAGGCCCTATCCCCATTCTTTCATGACAAAAAAAGAAGTTTCTCCCTCATTTGTGAGGCCTCGAAGGGAGGTAATTGCTTTTGAACCCATGAAAGGTGATCTAATAACTCCCAGGTTGCAGTGGCAGACTCGGTTTCCATGAAAAGCTGCTTGTCCTGCGGAGGATCAAAGACTCGGTACCACCGTCACAAGGGAAGGGCAGTGAGGTTCCATCTCACATGGGCTGCCATCAACTAGCTGTGCCTACCTTAGCTTCTGAGACTCCACCCAGGCAGTAGAGAACAGTGCGGCAAGCGATTGGTGATGTCTGCCATGGAGGTTGGTGGAAGTTGTGGGGTAAGTGACATGAATGTACTATTCCTGATCTAGACCATGGGCTGATCAGAAGAAAGAATTCAGCATATATGTGTGTAAGTAGGAAGCACTGTGTGTCTAGGAGCACCGTGGCTACAATAGCTAACGTTGGTTGCACTGTTCTGAGCTCAACTCATTTAGTCCTTCATCAGCCTTACGAGGAAGGGCTGTTATTGGACCATTTGCACAGATAAGAAGACTGAGAGAAAGAAATATTGAGTCACTTGCTCAGTAAAGGGTGGAGTGAAGGGGCGTCTGCACCTGAAATCACTTGCCTCCTGGACTTCTGTGGGATGGGAGGAGGTGCTACTGGCTTTGAATGGACAAACCTGGGTTTGGTTCCCAGTGCAGCTGCTTGTCAGAGAGGTAAGTCTCAAAAAACAATCTGGTCTAACTCCGGATACAGGTTATATAGTAATATTTTCATTTTATCATCTGGGGTCCAGAGAAGGAAAGTGACCTGCCCAAAGTCACACAGTTTGGAAGAGAAGAATTCAGGTCCAGATGTAGGGCTTTTGTCTGTACTAACTGATGCTCTTTCCTCCATATTAGATGAGAAGGTAATTCTTATCCTGTTCGACCAGAGACATGGAATCAGAACCGGTCCCCAAGAATGAGCTGCAAAACCAAGCAATGCGACCCTTCCCCCTAAATATGGAACTCCGATCCTCACAGCTGCAGGTTCCCAAGATGTCCTCCCGTGTCCATGGCTGTCAGGATAGATGCAGACACCCTGGACCACACCAGCACAGCTGGTTGATGGTATTCCCAGCCCAGTTGGAAAAAGGAACTAGCGCAAACCTCAAGAGAGAGCCTGTTCTCATGAAATCCACAGCCTGGTTGGGCTGCTGGGAGTGGGAAGGGAAGTTCAGTCTAACTTCACATTCTCTTATCTGCTGACTTGCTTGGCCCTGTCTCCAGCTAGTCTTCAGCCCCACAAGAAAGGATCTGGCACAACATGGAAGACAATACATGCAAATTGAATAAAGGAGTGAACAAAAGCTGTACCCCAAGGTCTTTACCTAGAGTCCGTCGGCATGGCCTCTTGACCCCTGTTTTTGGGGTCAGGAAAGACTCTTCTCTAGAGAAATGTAGCTGCTGGGGTCTCCTAGGGGCTGTGTCTGCAACCTGGAGGGGTCATCTCTGATGCTGCCATGCCTGGGTGATTTCCTCTTGCTTCTGAGCACCCTCAGATCTGAGTTTGGGGACTTTTGCTTGGCACACGGCGACCCCCAGAGCTCGTGGCTGAACCTCTATGGCAGCACCTGGCCCTCAGCAGCCAGGGAGCCCGGCACAGCCTGTGCGAAAGGGCTTCCTTCTGAGCAGCACAAACCCCAGGCACCTGTGTAAGTACAATGTGAAGATACCTGCTCCCCTCGCCAAAGGCCATCCTTATAAAGAGGCACCCACACTAGGACTCGCACACATTCTCGCAGACCTTTCCCTGTCCTTACAGATTTAAATTTTTTAATCAGTTAAATATTAACCTTAGCTTTGTTCCAAAAATCAAAACTATTCAAAAAATGTATACTTGGACAATTCACTCTCTCCCCTATCCATTTCACAAATTCCTACTCCCTGCACATAATCAGTCTCCTTAATTATTCCTGGTTTACCCTTCCTGTATTTCTTTTGAAAGGGAAATATTTTATATATAAATTCTAGAGGCCCAGTGCACGAAATTCCTGCACAGGTAGAGTCCCTAGGCCTGGCTGCCGATCAGGTTCCCTGCCTCCCCTCTTCCCTGCCTCCCTGCCTCCTCCTTCCCTCGCTCCCTCAGCACCTGCCACCACCACCACTGGTCGCCCGCCATGTTCTACACCACCCCCTGGTGGTCAGCGCACATCATAGTGAACGATTGAACTCCCGGTCTCCCGGTCGAACTCCTGAGGGGACACTTTGCATATTAGCCTTTTATATAGAGAGATATACACACACATATATATGCATAATATATGTATATACTTCTTTGCATATGTGTGTATAAGAAATATGCATATACATAAATATATGTTACATGCAAAATCTCCCATATATTTTGCTTTTTGCACTTAGGTTTGGGGTGTTTTTTTGCTTAACAATGTACCCTGCATTTCCCCCATCTCAATTCAAATTGAACGGTCTCCTTCCTTCCCACAGCTGTATAGGACTCCATGTGCAGATGTACCAGAATTTATTCACCCAGATCTATGTGGGCATTTTGGTAATTTCCAATATTTTGCAAAGTCAGGTTACATTGTGATGAGTGATCTGTGCATGTACACCTTGCTATTGTGAGGGGCGTATTTCTCTGCGGTACAAGCCTGTGTGTTTGCATTGCGGGATATCATGTATTAAAGAGCACAGACACGGGGGCTCCCTGCCTTTTCAGCACTTTGCGCTCATTCACTGTCTGACTTCCCTTCACAAATCACCTAGCCTCTCCATGCCTCTGGCTCGGATGATCAATAGTATTCTCTCCATGGGGTCATTGTGAGGATTGAATGAGCTAATGTGTGCAAAAATGCTTAGAACATACCTGGCACATAGGAAATACTCAGTAAAATTTGCTGTGTGCGTCTGCACCAGACAATGTCAGGGGTATACCCAGGCTGGTAAATGTTTAACAATAGGCTCCTCCCCCCCCCCCCCCCCCCCCCCCAACCCACCCCCACAAAAAAAATAGTCCTGAATTGTAGCATTTACCAATTTCTATGGTCTAAATATGTTGTCCTTACTTTATGTTTTTTCAACCTTAAGTGAACTGACATATAATAAAACCAGTCTATCATAAGCTAACTGAAATCTACAAGAGTTAAGTTTATAGGGCATCTCATCAACGTTATAATGAAATGACACTGAACGAAAGGACATATTCGAGGACCTGCTGTACTCCCTGATGGCTGATTTCAAGCTAAATCAATGGCCCTCACTCAGCACGGAGTTGGGAAGTTGATGCAGTGGGACTGGCCTCAGCACAGCCCCCGTGTGCTCTCCACCCTCCCGGCCCAGCGCTGGTGGCTGACTTTGCTGGAAGCCTCACTTTTGCCTGACTTCCTTCCTTTTTACCCCCAGCTCCTCTCTCCTCACCTGTCTTTCCTGAGAACTTTCCTGATAAACCCCTTTCCCACATGTCCTTGTCCAGGATCTGCTTCTAGGTAAGCCACCTAAGGCTTCATCTCAAGATAGTTTTCCCTAAATTGCATTGAGATTTGGGACAGTTTTCTATGCCCCAAGACTCAACAAGCTTGCAAGCTCTCTTTCCTCTTAACCCTGCTGTAAACTTCCCTGGGATTTCATCTATGTCTGTACCCTAAGGTGTGTCTGTTCGTGGGCCCTGACTCATGGAGCAAGGTCCTCTCCACTGACTCAGCAATCCCATTTCCTGCCCACAACCTACTAGAACTCTTGCACTTTTGACACAATGGAGACCAGCCCACCCCTGATTCACCACTCAGTTTTCTGTCACATCCTGTACTTTCCCTGAGGATTTTTCTGTTCTCTTTCTGACCAAGGCCAGCGCCAACCAGCCCACAAGCACCAGAGAACAGAAATGTGGCCAGGCAGACGCCAAGATGGTTCCAAAAAATAAAGAGGCAAACATGGGAGGTCAGGAGGTCCTTGGCCCTTCTCTTTTTGGCATCGAAGTCACTGTGTTGAAATGCACATGAGTTCCCTTCCTGATTTCCCCCAAAAAGGGCATGGCAGGGGACCAGATGGTTCTCCATGTGGTAGAAACGTGAACGGGTTGCCCGCCAGCAAGTGTCATCTTTCTGGAAACAGTTCAGAATATTCGTGTGTTCTGTACTTTTCCTCCAAATACATAAGGTAGAAACCTATCAGAAAAGAGTCAATGATGTCTATAGGAATACAGACCACAGAGAGAAAGTCCTGGGTTGAGGCGGCTCACCCTTCTGAACAATTTCTCCATGAACCTAGCATGGGTCTCTACTTAGGAGAAGACACCTAGGTATCTGAAGTTGGCTTCCACAATGGGAGCAATGAGGGGGCTGCCAAAAACATGACCACTTTCAAAATTCCAGTGAAAACAGCTAAGTCAACAGAGGAATAACAAGATCCCAGGGCAAAACGAGTTGGAAAAACTTATCCAAGAGCTGCCCTGAACTGTACAGGACCATCAACTCGCACAGATCCTTCTCTTTGCCTCTGAAAACATTTGCCTTCTTGAATTCCATATGGATCACCTGTAGGCGTAGAAACCCATGTCATGGTGAAATTCAATGGTTGTTGCTTTTGTTGTTCTAATTACTTTTTACAGAGCAAGGAGTAATATAGTACTTTAAACGTCTAAGACTAGATGCCGTTTTCCCATCAGTCATGAAATCATCACAGGGCTCTATCGTGTGGGTAGGGCCTACTTCGTGCAGAGAACTCCACTAACAATCCAGAGCTATGTTCACCAGAATACTCTGAGTCCGAATTCTGAACTAAATCGATTGTCTCCTATTAAAATAATTTGTAACTAAAACAAAACAGACTAATAATAAAAACAAAAAATTTAATTACCCTACCTGTCTAACAAAATCCAAAATGAAGGCCTGGCAATTTGGAGGTGACTCTGAGCATTGTTGACATCTAATCTAGCACATGTGAATCCCAAATGACTCTTTCCTCCATCACCTGAGTTTTTACATTCGAATTGGTAGAAGGATGTATTCTCAGTTTCATTTTCTTGCAAAGAATCTTCCAGATCCACAAATAAAGTGAAATGAGTAAAGAGTACATACTTGGACTCAAAAACCTGCGTGTAATTCTCCCGTCTGCCACTTACGAGATGTGTAACATGTGTAAAGTGCAAATGCCTTCACCTCTCACAGCCGTGGTTGGTTTCATACATGGTTGCTGTGAAGGTGATAAGGCACAAAGCATAGAAATAAAGCTCAATACATGACAACTATGATTATTCCTGTTTTCTTCATTTGTCCCCTATTTGAAATAGATTAGTTACTTAAACATTGAGTTTGTGTCTCCATAGCTTTGTAATGATGCAGAATAATTCTTCATTATGCACACACTTGGACGCGCGCGCGCGCGCACACACACACACACACACACACACACACACACACACACACATCTTTAGACGCATAATGTTCTCCAAACCACATTTTAAAGGCCTGTGTGATTTGGGCAAGGATCCTTGCTGCTGCTGTCCAAATCTGTTTACTCTCAAATTTATATAAAGAGCTTCATTAGCAACAGCCATGGATTAAATGGCCGCCACATGGCACACAGAGACAGTCTTAGGATGTTGGTTTACCCAATTTGCAGAGTGATTTGTTTTTAATGAATTATGCACACTGATCATAGGCTCTGCTCAAAGCCTCATTTACTCTGGAAATTCCTGAAATTGCTGTTCATTTCTCCAAGTTCTTTTTTTTTCCCCCTTGAAAGCCCACAAACACCCTCCGAGAAAGAGAAGTATTAACATACATATATTTTGTAGGTTAGGAAACACAGATGACTTGATAGAAAGCAGGTTCAGGGTGAAATAGTCATGATAATGAATCTGCTCTCCGGCTTTTCTTTCTAATTTATGGAAACCCTGATAGCAGAGAAACATTGATTAAATAAATTCACAGTAGATTCAAGACGGTTCGAGGACCAGGGACTTAAACTTCTCTGGAGTAACTCATGGTGCCGAGAACATGGTAGAGGCTCAATAAACACGTGCCAATGAATTAATAAAATCACATTTCCAACAAGGTCTTCAGGAAGTCCGGGAAGGAATAACCCTTGACTTAGGTGTCGTGGTGTGGCGCCTGCTTTCCAAATGGTTCAGATCCACTCCGTGGTTCTCTGCAGTGGAAAAAGCAGTTTCCCTTTCGGGGGGGCTCATCAGACAGTGGCGGGATTTCTGTATTATGTCTTCTGCATGGCTTGCAGCTAGGAGACCTCACATGCAGTGCAGACAGGGCGGGTTCAATGCCAACCAGTATTCACAGAGAGCTGAGCCAGGCCTATCCCTGCCCTGAAGACCACAAGAATAAGATATTCAGAACACCAGGAGTTGAGCACTTGGTTGGAATAAAGACAATATGGACTCAGTCATTTCATTCATGAACATTGTTGAACACCCACCATGGACAAGGCACAAATCCAATGTAGATGTTCAGGAAATGTTACTTTTCCTTTGGGTCTCGGTTTCCTCATCTGCAAAATAGAGGTTTTGAAAGCAGCACCCAGTATTGGGGGATTAAATGAGTTGATATCTACCAATTGCTTAGAATAGCACCGAAGGTGCCCAGTAAGGGTAACTCTCAGGGGCTAGTTCACGTTCCATCGGGTGTTACCTGGGAGCTCTTAGGCAAATCCCCAAAACTCCCTGAATGTGAGCTTGATGGTTTTACAAAATGGATGTAAGAAAGCTCCCTCCGACAGTGACAAGATGAAACCACACACCTCTTTGGATAAGACATTGGCCCTCTTTTCTTTGGTGGCTACCACCTGGCCCTAACCTCCCCACCCCGCCTTGGATTAAACAACCTCCTAACCCGTTTCCCAGCATGTACTCTTCCCCCTCCCACCCCCTTCTCCTTCCATCCTGACCCCCATCTGTTCTTCACCGAGCAGCAAGGGTGACTCAGATGGGACCAGGTCTCCATGCAGAAACGTCCAATGACTCCATCTTTCCTAGGTGAGAAGTGAAATATGCACCACAGCCTACAAGGCACTGAGTGGGCTGTCCCCTGCCACCCACCCAGCCTTCCCGACCCTCACTCCTGAACCATCCCAGGCTGCTACCTACCACAGTCTAGAATGTTCTCCACCTGGCCAACTCTGCATCCCTCACTTTTCCATTTAAATGTGGCTTTCTAGCCCTGGCCGGTGTTACTCGGTGGTTAGAGTGTTGACCAGTGCATTGAAGAGTCGTGGGCTTGATTCTTGATCAAGGACACATACCTGGGTTGCAGGTTCAATTCCAGGCTCCAGTTGGGGCGTGTGCCGGAGGCAACCAATCAATGCTTCTCTCTCTCTCTCTCTCTCTCTCTCTCTCTCTCTCTCTCTCTCTCCCTCTCTCTTCCTCCCCTTCCCTCCCTCCTTTCCAGTCTCTCTAAAAAAAATGAATGGAAAAAGCATCCTCGAGTGAGGATTAACAAAAATAAATGCAATTTTCTAGAGAAGCCTTCTCTGCCCTCAGTAACGTCCCTTTCATAAGTCTCACAAGGTCCCTTCATTTCCTCACAGGTATCTAATCCCAGCTCACACTCTCACACTGAGAGGGGCCATTATGTGATAGATGCCCAGCTGCTTTGCTACTGAAAGCATTCGAGACAGAGACTGTGGCTGTCCGCCACTGCAGTATCCCAGCCTGTGCCTGCACATAGTAGGTGCTCATACGTATGTACTAAATGGGCAGGATGAAAGATGGGGGAGAGGTATACTCATAAGTAAATAAAGGTGACCAGCACAATGCATGGCACAGTACATGGCACAAAACATGCCAGCTCTGTTGTCCCAAAACATCTATAGTTGATAAGACAAAGAACCAGAATGTGGACCACATCTTCTGTTGAAGACTGTTTTGTTTACCAGTTTCCCAAGTGCCTCAAGTAGTGTCTGGCACATAGTAGGCGCCCTAAATCTTACGGAGCAGAATGAGTCTCATGTGCTTGACACCATACCCACTCAAAGTAATGCAGTGCATCCTAGGTGTCTGTAAATTGGGAAGGCAAGTATATTTACAATGAGTGCCCAAAGGAGTGAGACTCCAGACCCTGTTTCTCACAGTGTGATCCACGGACACTCGGCAGGCCTGAAAGAGCAAAACTATAATCATAATAGTACTAAGACATTATTTGCCTTTTTTACAGTGTTCTCTGCACTGATGAACCAAATGCAGCAGGAAGTAAAACTGCTGAGGCCAAAACATGAATAAAGGCAATGACACCAGTTGAACTATCATCAGTGTATTCTTCCCTGCCAGGTACTCACATTAAAAACTCAAAAGTGCCCTGGCCAGTGTGGCTCCGTTGGTTGAGCGTCATCCCATGCACCAAGAGGTCACCAGTTCGATTCCTGGTCAGGGCACATGGCGGGGTTGCCAGCTCGATCCCCAGTAGAAAGTGTGCAGGAGGCAGCCAATCAATGTTTCTCTTTCTCGTTGATGTTTCTCTCTCCCTCTCTCTTCCTCTTTCTCTCTAAAATCGATAAAAACATATCTTTAAAAAATAACAAAAAACCTTAAAATCCAGTTTTATTTGAGAATGTCTTAGATGAAGAGTAGAAATTATTAATTGTATGTAATCCCAACCCTCAGGTACATACATTATCTTTTTACTATCCTCTGAGATAAAATAGGAAGTAAGTATCATGAAACACTGCTGCCAGGCACTGGAGCACAATGCTTGACTCAGAAAAAAGCATGTGGGCACTTGTCTGAGTTGTGAGCTGAACAAGCCTTTGTTTTTTTTCATGTAACACCATTTTTTCTTCAAAGAATAAGTGACAGAAAAACCATATTCAGTCGTGAATATTTGGAAGGCATCTTTCTGAGATGAACACAATAAGCCTGCTGGAACTTCAAAGAGAGAACAACTGACAATTTGTTGCCAATGATAGAATGGGAACTTTCAAGTAAAAATTAGAATTTTGGAAAATTTGTATTCACCACTGCAAGCTTGGAGAATTTTCTAACGATATCAGTGAGTGGTGATATTAATCAGTGTGACTTAAAAATATTGTATAATCCAATGTGTCAATATTTGTAATATTTGAGCCAATGTTTGCCAGATGACCAGTGCATGATGTTACAAACCATCCAGGGGTAGAAGATCCACTGACAGCACCAGGGAGCCAATAGATTGTCATGTAACAGAGACTGAAAAGTTCACTGACTCGTGTCAGTCTCCATTGCAACCTGCCTTTAAGAAACTGCTGCTTGTTGAGTTTTAGTGTAATATCAAAGACAAAAAGATACAATCCTTTGGCAGAGCTTGTAAAAACACTCCTCCCTTCTCCAACCACATCTCTGCGTGGGGTTGATTTTTTTTATGCTGTACTTCAATCAAAACACAATGCAAGAGATTGAAGTCCAAAGCAGATATAATAAACATAGATCTGTCTTCTATGACTCCAGCCAATAAAGAGATGTGCAAAAATGTGAAATAATGCTACTCTTCTCAGTGACGTTTTAAACACATTATGTTTCATTTTTTTAAAATGACTTATTTAGGTTATAGGTGTATTATTGTTGTTTTTAAATAAATGAATAAATATTCTAACATTTTCTCCATTTTAAATTCGAATACAGTGGATATGGGTGGACATAACCCACACAAACCAGACTCTCTGGGGCTCTCGGTCATTTTTAAGATTGCAGAAGGGTTCTGAGACCAAAACTGCTCAGACTAAGTGCTTCCTGAAATTTCCTCCCAAACTAAAATTCACCTGGGGAATGGTTTCCACGAGAGCTGGAGAAGTTTAGGGTGTGGTCATAGAGCCTTTCTGGCTCAATGGATCTCAATGTCCCGAGTATTTCACAGGCTTACTGAAATTATTCGCAGACATGTTTAGAGCTATAAGGGGGGACAGCACAAAACCGGCCCATTATTCAGAGGGGAAATGGAGGTAAGAAGTTGGGACCATTTCAAGAAGCAGATCCGTCCATCTCCACCCTGTTATGGGCCGAGGAAGAACCGACTTCTCCTAACTTCCCCGGAGCCTGCGTAGCCAGGAAAGTGGTGCAAGACCCGGCTTTTCTCATGACACATCCATGGCTCGGCCTGTGGTCTCAGCTGCAATCATCATGGGAATCGCTTGTCGTATCCTGGCCCCGGTTCATTTCCGTCACCGCTGAAAGCAGGAATTATCCAAGTGGGTGGAAAAAGAAAATGAGAGCAATTTCAGAAAGTCGACATTAGACGTAAACAAGATCCCGGCCACCCTCCTGTTTGCTTCTCTCCCAATTTGTTTCCAACACCATGTTGCTCATCCACAGAGGGATTGGGACCCGGGCTTGCAACGCCGGGATGATTTAAAGTGACAGTTGGGGCCCTTTTCGCTGCTGCCTGCACAGCCCCACCTCCCTGAACCGACCCCGTTACAGCCCCTGCTCAATTTCCCACACAGGGCACTGAAAAATGACTCTGAACACCAGACCGCAAGGGGCTTTTTATCTTAGCTGTCAGCCTGAAATACACTCAGAACTCAAAGCAATTATGGAAACATTTGGATCTCCTGAACTTTTCTCTGCTGGGTTTCTCTCCCAAATAAAATGAAATGAAGCTTAGTTCTTTGGGGATTAATATAAACAAAGATCATAAAGGCATCTAGTGAACGAGGTTCGGGGACAGAGATCACAGGCTATGAATGAACAACTAGCTTCACTTGCCTTCAACACAAGAGCGTCATGCATCGTGGGGCAGAGGGGCTTTGGGGGAGGACCGTGCCATGAATATGGTTAATTCTTCTAATTACAGCCCATGAAAATGTTGTTCCAGCTCCCCCCCACCTCCCTCTGTCAATCCACAACTCGAAGGTCCTGAATAGTATCAAATGCAAATATCCTTAAAAAAAAAAAAAAAGGAGGTGGTCAGAGGGTCTAGAGGGAAGAGGGATTTTTGAAGTATGCACTAAGTCAACAGACCCGCGAGCAGTGGGACAGTGAAATTTCACAGCCAGGCTTTGATCTGGATTTCAGAAAAATGAAGCCATAAATGTAGAGTGTTTTATGAACCCCCAAATAAGAAACTCTTTGTCTTTTATCTAAAATGTCTACTGAGGAAAAATCAGAGGATTATCTAAATGTCGAGCTCGTTATATTTTATTTGTGGCAGGGTAAAAAGAGAGCACAAAAATATTTACCAAGGTTTATTTTAACTCTAAATAAACTAAACATTGTTTTAAAGTGTATATATATATGTGTGTGTGTGTGTGTGTGTGTGTGTGTGTGTATTTTCAAATGGTTTCAATGGACAAATCCATCAGCCCAACTAGGTAGAAGTGAATGCATTTTCTTGGTGAAATTGAAATTTCCCCTCGGAGGCTGCCATGTCCTCTATGAACGTTTTGTCTGCTGTCAGCTCCGCAGGTGAAAATGCTCCCTCCAGGTAGCTACCTGCCCACCGCACATCCCGGTCGATGTCCCTGGGCTTCAGTCGCCTCGGTTTGCACCCTGAGAGAACTGACCAATGACCTCGAGGCCCCCGTCGGCCTGGAGTTCCTGTGCTCTCAAATGTCTTTTTTTTAAAGAGGGAGTGGGAGAGAAACAGACTTCTAAACAAAGTGCCCATATACACCGCTCTCCTTAAAGAAGGGGGCAACCTTCACTCCTTGACAAAGACGGGAGCTGGGGAGCTACCCGTCTGCTCAGCTGTGTCTCACCTGAGCCAGGAGGCAGGACAGGAAGAAGCTGCCAGGGGAGCCTCCAGTGGTCCCCAGCTGGATTCAGCCTCCTCCCTGCGAAGGGAAGGCTCAGGGCACCTGCCTCAGGGCGTGGCTGAGGGCACCAGGTGAGATTTTGCAGGCTTGCTCAGTCAACGACGGGGTCCCTCTGCGAGGGCCCATGTCAGCCTTCCTTGACCTCCATCTGGGACGGGGAAATGGGTGTCTTAGGCCTGCTCTCCTCAGGAAGCAAAGCCACTTTTAGGTGAGCTCGCTCAGAGAAAACAGGGTGCCCTCTATGCATAACACCCTATAAACAAACAGTGTCCGCTCAATGTTTTCCCACCGCACAGAGCTCCCTTCCTGGAGAATGACTCGGGGCTAGGATGCTTTTTCATAGAAATGACGCTGCTCTTCACAGCCACCCTGTGCAGCAGACAAGCCGTCAGGAGAATCTCGTTTATAGATAAGAAAACAGGCTGGGAGCACCGGGTGACTTGTCCGGGCGCTGGCCAAGCTGAGTCTCAAATGCAAATCTTGGGATCCCCAAACTCATTCCAAAATCCTCAAGGTTTTAATTGCTTTCTTTTCTTGGAATGTTGTGGTCTCCTCCTTGCTGAAAAGTGAAGCACCCATCTTCTGAAAAGTCTTGCACATTTTATGTTTGATTATTCTGCTATTTTGGCAAATAATGGGAATTTAATTTTTAAAATATATACGTATATTTTTATTGAGTTCAGAGAGAGGAAAGGAGAAGGAGAGAGAAATGGATACATCAATGATGAGAGCTTGATCAGCAGCCTCCTGCACGCCCCCTACTGGGGATCAAGCCTGCAACACAGGCATGTGCCCTGACTGGGAATCAAACCTGTGACCTCCTGGTTCATAGATCAATGCTCAATGACTAAGCCACACCAGCCAGGCTGGAAATTTAATTTTTAAGTTTCATGACTTCACCTAATATCCTTTCAACATCATGTGATAATATCAGAAGTTGGAAGTAATACTGTGGTGTGTGTTTTTTATTTATTTTAAATTAAATATTCATAATAAAAAAAGAACCATCGATGAGGCCTGGCCAGTTGGTTGAATGTCATCCTGTGCACCAAAACATCGCCAATTCAATTTCTAGTCAGGGCGCAAGGCCAGGTTGCAGGTTCACTTCCCAGGCGGGTTGTGTGGGGAAGGCAACAGATCAATGTTTCTCTCTCTCTCGCTCCCTCCCTCTCCCTTCCTCTCTCTCTAAAAATCAATTTTAAAAACATGTGTTGTTTTTTTTTTAAAGAACCATCAATGAGAATCCCTTGCAGTCACTAACTTTTTTACACAATTATGACCATTTTTACTGCTGAAGTGCTTATATTTCTGCCCCTTGTGTTTGCTGGATATTATCTGATATTTTGTAAATTAATCCCAAATCTTCAAGGATCCAATGATCTAATAATAATGATAACTTACATACACGTGATAATGCCATCACAATCCAAAAGCCATCAGCACCTTAGGTTCATCATCTCTTTCGTCCTCTCTGAACCCAGCACCTGGTGTAGCACTTGCTGCACAGTAGATGCTCAAAAACACCAGCCACCTGGCTTTTTTCACTGGAGTCCACCCTCACTGACAGGTGCCACTGGGCCCATTCGGCAGGTGAGCAAGCTGAGAATGGAAGAGTTTACATAACTTCTTCGGGGTCATGCAGCCAGTATCTAAGCTCAAAGGACACATTCGTTCCGTGCCACCTGTTGCCTGTAAAGTTAGCAAGAGACGGTGGGAGCAGGTGGAAGCAGATCCTAGGAAGATGAAAATACTAACAGAAAATGGAAAGGAGAGAAAAGATGGTCTGAACACATTGCCCAGGGGAGGTAGGGATCCTTATTCCCAGGTGCCTCCTCCTCTGCACACGAGAGCTTGAGCTTATAAAACGTGCCAACTTGGGCTTTGAGATTCGAGAGGCAGACACCTGAATGCTCTGGATGCTTTGATCCTGCTGGGTCCAAGGAAATGCCTCTCCTGTTATGAACTCACCTCCACGGAACGCTCCCAGCCTAGGTGCACTGGCTTCCATCTCCCAGTGGCTCTAACCAGCCTCAGCACATGCCCTGTGAAGACCTGCGCCCTTCCCCTGGGTCCTGCACGTGCTATTCCGTACATTTCCCCAACTGTCCCATCTGCCAGGGAAGGTTGCTTCCTCTCACCTCCTTTCTCAAAGTGCTTTGCCCATGGTTCACTCAGCAGAGGTTGTGGGTTGTTTGCGGGCACTCTAGTCCTGCAGGTCACAACACACTAGTGGGTCACAAGTCAGTGTAATGAGTGACAATCAACTTTTAAAAGAGTAGAACAGCCCTAACCGGTTTGGCTCAGTGGATAGAGCGTCGGCCTGCGGACTGAAAGGTCCCAGGTTCATTTCACATGGTAAGAAGAGGCATCATTTTTTTAAACATTTGTGTCCATTGTGCATGTGTGTGCAGGCATGGGTGTGTATCCTGCCTGGTGCATTGGTCAGGAATATGCTGTGTTGCTGTAATAAAGAGACCCAACATATCCTAGCTTAACAAGATGGAATGTATCTCCCTCTCCTGCACAGGTCGAGAAGTGGGCAGGTGGCCAGGGTTAGTGGTACTTTGTGGGATAATCCAGACACCCAGGTTCTTCCCATCTTGTTCCTCCTCTCCTGGGTGTTCCCCTCAGCATGGCCTGAGCTGACTCACACCCTCAGGGCTGCAGACAGTAGCCCATGGAGAGGAAGCGGAAGGCAAGCACTTTCCTTCTCTAAGGGCGCTTTGCACAGGTTTCCTCTCATATCCTATTGGCCAGAACTTGGTCTCAAGATCACACCTACTTGCTAGGAGAGACTGATGGGAAATGTAGTCTTCCAGCTGAGCCATCACGCACCCACTAAAACTTAGGAGGTTCCATTACTAAAAGCAAGAAAGGGAGAATGGAGGCCAGGTAACCAAGATAACCAAGTAAATGACTTCTTATTGAGGATGGGTTTTAAATGTTTGAAAGCCACTCCCTTATGACATTCTTTCCAGTCCTTTAAGAAAACCTGCCCTAACTGGTTTGGCTCAGTGGCTAGAGCGTCGGCCTGCAGACTGAAAGGTCCCAGGTTCGATTCCGGTCAAGGGCATGTACCTTGGTTGCAGGCACATCCCCAGTAGGGGGTGTGCAGGAGGCAGCTGATCGATGTTTCTCTCTCATTGATGTTTCTAGTTCTCTATCCCTCTCCCTTCCTCTCTGTAAATAATCAATAAAATATATATTTTTTTAAAAAAGAAAAGAAAACCTGCAAGACCTTCTTATCTAGTAAAAAATTAGGAAAGTTAGATTTTCATCCTAGTTAGAAGACCCATCATCTCCTTGCCCCTCAGTGTTTTCCGAAGTAAGAGGAGGGCAGGGTACCCAGGTCCTGCATTCACAGTGCTCCTCAGAGTCTGAAATGAGATCAGGAACAGGAACCATCTTAGAAAAGTGAAGGATGTCCTCTGACAGTGAGACAGGTATTCTCTTCACCTTCCCCCTCTGCTGTTAACTAGCCACATCTACTTGGGTGCGTTTCTCCCCCGCCAGTTCTCAGCTGTCACTCAAATACAGGAGAGAACTGGATTCCGTGGTCTTCAAGATCTGACATTTTTTTATCTCCTTTTTCTCCCTACCCTCTGTCTTTCCTATCTGGTCCAAAGTTAGTCAACTATACGTTTAAACAAATGAGCTGGAATATTATCAGAATGTTGTTGTCTCTACCATAAATGCACTGAAGGGGAGTCGGAAATGTCTACCGAGGGACGTGTTTGTGTTTAACATTATCACAATAGGGCCTGGTTTGTGGCTGAGTTTGCTGATGTGGAGTCACTGAGGGGGGAAAAACAAACACTGAAATATTTTACAACACACACACACACATATACACACGCACACACACACATTCACACAGACACTCACACACACACACACAGAGACACACACACATACACACACACACAGAGACACTCACACACACAGACACACACACATACATACACACACACATACACACACAGACACACACACAAAGACACACGCGCACACACACAGACACACACACACACTTGCTTATTAGGTGACTGGCAGAGGACATCATTTCCAAACCTCAGTGATATTTAGAAAGATAGAGGTTGGAGTGCGGTGGCTTTTTAAACAGAATGGCCACGTGCTAAGAACGCTTCCTTGCCAACCCCTTGATAGCTATCTCCAAGGTCACCTCCCAAAGCCAGTCCAAGATCAGTTCAGCAAAGAGCCATCAACCAACCTTTCCAACAAAAGGCAATGGCTTTGGTTTCCCTGCCATATCATTATACCTTGAAATTGAGCTCTTGACATGCCGTTCTTGAAATGTACAACTTTTAGCTAATTAGAAGGCTAAAAAATGCAACTTAATGAATTCAAGACTTGTTTATGCTAACCTGCCAAGGCGTTTGGCAATGAAAAAGTGTGATTTGGTGAACATCTGATTACAGGCCGTGTGGAATTCCATATGCCGAGGCTGGGTTGGATCCGATTTTTATTGAACTGTTGTCTAGAATGTGAACTAATTTCCGACTACCTCATAAGGACTTCTAAGCAGGGCTGACAAAGGATTTATCATCATTATCGCGCTGGCCAGCGCCGTGATTATAAGTGATGCATGTGTAAATTGTGTTTATAAAGTTTCCGAGTCACAATTAAAACATGCTGCAATTTTCTCCCTTCTTCCTTTTTTCCTCCTAGTGATGACTTGCTTTAAAAAACTTCCCTTTTTTCCTCGCTCAAATTAATACCTGCCAGAGATTTCCTTTGGATAGAACAGACTCCCAGCACATACCCACACACAGTCTCAAGAAACTTTGATCTGCCATTTTTTCAAACCTGCCCCTTAGAAAGCAGTTTAGCTATCAATACTTTACATAACCCTTCTTTTCAAAACCACAAACTGAAAGTAATTTGCAAATGCCATTCAATGCTCCATTCTTGTTCTTGCTGAGCGCCACACAATTTTCAAATCATAGAGTACAGTGAGAACATGTCTAAAAAAAAAAAGGAACAGAATGGGGTTCAGAGAGAGGGAAAGGGAAAGGGGGAGTGTGTTAAGAGCAGGGATAAAAATATCACCAAAAAATGTGTACCCTGTTTGTTGGGCATTAAGTTCTATATGTGTCTACCAGAGTGAACTTAAGTTATGATGATATACAAAACTTCCATATATGTGTTATTTTTGTCTGTTTGAGCTCTCAGGGTCTAAAAGGATGTGTTTAACAATCTCCAACTAGTGAGCACTTGATGTTTTACCTACAGTATTTCTCCTCCTAATGCTGTCTAGTGTGGATTCATTGGTAGAATCATTATAGAATCATAGATTTTTTTTAAAAAATTTTATTGATTGATCGAGAGGGTGGTGGGAGAGAGAGAGAGAGAGAGAGAGAGAGAGAGAGAGAAAGAGAGAGAGAGAGAGAGAGATATCTGTTGCTCCTCTTATTTATGCATTCATTGGTTGCTTCTTGTACGTGCCCTGACTGGAGATAGAACACATAACCTTGGCATATCAGGACACAGCTCTAACCAACCGAGCTACCCAACCAAGGCTATCATTGATTTTTTTTTAAGAAAACAAATAACTCAAAAAATATATATATAAGAAAAGCAAACCCAGGAAGAGGAAGTGCCATCCATAGAATCAGGGAGCACTAGTGACCCAAACCCTGACACATCTGAGCCTCCTAAGGGTAGCACTAGGCATCCACCCTCAGTACCACAGCTCCCTGGCCACATCTGATTGGTCCAGGGCCTTCCCTTCAGATCAAGAGCAGCTAATTCATTGGCTTCCCAGTAGCCAATGATGCAACTTGACACAGGTGGATGAACTGGACCAATCAGAAGCCCTCTGTCAGGAAAGTGGACTAGGCTATACCCTTGCATGAGGCCTCCCTAGGTGGCACTGCAGCACAGCGGGGTGATACGGAGGGATGCAGAGCTCAAGGGCATCTTCCCCTGGACCATGAATTTTATGGGGCAGGATTGTGTTTGCTTAGTGGACTTGTATGATTGGTTTAAGTTTTCATGTTAGAAATCCTGAGGGTTTTGGAAAGCCAAAGCCATGAGGAAGCAGAAAACCACGAGGCAAAGAAAATATACCCGAAGTAGAGAGCAGGACAGCAAAACAGAAAGTCGCCTGGTCCCTAAGTCCCAGCACGTGGACACCTACAGGGAGACCCACGGTAGCCAGGGCCTGCAGTCACCTTTGCCTGCTCGGTGCTGCCCTTCCAGCCCCTCCTGTCCCAGGTCACATGCAGCCATAAAGGGAACCCCTTTCCAGAAAGTGTTCCCAATGAGCCCCTGCTCCCTGTACCAACCAACAGAATCTACTCACAGATCAACTGTGGGCCCTCACTTTTCCCACACTTCGTATGCACTCCTCCCCACCACTCCCGGGGCCCCAGGGACACGCAAGAGGAGCATCAAGGGACCACTACCTGAGAGGGCATGACATCACACAGAGAGGCCAAAAAAAAAAGAAAAAAAAAGGAGAAGTGAGTTACATACAGTTTTTACCCTAAAACATCTGGTAAAATGTTGAAGAGCTTCCTGATAGCCCTGAAACCCTTCACCTAAGAGGCACCTCTTGGGCCTGCAGCCGCCTGCACACCTCACCCACCTTCCCTGCCTCCCCGGCTCACCCTGCCATCTATCTACCTTATTGTGTATCTTAGAGGGCCAGCACCAACTCTCACCAAGCAAACCTCCTCCTGTCCGAAGTGCACCCACGATTGCCCCACGGGTGTCTGGCTTCTGGTAGGAGGGAATGTACATAAAGCACACAGATCCCATTTCCTCTCATGTAAGTGGAATATGAAGAGTTCCTGCTCATACATGAGGACTCAGTAATGGGAGCCATCACTAGCCATGATTCAAAATCAGCCTCTGCTTAGGGGCAGGGGTGGGGCCCAATAAATCACTTTAGAGGTGAGTTAATTATATGTTTGACCTAATATAGCAGGCTAATTTTTTAAATATATATTTTTATTGATTTCAGATAGGAACGGAAAGGGAGAGAAACATCAATGACTAGAGAGCATCATTGATTGCTGCCTTCTGCATGCCCCCTACTGGGGATCAAGCTGCAACCCACACATATACCCTTGACTGGAATTGAACCCAGGACCCTTCAGTCTTCAGTCTGATGCTCTATCCACTGAACCAAACCAGCTAGGGCTGCTTTGGCATTCTTATGCACTATATCTGTGGTTTTGCGTAGAGTGCCTCTGGTGGCATAAATAGGGGCAGAGAAAAGGTTCCCCACCCCTGGCTTAGGAGACCATGAACGGCACATGTGTGTATCTAGTGATTTTTTCTGTGTGCTGGTCTCCTCCCTCCCATGCCTGGCTACATGGTCAGGCTCCAGAGGGGAGGGACTCTGTTTGTTTATCTTAGAATGAATGAAGCTTTCCCAGGAAGCTCCTCCCTGAGGCCTGGAGCCACTGCTCTTGCTTTTCTGTACCCCAGCTCCTGGCCCCACCCTGACCCAAGACAGGTACTCGGGCAGGAACGATGACTGGGCGTGTTGTCCCCAGGGTCTAGTAGTCATGCTGCTCCCCTGGGCACCTGGCCATGCTTGTCAGAGGACAGACTTGCCATCCATCACCCTCACGCGGTGCCTGTCGTCAAAGACGAGGCCCCGGGGAGCAGAGCGCTCCGCACCCGGCAGCCTGCTGAGTGGGTGGCACTGTCTACAGCCGTGAGTGCCTCCGACGAAAGTCCCAGAGGTTGAGCATGCTGAGCCCCCGTCCAGGACTGTCCAGAGGCGAGAGGAGATGAGCCTGACCTTTCCTCCCCAAGGTCCTGCTGTCTGGGCCAAGTCTGAGAAGCCCAAGGACAGAGCGTGGCTCCTGGGACCTCCGCTGAGAGCAAGCACTCTGACCCACTGGCGTGGCCCCTCCTCCTTCTGCCGGAAGGACAAGGAGAGCAGCTGTCAGTGACATGCCAGGTTCTAACCAGTGGCAGGGGCGCCCTCAACAGTTAAAGGATTTCTTCTGGGTGGAGTATGTCTTAGGGTTGTCCCACCAAGGGGCCTGGAAGCTGAGCCATGTACTCCCAACTCCTGTCCCACCTGATTGCAAGCTGCTCCTGAGGGCAGTGGATCCATGCCCTTTGACCTGTCCTGGGCATGGGCAGAGAATGCCCTCAGACAGTCCAAGACATGCAGGCAGCCACTGGCATGTGTGGGGCGTCTGCCTCTGACCTTCAGGTGTACTCCGCCCTGTCTCGCCCAGCGTGCCCAGTGGGAAGGGCCTCGGCTGCCCACAGTGGTAAACCACTCATGAACGAATCCTTTATTGTCTTTCTCGCTTCCCTGTCTCACTCCCAACAGACCAGGCGTGCAAGTCCCTGGCTCAGGCTCTGCCTCAGGGCGGCCCAAGCTAGGACAGGGCTGAGCCACAGCCTTTAGGAGCAAGAGCCCTGCTCCCTGAGGTCCCAACTGAAAGCAAGTTTCCTGTCTGACTTGAGTCATGTGACCTTGGGCAGTGAGTGAGGTCTTTCAGTCACATTTTTTCATTTGTGAAATTGTTGTAATAATGGCACCTCTCTCCTGTGTCGATCTCAGGATTGACCGAGCGTGAATATAGAAAAGGCTTAGAGCATACATGTCCAGGAACCAAGCAGCACACACAGGCAGCTGCTATTTTTTGTGCATGTAGCCCAGTTTCTTAGCCAGTCGAAGCCTCCGTTTGCACATTTTGCAAAATACGAGAATAATTAGTGACAAAGGCCAATACAACGCTTGCTGAGAACCCACACAGAGGAGGAGCTCGGTCAATGCTGATTGAGCCCAGCCAGTGTGGCTCAGCAGTTGAGTGTCGGCCCAGGAACCAAGAGGTCACCAGTTCAATTCCCAGTCAAGGCACATGCCTGGGTTTCAGGCTAGATCCCCAGTAGGGGGTGTGCAGGAGGCAGCTGATGGATAACATTTCTCCCTCATCAATGTTTCTATTTCTCTAGCCATCTCCCTTTCTCTCTCTCTCTCTCTCTCTCTCTCTCTCTCTCTCTCTCTC
>NW_005356042.1:6042299-6086150 GCF_000412655.1 Myotis brandtii
ATCAATGATGAGAGAGAATCATTGACTGGCTGCCTCCTGCATGCCCCTCACTGGGGATCAAGCCCGCAACCCTGGCATGTACCCTGACCGGGAATTGAACCGTGACCTCCTGGTTCATAGGTCGACGCTCAACCACGGAGTCACGCTGGCCAGGCAAATATAGCAGGCTAATTTTTACGTTGATAATTTTGTACGGCCCACAAATGATGTTATAAATATCCAAATGGCCCTTGGCAGAGAAAAGGTTCCCCACCCCTGGCTTAGGAGACCATGAACGGCACATGTGTGTATCTAGTGATTTTTTCTGTGTGCTGGTCTCCTCCCTCCCATGCCTGGCTACATGGTCAGGCTCCAGAGGGGAGGGACTCTGTTTGTTTATCTTAGAATGAATGAAGCTTTCCCAGGAAGCTCCTCCCTGAGGCCTGGAGCCACTGCTCTTGCTTTTCTGTACCCCAGCTCCTGGCCCCACCCTGGCCCAAGACAGGTACTGGGGCAGGAACGATGACTGGGCGTGTTGTCCCCAGGGTCTAGTAGTCGTGCTGTTCCCCTGTGGCCCCGGCCTTGCTTGTCAGAGGACAGAGTTGCCATCCATCACCCTCACGCAGTGCCTGTCGTCAAAGACGAGGCCCGGGGAGCAGAGCGCTCCGCACCCGGCAGCCTGCTGAGTGGGTGGCACTGTCTACAGCCGTGAGTGCCTCCGACGAAAGTCCCAGAGGTTGAGCATGCTGAGCCCCCGTCCAGGAATGTCCAGTGGCGAGAGGAGATGAGCCTGACCTTTCCTCCCCAAGGTCCTGCTGTCTGGGCCAAGTCTGAGAAGCCCAAGGACAGAGCGTGGCTCCTGGGACCTCCGCTGAGAGCAAGCACTCTGACCCACTGGCGTGGCCCCTCCTCCTTCTGCCGGAAGGACAAGGAGAGCAGCTGTCAGTGACATGCCAGGTTCTAACCAGTGGCAGGGGCGCCCTCAACAGTTAAAGGATTGCTTCTGGGTGGAGTATGTCTTAGGGTTGTCCCACCAAGGGGCCTGGAAGCTGAGCCATGTACTCCCAACTCCTGTCCCACCTGATTGCAAGCTGCTCCTGAGGGCAGTGGATCCATGCCCTTTGACCTGTCCTGGGCATGGGCAGAGAATGCCCTCAGACAGTCCAAGACATGCAGGCAGCCACTGGCATGTGTGGGGCGTCTGCCTCTGACCTTCAGGTGTACTCCGCCCTGTCTCGCCCAGCGTGCCCAGTGGGAAGGGCCTCGGCTGCCCACAGTGGTAAACCACTCATGAACGAATCCTTTATTGTCTTTCTCGCTTCCCTGTCTCACTCCCAACAGACCAGCCGTGCAAGTCCCTGGCTCAGGCTCTGCCTCAGGGCGGCCCAAGCTAGGACAGGGCTGAGCCACAGCCTTTAGGAGCAAGAGCCCTGCTCCCTGAGGTCCCAACTGAAAGCAAGTTTCCTGTCTGACTTGAGTCATGTGACCTTGGGCAGTGAGTGAGGTCTTTCAGTCACATTTTTTCATTTGTGAAATTGTTGTAATAATGGCACCTCTCTCCTGTGTCGATCTCAGGATTGACCGAGCGTGAATATAGAAAAGGCTTAGAGCATACATGTCCAGGAACCAAGCAGCACACACAGGCAGCTGCTATTTTTTGTGCATGTAGCCCAGTTTCTTAGCCAGTCGAAGCCTCCGTTTGCACATTTTGCAAAATACGAGAATAATTAGTGACAAAGGCCAATACAACCCTTGCTGAGAACCCACACAGAGGAGGAGCTCGGTCAATGCTGATTGAGCCCAGCCAGTGTGGCTCAGCAGTTGAGTGTCGGCCCAGGAACCAAGAGGTCACCAGTTCAATTCCCAGTCAAGGCACATGCCTGGGTTTCAGGCTAGATCCCCAGTAGGGGGTGTGCAGGAGGCAGCTGATGGATAACATTTCTCCCTCATCAATGTTTCTATTTCTCTAGCCATCTCCCTTTCTCTCTCTCTCTCTCTCTCTCTCTCTCTCTCTCTCTCTCTCAAAATCAATAAAAACCTATTTTTAAAAGAATGCTGATTAATAGACATAATCTTTTATCATGTGTGATGACATCCGGGCTGCCCTGTAATGCTGGCTGAATAACAGCAAACCGTGGAGCTGAGCAGAGGCAGCCAAGCGGTGCACACAGACTGCCCCCTCCACTGTCCCACGCAGACGCCAAGGCGCGAGTCTGCAGTGAACCGTCACTCCCGAGTGTCCCCATGAGGGCAGGGAATATGCCACATTGCTCAGGGCACCTAGAGGTGAAGCTTCCAGAAAACCTGTGCTCCACGCCCTTTCTATATTCGGCCTGCTGCCTCCTGGACATTAGCTCAGAGCGCTTTAGGCCAAGGTGGAGTCGCTGGGTGAGAGCCCTGACAGAGCCCATGCTGAGGCGGGATGATAGGAGCCTCTCCACCTGGGACACAGGCTCTAAGGAGGAGGGCCTGCTTCTCCATGCAAACCCACCCCCCAAAGGGGCCACAGGCAGGGTCCATGCTCCAGGTCCTGTCGCACCAGTCCTGCCCAAAGACCCATTTCTCTATTGGGCGGCTGCCCCAGGAACCCGGGGTCCTGGCACCGGCCACCCCACCGACCCAGAGCCCCCACCTCTCTCCTCTATCTGGAAAACAAACCCACTTTAGGTACTTCCTCCAGAGGGAACTGAATAGAGGGGGTGGTTACACCACTGATAAGAGCTGAGAAGCCGTGGAGGGGACTGTGAGCAACCTTGACATCATGAGCAGCCAGGGGCTGCCACCACTAAGGCCGAGGTCCCTCTGCCCAGGGCCAGGGCATCCCATCGGAGCCAGGACTGTGGTGGTGTCAGCCAGGGGGAGCAGGACTTGGGGTAAGAGGCTGGGAGCACAGAGAGGCTCAGATGGAGGAAAGTGAGGTGGAGAGAGCCTCCTCCATGTCCCACCCTCACTCTCTGCTCTTGGCCAGGGCTCCCCAGTGGCAAACCTGTGGTAGCCAGGTGCAGGCCTGGGGGTGTTTTCAGAGAGGAAAGGAGGAGCAGGGGCTGGTTCTGAGAACCAGGAGGGCCAAATTCTCTACTCCCAAGTGTCGCTCACCACCACCCCCTGCAAAAAACAAAAAACAAAAAACAAGTCCCTTTTCCCCCCAGGGGTAGCTAGGGGTCTGCGTGGACACCTTCCCTCACTGTCTTTTTCTGGGAAAGACTCCTCTGCACCTCCCTACCCTGCAGCAAAGCTGGCAACTCCCTTCTCTCAAGAGGAAGGGAAATTCACGGGCCCATTGACCCTCATCGCAGGATAAAACACCCTATTATTACCTCGAGATTAGTCCTACCATTTCCTGCTAAGTCTCTCCCTTCTTCCATAACAGTCAGCCACTTACCAGAAAGATGAATAAGAGTACTTCAAGCCACATAAAAACCTGTCCAGTAACCCCGCAATCGCTCAGATTGTGCTGCAAAGGCCACCCATGTGCCAAAAATGGACCACCAACTACCCAGAAGGCCTGGGTGAGCAGTCAGTGATGGGACAAAGGTGCTACGCAGCAGCTCCACCAGGCCCATAACCCAGTCTCCCATTCTTCCCCGGCTGCGCTCTACTCCTTCTTGCATAGCTTGGAAGTCAACTTCCCTGGATGGGGTTCAAACATCTATACATTTTTATCAGCTTTTTAAAAATGGAAGTTAAACGTCTAATGGGATTGCTGAGTAGAGATTGAACGGTTCCAGGGGAGGAAGTAATATGGGATAAAAAAAAAAGGGGGTGTTCAGTTTCAAAGACTTCTAATGGAACCTTGGAGAAGGCTCGCATAGAAAGCACTTGTCTCAGAGTGCCAAGTTTTATTATGGATATCTGGTCAGAAAAAGAAGTGAAAATGTCAAGTAGAACAAGAAATGAGGGTGACCGAGGACTTTCATGGTAGGAGGAAATGTTTCACTAAGTGCATTATTCATTTTTCATTGACGTAAATGCCAGGGGTTTTAGCTCATAGTGCGGGGCTGGCAGTAATGTCCAGGCCCGACAAAGCTATGCAGTTACACGTCTTTTCCCTTTTGTAATCTTGGTTAAAGAGTTCTGGTCTTGAGGGGTCTTTTGGCTGAGGGCAAATGCTCTGTCCCCTCTAGGGAAACTCTGCCTTTTTGCTTGACAGAAAAATGGAAATGGTAACTTAATAGAACTTAGGTTTCTCTGGTTACCAGGACTTAGTGAGCCTTTAATCTCCATTGAATGTACCCAGTCCCCTGGGATTGGGTGGGAGGTCTTTGAGTCAGTGAAAAGTTCACTGTGGTTTTGACATGGGCCTGCTATTTCTTGCGGCTCCATCAGGGACTCTGTGAGTGAGCCATTCTTGAAATCAGACAGAAATGCCTTCCTTTTTCTTTCTGACGGTGACATACAACAGCAATTTCTCCTTCTTATCTGATGTGTTTCAAATGCTGTAGTTACTGCAAACTATTTCCCTAATTGATCCGGAATGTAGGCTAATTCCCATGCCCTGAATTGGTTTATGTGTCCCAAATTTGGAAATTGTTTGATGCATTTAAGACTAGTCTTGGGAGGACTGTAATTTGGAGTTGTGTTTAACAAACAGACCAAAAAAAAAGAAAAAAGAAAAAAGAAAGAAAGAAAGAAAGAAAGAAAGAAAGAAAGAAAGAAAGAGGTAGATGAAGACTATGAGCTCCGACCCAATTATAAGTGTGTTTTTAAAATCCTACAAACATTGCAGTAATAATCATGATAATGATAACAAAAGTAGAAGCAAACATTTATTGAGACACTACCTAATTATTTGTGAGAGGCACAAATAAGTTCACAAAGATATACAGAAGGGATGTGGCTTGTTCAAGTCAACGCAGACAATAAGAGGTGGTCCTAGGGCAAAGTTCTTTTTGGTTGAGATTCACTGTCATCTGAGTCGTTCTGAGTAGAGAAGTTATGGGTATCCAGAGGAGCTCTTTCATGCAATAACTGATGCTCCCAGTTAAGTAAAGAATAAAAGGCAACATCCAATTTCTTCTATCCACTTACGATTTCCAGACCTGCCCTGGTCCATGCCTTACTTTAGATGTTGGATACACCACTTTCATTCATATCCCATTGGCCAGAAGTCAGTCACATGACCATGCATGGGAGGCTGGGAAATGTAGTCCTTAGCTGGGCAGTTATGTACCTAACTAAAACACTAGGGTTTTACTAAGGCAAAGGGGCAAGTGGATACTGGATGACAATTAGCTGTGTCTCCCACAACCTTATTCACCACTGTGTCTCCATCATCTATTCCAATAGATGATGGCATATAATCTCTGGCATATAAATCTTAAATAAATAAACTCACCTGTCACAGGTTGCCAACCTCTGATAAGAGCCCCAACCATTATTCCAAGCTCTGGAAGTCCCGACATTAAATGTGAATGTTCTCTTATCAGCATCAGGCGGATGTTGGTAACTCCATTTATAGATGATGGTGTAATACCCTTACCCCCCAACTTCTTTATCAATGGGAACACCAATTTTGGCCATCATTCTTTCTTACAGAAGAAGGCTAAATAATATATGTAGATGCTCTCCACTCCAGGAAGTGGAGTTTAATCCCACCCTTGAATATGAGCTGAACATAGTGCGCCTAACTATGAGAGAATAATAGGAACCTTCAGTGGAGAAACCTGGCAGACACTGTGTTAATCAGGTGATCAAGGTCAACATCACCAGTGATAAGTCATGTGAATATGATGTTTCCTGCCCCAATATCATGCAATGAGAAAGGCCTTTCATCTCTGTGGTATTGTCCCAAAAAACACATAGTTCTAGTCTAATCATGAGAAAAATCTCTTGGTTGGGCGTCTTTAGGGACATTCTACAAGACATCTAACCAGTCTTCTTAGAAACTGTCAAGACCATGAAAAGTCTGAGAAATTGTCACGGTTCAGAGGAGGCTAAGGAGATATGAAGACGAACTGCAACGCGGGACCCTGGGACAGAAAAAGGACGTTAGCGGGGAAACTGGTGAGATCCGAATACTCTGGAGCAACAGTAACGTGCCAATGTTGATTTCTAACTTTTAGGAGAGGGTCATGGTCATAGAAGATAGTAACATAAGGGAAAACCGGGTGAAGGGCACACAGGAACGCTCGGTACTATCTCTGCAACTTTTCTATAAATCTAAAATCATTCCAAAGTAAAACATCTATTAAAATTAAAAATATCCAGCATCCCTTGCAGTTAGGAGTGGCCAAATGACCCTTTCCTGGCCAGGGAAATGCAAAAGGCGTCTGTCCACAGAGCTGGTTTCTGGGAAAGCTATTGTGTGTGTGCATCATGTGTTTTTTTCTTTTTTTAAGAAAAATCTTGGCGCACCCACCTCTTTCCCTTTCTCTTATCACCTCCTCCATGTCTGACATGTAGGCTTAAGGCATGTGTTAAGGACAGGAGGGCAGCAAGCCAAAGGGAGACCCGGTTCTTAACAAGTTCCTTCAGCAACTACAGCGTGTCCGTCTCCAGAATTCTCGTCACACGAGAAAATCGAGCCTCCCAGCTTGACCTCATTTGGTCAAGCGCTGGGTCAAGTTCCTGTGCTATGCAGCTGAGTCCACCCCTAATTTATATTAGGTGGAACCATAGGAAGTTGCCAAGATTTTATTGTTTTGACCTATAAAGATGGCAATTTTTCAATGTTTGACCTGCTATGGGTAATTTTTTTTGAAATGTCATTGAATCATCTTCATCAACTATAAATCTAAATAACAAGTGGCAAACTGCCACTCACCAACATATTTCCTGGGGTGAGGATTTTGCCTCTGAAGAACCATAATCATAGGAAGGAACTCTTACCATTTGCAACAGCATGATGGTCCTGGAGAGCATTGTGCAAAGCGAAAAATAAGCCAGTCCGAGAAAGATAAATATCACATGGTCTCACTCATTTGAACAACATTAACTGACGAACAAAAATAGATCCAGAGACATAGAAGCATCAAACAGACCGTCCAACCTCAGAGGGAAGGCAGGGGGAATGGGGGCTAGAGAACAACCAAAGGACTTACATGCATGCATATAAGCATAACCTATGGACACAGACAGTAGGGGTGGTGAGGGCATGTGCTGGGGGGTGGGAATGGCCGGGAGAGGTCAATGGGGGGGAAAGGAGTCATATGTAATACTTTCAGCAATAAAGAATTTTTTAAAGATTAAAAAAGAACCATAATAATAGGTTTTAAATATTTTTTTACTAGTATTCTATCACTTCTTGATGTTTCAGATGCCTGAGTAAAAGATTCTCAACCTCTCTCCATCACATGCATTTGATAGCATTGGAAAACATACTATTGGTGTTTGTTTGTTTGTTTGTTTATTGTTGATAGTTACAAATGTCCCCCATTCCCTCCCCTTTGCCTCCCTTCACCCAGCCCCAGCCCCACCCCAGGCCTTCCCCACACTATTGTCTGATCCTTGGGCTATGCATGTATGCATATAGGTTCTCTGGTTAATTTCTATTTTATACTTTAGATTCCACATATGAGTAAGATCATGTGATACTTGTCTTTCTCAGTTTGGCTTATTTCACTTAGCATAATACTCTCCGGTCCCTCCACGCTGTCTCAAAGGGTAAGAGATCCTTCTTTTTAACTGCTGCATAGTATTCCACAGTGTAAATGCCCCACAGCTTTTTTATCCACTCATCTGCTGATGGGCACTTGGGCTGTTTCCAGATCTTAGCTATTGTAAATTACACTGCTATGAACATAGGGGTGCATATATTCTTTTTGATTGGTGTTTCATGATTCTTAGAATATATTCCCAGAAGTGGGATTGCTGGCTCAAATAGCAGCTTCATTTTTCATTGTTTTTAGGAAACTCCATACTGTTTTCCACAGTGGCTGCACCAGCCTGCATTTCCACCAGCACACACTATTGGAGTTTTTAAAAAATACTTACCTTCCCAGCAATTTCACTCCTAGGTATATAACCAAAAGAATTCAAAACAGAACTCAAACAAATACTTGCACATAAATATTCATAGCAGCACTATTCATAATAGCCAAAAAGTGGAAACAGCTCAAATGTCCAGAAACTAATGATGGATAAACCAAATGTGGTCTATCCCTACAATGGAATATTACTCAGCCATGAAAAGGCATGAAGCACTGACACATGCTATCACATGGATGAACCCTGAAAACATCATGCTAAGTGAAAAAAGCCAGACACAAAAGACAAGATACGCATGGCTTCACTTGTGTGAAACATCCAGTAGGTGAACCAATAGAGAAGAATGCAGATTGATGGTTGCCAGGAGCTGGAGGAGGGGGAATGGGAAGCGACTGTTGAATGAAAACAGAGTTTTCTTTTGGAGTGATGAAAATATTTTGGAACTCAATAGAGGTAGTGGTTACACAACATTGTGAAACTACTAAATTCCACTAAATTGTACACTCTAAAATGATTAATTTTATGTTTTGTGAATTTCACCCTTGATTTAAAAAACTTTTCTTCAATATTTCATAATGCATGATAAAAACCAAAATAATTATCCTGCAAAATGACTTATAATTGAGATAAAGAAAATAAGATCAAGCCCTGACCGGTTTGGCTCAGTGGATAGAGCGTCGGCCTGCGGACTAAAGGGTCCCAGGTTCAATTCCGGTCAACGGCGTGTACCTTGGTTGCGGGCGCATTCCCAGTAGGAGGTGTGCAGGAGGCAGCTGATCGACATTTCTCTCTCATCGATGTTTCTGGCTCTCTATCCCTCTCCCTTTCTCTCTGTAAAAAAAATCAATAAAATATATATTTTTTTAAAAGGAAAGAAGATCAAGCTAGCCAAGGCTAAAGCCCTCCATGCACAGAGTTCGCATCTCAGTGTTCCAGTTGGCTATTGCTACATAAGGACCCACTCCAAATGTAGTGGCTGAATGCAACGGCACTTACCTGCTTGCAAATCTACACCTTGTGCAGGGGTCAGCAGGGATGTTTCATCTCTGCACCACTCACCAAGGACTCCTCAAGGTGGAGATGGAAACACCTACAGGTCCTCTGGCACTTGGCTAGTGGTCAGTACAGGTGGGGACCTCGGATGAGGCTGCGTTCAGGACACCTATGTGTGGTCTTTCCACGCAGCCATTTGGCTTCCTCACGATATGCCAACTGGGTTCCAAAGACGGGCATCCCCAGAGGTCCAGGTGGACACTGCATCACCTGTCATGACTTAGCCCCAGCTGTCACACAGCATGGCTGACTCCACAGTCACAGGCCTGGACAGATGCAAGAGGTGGGCGGGGGTCAGCGTAAGAAGGGCTGCAATAGACGGGTGCAGCCACTTGGAAAGTGCCATCGGACACATCCATCTCGTTATACATCCTTATCCTCTTGCCCATAAAGGACTGAAATGGGAAATACTAGGAAGAAGGCTGATTAATAACGTGTAACCAGAAACCTAACGGGAGTTTGGGGTTGATGATGGAGACGGTCTCTGGGTTTTCACCATAGAACTTAGCAGTCACTTCTCGGCACACTTGCTGATGTTAAAGGATCACCGGGAAGCATCCAGCAAATGTCGCATGCCACTGAACCCCATCATTGCAACGGTAACACTCTCTCTCACCAGCAGCCTCTCATTTACAGCTGTAATGAACAACCTCTGGGCTCATTTCCACCCAAAGATATTTAGTTCACTCCACATACACTGCAAACTGACTTAAAATATTAAGCACATCTGTGTTTACCCAATCAATAACTTTTCTGAAAGAAAGGGGGGGGGGAATGAGAAAGAAAGAAGAAAAGATAGATCTGAAGTTGTTTGGGTTAAATGCCAGCGTTTTCATCTTAGGGATGAAAACCACTTCCTCCTAAGGCCAGACTTCCTTAAAACATGCGCTTAGGTCAGCCGGTAAGTGTTTGAGGAGCAGAGAAACGCCCACTGCTCAGTCTCACCCCATAATTCAACATCCTTCCAAGGCACCCCTATGGGTCAGGTGGACTTATTCCTCCCTCAGGTTTCCCTCAGATTTCTGTAACCTCCCGAGTGGGACCCCACAGATCGAGGGGAGCCTGGACAAGAGAGGAGGTGTGGGATTGTCAGGGCCGCCCCTGGTTCACCTGGAGCTGCAAACGCAGAGTCATTCCCAGGATGCCCAGAGCCACCAGCCCCCTGCCCCTCTGCCCCTCTGCCCACCTCGCTCTCAGCTTCTGTGGGTGCATTTTCACAGGTTGCAGCTGAAGGCCGGTGTGCCTAGGAAGAGAAAGAAGCCAAAGCCTATTGCTCTCGGCACCTATTAAGGAAAACACGATTCGCTTTGTACTCCTTGGTGGAGAGGTGAGAGTTCAAGCAGGGCTGGGACCCTCAGTCCGCCTCTCCAGCCCCTTAGAGCACAGAGGGCACAAAGCAGCCATCTCCCGCCTGTACACCAGCTCCTAACAAACGTAAGAATTGTAAGTCCTATGTGTTACTTGTTCCTCATTATGACGTAGACCTAGGGCTTTCATCCTGCCGGTCATCACGTGAGTCCCTAATCTTTATTGGAGAGGCAGCCTCAAATCTGTGAGAGCAAAGCTGGCACCGAGCTCTTGGAGATTAAAGAGCCGCCCTAACGGAGCTCCGCGTCACCCGGCCCCGCCAAGTGGGGCTGACCGCTGCTCCAGGGAGGGCTCCTGCGGGGCAGGCCAGCTCCTTGGAGAGTGAAAGCATGTTGGTCACCCTTCTCCCTTCATGGGGTGACGCCCAGCCCCATTGGGAATGGCGGCACTCACTCGCTGTGGAGCTGTGCGCCGGGAGCGGGTGCTGGCTCTGGGATGGGTCCTTCTCCAGAAGAGAACAGGAGACGGGCTCCATGTCCACCTCAGCGGTGCCTCCCCGCGGAGGAGCGGCTGTTTCATCTGATCTCGGTGGATTCTCCACGTGCACCTCAGCCCTCCTCACAGCTCCTGGGTGAGTTCTCACCCGCATCTTTACCTCCCAGGCTGAAGGTTGGAGGGGCTGCAGCCGCTCAAGCCACTGAGTTCTGGCCACCGAGCCCCCAGCTCTGTCATCTGCTCAGGGCGAAGTCTGTCCTGAGCTCCAATGTGCCAGGGCCGAGCTCAGCACTCGGTGAAGAAAGGTGAGCGGGCAGATGCTGTCCTGGACTCCAGACTCCACAATCTAGCGAGCCAACCATGCAAGCCACACGGAGATTCGCTCAGGAGCTGGTGGACGAGCGGGAGCCTGACCAGCAGGGAAAGGCTGGTGCTGCGGGCAGAGGAAACCATGTGGAAGCGTGTGTCTTTGCACAGCTGCCTCCCCTGCAGAATGGAGAATGCAGCTACTGGTCTCAGTGCCACATGCGCCAGAGTGATTCTTTTAAAACCTGAGTCAGGCCCGGCTGGTGTGGCTCAGTGGTTGAGCGTCGACCCATGCACCAAGTGGTCACCAGTTCAATTCCCGGTCAGGGAACATGCCCGGATTGCAGGCTTGATCCCCAATGGGGGCCGTGCAGGAGGCAGTGAATCGATGACTTCCTCTCTGATTGATGTTTCTACCTTTCTCCTTCCTCTCTCTCTAAAAATCAATAAAAATATATTTTAAAAAAATAAAACCTGAGTCAGATGTTCCTCTGCTCAAAAGCCTCCAGTGGCTTCCCACTTCACTTTGAATTAATAAAGTCTTTGCAGGATCCACAGACCCTGGCTCCCCTCCCCCACCTCTTCAATCTCCTCTTCTCCACACCCCACCCTGCCCAGGCCCACTCTGCTGCAACCTCACTCATTGTCTTACTGTTTGCAAAGACACCTGCCTCAGGGCGTTTGCACAGGCTGTTCCATTCCCTCTTCCAGGGAGCTCTTCCCCAGGAACCCTCTCCCACACATCCCTCACACCTCTTTCAAACGCCCTCCTCTGAGAGGCGGTCCCTCTCCCCCTGTGTGACCTCACTGCCCCTCTCCCCCATCACATTTGTCTTGGTGGCACTTTTTGCCACTTGATACAATCTATCTTTTTCTATTCAGTGTTGGTCTTCCTCTAGTTTGTTCCCAGCTGTATCCTCACACCTAACCCCGTTCCTGGAACATAGTAGGGGCCTCCAAGATGGCCCTGAGTGGCCCAGGCCTTGTGTGGCCCTCAGCGAATCGGGGCTGGTCCTAGGTGACCAGTACAATACCAGGAGGTGATGCAGGTGTCTTCTGAAACTAAGCCACAAAAGGCCTCACAGCCTCCGCTGTGGACTCTCAAGACATCTGACCTAGAGCCCTGGGCTGCCATGTACAAAACCCGGCTTCCCAGAGGCCACCACGCCAGAGTGGCCCGTGGAGGGAGGGCCCGCGTGGAGAGGGAGAGGCCTGCTCCACCCCTTCCTTGCATCCAGATAAGGCCTCCAACAAAATGGAGCAGAGACCTGGGTTCCTGCGAGCCCCGCCCAAAGCGCAGAGCCATGCACAAAGGAAAAGATTACTGTTGTCTTGGAGTCCTTTGTTATGAAGCAACGGAGAAACCCGAACTTCTGCCAGATAAATCCTTATCACAGGGTCGGCTCCTGGGGGCCCCCACCCTGACCAGGTGTGAATGTCAAAGGAGCAAGCATGCACAGCGTCTGCCCTCCTACACACCCGGTGGTGGCTCCGTCTGGCTGTGTGCTAACCTACCCTGGGAAGCTTTACAGACGTGCGCTCGACGCTGTAGCTCAGTGCACCGCAAGGCATCTGCCCGGGGTGAAAGGGAGTGGAGAGGCTGGCAGCTGGGAGGGAGGCCTGGAGTAAGTGAAGGAAGTGGCTTGAATCAGGCCTTCGAAAGATGCGGGGTATTTTTCCTGGAACCGAGTCAGCAATTAAAATGAACGGGAAGTACATATTATTCACATGAAATGATGCTATGTACAAGGTCACAGCAAATTGAAATCACCTGACAGGAGGACCCTGGGGCTCGGGGAAGGTGCCTGTGCCCGGGGCCACGGATGGCGGCTCAGCTCGGCCCCACCCAGCAGCACAGCCTCCGCAGAACGGAGCTGCAGATGTGGGAGCAGGGGGCCCACGCCTTTAAAAGAGGCTGAAAGTCAGGATTCCAACCCAGGGTGGACAGACACCCAGCAGGGGAGCTGCCGGGACAGAGAGTGATGAGGTTTCTGACCGGAGACTCCAGAGGAGACAGCGAGATCAAAAGAGGCCTCAGTCACAGGCCAGACCAGGGCTCTGTGTCAGCCAGGCTCCCAGGGCAGCCTGGGAACTGGGATTTTCCTGCCCCGTAACTGACTCTTCGCAGAGCCCTTGGGAGGTCGGGACAGCTTCCCCGGCATGGAAAGGCTGCAGTCACCGAAGGCTCATGCCCTGTGCCCCAGACGCCACGCTCAGCGTTGCCTATGAATCATCTCATTTAATGACCCCCACCGCACCCTTAGCCTCCATCCCATTCTCCGGAGGGGCAAACCAAGCCCGAGAGGATCAGCCAATTGCTCAAGGTCCGTCACTAATGGAGGGCGCTCTCAACTCACACCCAGATCTGGCTGCCACCAAAGCCCACTTCCTGAAATCAACTTCTTTTTAGATATAATTTGCATATGATAACAGGATACGCGTTGGCATGTGGGCCGTCGGGTAACCACCATCCCCACTGAGCTGTGGAACATTTCCATCATTCCAGGACCATCATTCCAGGTTCCCCCTCTGCCATTCATTCACACCTCGCCTCATCCCTGGTCCCCGGTGGTCACTATGGGTTAGCTTTGCTTTTTCCAGAATCTAATCTAAATCATCTCGGTGTGTATTCGTGTGTCTCACTCCGTTGCCTCCGTGCAGTGTCTTTATGGGGCGTCCTCTTTGTTGTGAGCATCAGCACTCAGGGCTGAATCGTGCGGATGCGTCCAGTCACTCTCCACTCCACCACGGCTGGGCACTGGGCTTTCCAAGGTGGGCTGTTAGGATGAACCTGCATGAACATTTTAATACAAGGCTTTGCGTGAATATAAGTCTTCATTCCCCCTGGGTAAACACCAGGAGTGGGGTGGCTGGGTTGTATCATGTATATTTAACTTTATGAGACGTTGTCACACTGTTTTCCTAAGTGGCTGTGCCGTGTTACACTCTGAAGTCTGTGTGTCTAACTCCTATGCTATCAGCCAGTCTCAGAAACCAGGATCTTTGTCCTTCCTGTGCCCCTGCCTTAGGCTACTGACTTAATTTATTAAGATGGTGCTGTCTTCCTCTGGGAATCCATGTTTGAACCCATCCTGGAAGAATTGAATGTGAGTTTCTGGGGTGCCAGAGGTGCCCCATGTTTCCCTGATGCTCTGCAATCGATCTAATTTCCCTGTCAAGGCTGAGAGCCGCTCCTTCCATTACAAGCACAAACACCTGCTTTGAATCCCAGCTCTGACACTTGAGTCCCACAGTTGCCGGGCCTCGGATGAGTTCCTTCACTCTATGGGCCTCTCTGTTAAGTGGAGATGGTGGGTGTGTCTTGGAGACCTTCACTGGGATTCAGACTTGGCCAAGTGGTCTGGTGGGCGAGTGGCCACCAGCTTTTCCTCACCTGGGTTGAGATGCATGAGGAGCAGCCTAAGAAGACTCAGCTCTGATAGCACTTAGAGTCCAGATTAGAGAGAGAGAGAAATCAGTGACACAAGGTCCATTCGCAGCCCGGCCCAGAGTACAGGCTGGGCCTTGTGCAGAGGGTCCTTGTGCCACAACATCCGTGGGGGTCCTGCCAAGATCTGTCCCCTAGCTCTGCCCCTCCCACACCCCTGGGTGACCCAGGCCCTTGCCATCTAGGAAGAAAATGGGTCTGTTGGACAATCAGTTCCTTCAAACCTTTAGAGTCCAAAGACTTAGGCTCAAACCCCCACCCTGCTGTGTGACCTTGGGCAAGTGACGTAACCTCTCTGGGCTCCTTTCTTCATCCATGTAAAACAGGAGTGATAAGGAACCCTCTAAGCTCATTGTGAGGGTAAAAGAAGGCATTATGTGCCCCCAATAAAGATCATTATCTTGGATTGTGGTGGCTTTAATGAAACTTGTTAAGGAATGGGTAGGATTTTGAGGGAAGTTAGAAAATGAAGAAATCAAAAGGAAAAATAGTTTCAGCTTTTCAGAAAACACCCAAATGCTCTCAGTGGAAATCTATTTCCCAGCTGCGCCAGCACCACCCCCGGTCTTCCAGTCTTAGTGGAAAAGGGTTGCAATGAACCCTGAAAACTGCATCCAGGGTGTCAGTGCTGAGATGGGCGCCCGGCCTCCAGGAAGGCGGGTTCCCTCCAGTCTGGCCAGATCTGGGCTGTTTTCCTGGGTGCTAAGGATTGTCTAGACGTGGCCTGGCCGTGTCCAAGCATGCGAAACTCCACTGTGGGGCCTGACAGCTCCGCTTGGCAGCAGGCTGGGCGGAGTGATTGGCGCCAGGACTTCGAGGATGACGAAGTGCTGAAATCTCCCTGAGACGGTGTCATATCAGATTGTGCGGCTGCCAGCTCTAAGCTCCAGGCTCACAAGCGCGTCCTCGGCAACTGATGGAGAGATAAGAGGGCCGACATGACAGCCATCAGCCCGGGGAGCTGGCCAGGAGGGTCCTCTGGGCTGCGTGAGTTGTCCCTCCCCAGGTGAGCCAGCGAGGGTGGTAGAAAGGAGCCCTGGTCTGGGAGGGAGGCCCTGATTCTATTCAGGTCGCTGACCAAGTGATGGGAGAAATGGCTAAGTGATGAAGAGTGAAGACCATGATGTCATATGTACTGTGGGGACCCAGTTTGCATCCTGACTAGGATGGATGGATGGATGGATGGATGGATGGATGGATGGAGACAAATAGATAAATAGACAGATAACATGGATGGATAGAAAAGAGAGAGATTAGAGATAAATGATGAATAGACAGACAGATAGCGGTGGATGTGTAGATAGATGTAAACAGATGAGGGATAGGTAGATATACCAGTAGATCATAGATGATATATATTGATTCAGATATAGATACAGATATAGATAATATAGATTAATATATACAAATTTAAAAATCTGAGGAATAACTGGATACTTTGTTCTTTTGGAAAGTTATTGTTTGATTTTTAGGTGTGAAAATGGCACTGTACAGACAGCAGGCCTGGCCAGAGTCCTTCGTGAATTTAATGTGCCTGTGCTGAGAGAGGGTTCTACTTACCTCGTGGATCTAGGACCCTACAAGTAGCAGGAAGGAGAGAAATATAAGGTCGTCGTTTAGTGTGGCTTGTGGGCTGCCAGGCACTCACCTTGGTGAGGGACACAAGGCAGGGCTTCCGTCTCAGCTCCCACTGGCCCGGGCAGAACGCACCAGCCACCTGCAGCTGTTTACATGTGTCCATCAAGGTTCCTCAGTCACACCAGCCACATTGTCAAGTGCTCTAATAGCCACCTGGCAACCGCCTGGGACAGCCCAGTTCTAGAACATTCCATGGTCGCACAGACTTCTGACAGTGCTGTTCTAGAGAGTCCTAGCCTGAGAATAAACAGCGTTGTTAGGACCAGGAGCTGAGAGGCACTGCAAGGCGAGATGGGTGAGAGGATCGTGAGCGCTGGGCATGGGGCAGGGGCGTGGAGACGAGACTCAGACTCGTGTTTGGGGAGCCTCCCTACCCATTCCCCTCAGAACCAGGTGTCGTGTAGAACGCAGGCATTAACCAGCTAATCCGTTATATCCATTTATGCATGAAGTAGCTTCTTGCTCCCCAGCCAGGAGCGGCTTAGCCCTGAGCACCTTCCCAGGTGGGAGTCACTGTGTCCCAGGAGGCTCTGGCTGCGTCGGCGTTTCCTCTTCAGCCCACGCTCCTGTGTGTGTTCCACCGTCTCTCCTGAGTCTCCATTCCCAGATGCCCATTTAGGACACCCAGCATGCAAAGCAGCCGGGCCACGCCACTGGTTTCCCTCGGATGGCGACAACCATAGACAGCCTGAGCCGACAGCCAATTACACTCACCCTGACAGTGCAGACCTCCCCCACTGGCCTAGACCCCAGCCCTGACACCCCACCGGCTGCTTTCTGTCCATGACGCCAACCCCCAACTGATGTAGATCCAAACCATGGCATTTCATCCTTCCAGGATTTGCTGGTGACAGGAGGACAGAAGGACGGCCCTCTCCGCCATGAACCACCCTGACACTGTCCCCTTCCAGGGGAAGGGGCGTTTGTGCTCCGGTGGACTCAATGCCCACATCCTGGGTTTCAGATCAACCTCCAATCCTTTTCGATTTAAGGTGGTTTCCCTTTTGGCCAAGTTTATTTTAGACTTGATGAAAGCTGGCTGCCCACAATGGGTCTTAATGTGCCTGGGCTCCAAATGGCTGTTGGTAAAAGGTTTATTTGAAAGTTGATATGGTTTTGGATAATCTAGACTTTTGGTGACTCGGTTTCTCTATTCACCTGGTTGTCATGGGTCTGGAAGAGGTGACATCAATGTTGGTCCCAACACTAACATGATGAGAGGAAGGGCAGGTGAGAGCTGTTGATAAAATAGATCAAATCGAACCCCTAAGAAGGTGGATGGGGTGGGGTGGGAGGCAGAACGGCCTCAGTGGCTGGATGTTTGGCGCTGCAAGTGCAGCTGTGGAGTCTGGGAGCAGGGCGCTGGGCAGCAGGTGGCGGTCAGGGAGCCCGAGCTCCAGCAGGTGGGCAGGGCTCCGGCCCGGGAGTGAGAGGGCAGCGCCAGAGGCAGCGAGCTGTGTGGGTGCACCTCCCAGGGTCCTTTGTGATGCCAGACTCGGGGACGGGAGTCCTGATCCTGGAAGGGCTGAGAAAAGTCAAACCAAGCCCGGAGCCTGGGAGAGACGGAGAGTCAGGCCTGGCCGACAGTGACAAGGCAGAAAGACACACTGAGCCCAGAGCCCTGGTGGACCTGCGGTCACAAGGAAAAAGCTAACAGCCCAGTTGCTGGAACGTACTTGCCCCAGAAATGAATTTAATGTACATATTTGCCCCAGGAAAAGTCTGAAAGGATTGTGGGTGCTACCAGAAGCCCCATGTGTGCCAGGCCTTCTAGGAACCAAGACCTGGCTGTCTCACACCCCCGTGGGGCCCACACTTCTCCATCATGTCACTGGGTGGACACATAATCACTCTGCTCAAGGACTTCCCACACCCAACGCTGCTGGGAGCGGCCCGGCCCATCCTGCTGGGTGCATTCAGGATCGAAGCAGGTACCCAGCAAGGGTCTGTGGGGGAGGGGGAGAGGGAGGCATGGAAGGAGGGGAGATAAAAGCAGGGTGGGGAGCAGGAAGGAGGGATGGAGAGAGGGTGGGAGAAAGGGAAGGTATGAGGTATGAGGGAAGAAAGAAAATGAGGAAGGAGGGAAAGCAGCAGAGAGAAAGGGAGGCTCTAGTCCTGAAGACAGGCTCAGCCACCTGTGCACTGTGGGCGATGGCCCTTCTCCGGTGGGGCCCAGCTGTGCACACCTGGCACCTTGGGGCATTTACAGAGAGCGGAGGAAGGACAGTGAGACCGGCCTCTTAGCCTCCCCACACCATCGCATCCACCCTCGCCCTCAGGCACACTTCTTCCCCTCTGCATTCCTCATGGCCTTAGTCCTTTCTGATTACAGAATATGGAAAACTCAGCAATTCTAGAACACCAGGAAGAAGATAAAGCTTATCCTTCAACCCCACCATACTCTTCTCACCTCCAGGAAAAGAAGGTGCTTTTCCAGGCCCTTATTGTTTCGTGACTTTTAAACGAGACCGTGTTGGTCCCAAGAGTTAAGTAGGAAAAGGGGCTCCCGAGTCCTCGATGGCTGATAAGCGGGAGAGGTCGAGGTTGTACTGCCAGCGTGGCAGGCATGGCAAGGCCGAAGCACGTCAGCGTCACACTCTGGCCCCAAGAAGGGGATGAACGGTGCATCCAGGGACGTTCTCTGCAACGCATGCCGCAGCCAGCGCTGAACTAGGAGCCCCTACTAAGAAGGGTGTTGCTACATTTGTTTAATAACGACAATAGCACCTACAGTTAACTAGCCACGAATCCTGTTTTTAAAATATTAATAAACGATGAGACTAGGTACCTGTAAAAGTGTCACATGGTAGACGGGGTAGGGAATTAGGAAATCCATTTGGGGGCGCCAATTGGTTGAAGCAAGTTTTGTGAAAGTCACCATGGTTACATCCAGTAAAATATTTTATAGGCACTTATCTTCTGACTTCAAATTCTTCTTCGAGAAATGTATCCCGAGAAACATGCTTATCAACGCACCAAAAATGACTGCACACAGTCTTTCACTGGAGCGCCATTTGTCATGGCGAATCATTAGGAGCGACCTCGGAGAGGACTGGTTAGGTAAATACAACCCCGCAGGAGGTGCCCGGCCATTGCAGAGGGAGAGCCAGGTGTGTGGGCGCGGAAGGGACGCCCAAAGTCTAGCATCAGGTGAGAAGGAAGTAACAAAACAGGGAGTAACGTTCGTTCCCATTGTTACTAAAAAGAAATAAAAATAATATATGGTGGGTGGACATGCAACCATGTTTCACAGTCTCTGATGTGGTTCTCCAAGCGTGGGAACTGATACCCCTACATCATACCTCTAATGTTATTTGAATTTAAAAAAAAATAACTGTATGTCACTTGTTTAGTGAAAAACATGTTTAAACAAAATATAAGTGGACAAAAATAATTACTATAAAATTACAGCTTGAAATGCCAGAGAGTTAAATAAATTTTTCTAAAATTGATTTGAGAGAGAAAGGAAAAGAGAGAGAGAAAGAGAGAGAGAGAGAGAGAGAGAGAGAGACATCAGTTTGTTGTTCCACTTATCTGTGCACTCATTGGTTGATTCTTACATGTGCCCTGACCGGGGATCAAACCCATCACCTTGGCACCGCAGGATGATGCTCAACCAACTAAGGTAAAATTTAAAAAGTAAAATCTGCTTTACATCTGTGATGCTTGCATTTTTTAAATCCTCACCCAAGAATATGCTTACTGATTTTAGAGAGAGCAGGAGGGAGAGAAGGGGAGACAGAGAGCAAGAGAGAAAGAGAGAGAGAGGGATGAGAGACAACATCAATTCGTTGCCTTCTTCAAGTGCTCCAACAGGGAATCGAACCCATAACCTAAGTACGTGCCCTGACTGGGACTCAAACTCAAAACCTTTCAGTATACAGGACGACACTCCAACCTACTGAGCCACAGCGGCCAGGGCGATGCTTGCATTTTTTACAAATATATGTGAATTTTGCTGGGGAAGGACGAGTTCTTTAAATAAACTACCAACATTTTTTTTTTAAAAAAACTCAGCTGCTAGTACTTTGTAAACTGTTGGAGAAGTTTATTTTGTTATTATTCTCCTGGATGCAGTTTCCCTCTCTGCTAACAATAAGGCATGGTAAATATTTGCATTCTCTTCACTCTGGAGAGAGCAAAAAGAACATTCCAGATACCCTCTCTCAATGCTTGAGTCTAATTTAAGTAAAGAAGTGCACCAAATATTATGTTGGTAACCTATGTGCTACTTTGCTTTCAAATTATGAGAAATGATTATGCCGGGTCTGGTAGGACACTTCCAGGTTGCAGATGGTCACCTTCTTACTGTGTCCTCATGGGTGGGAGGGGCCAGGAATTTCTCTGGGCTCTTTCATAAGGGCACTAATCCCACTCATGGGGGCTTCATCCTCATGCTCTAGTCACCTCCCAACGGCCTCACCTCCTAATGTCACTACATTGAGGTGGGGTTAGGATTTCAACATATGAATTGTGGGGCGGGGGGAGGACACAACATTCAGACCATAGCACCGTCTTTTAACTCAGCTTCCCTCTCTGTCTGCTCTACTCTGAGGCAGATGCCCTCATGGAGGCAGGATGGCTGCCTGAGCGCCAGCCTTGCATTCTATCTCCCTGAGCTCCCAGCCGAACAGACACATTCCTTTCCCAATGGCCCATGACCACTGTGCCTCTCTGATTTATGTGGGTCCCATTTCTGCCCCTGACCCCAGTCCTGTGCAGGAGGAGGATGTGGTTGGCCAGCCTGAATCCCCAGGCCACCCAGGACACAGAAGTAGAGTACTCCCACCCAAACTAAACGGGCTGGGTGTGGAGGAGGGGAGGTGCCCGTGGAAATTCCTAGTGCTGCTGTTATTAAGAGACAGTGACACAGACAATGAGCAGGCAAAGCAGCAGAGGCCAGTCTTATCCTTGAGGGAGGACCACACCACACTGCGTTCCCCCGGATTTCCGAGCGTGTGTCGGTGGGCACTTCCTCACCCTCCTGTTCTGTTAGAACAGTGGTTCTCAACCTTGGCTGCACAATAGAATCACCTGGGAATCTTTTTAAAATCCTGATTTCTGGGCCTCATCCTCCAGAAATTCTGTTTCTTTGTTACTAATGTTGTGGCCCCACCCCATAACAAAGAAACAGAATTTCCAGAGGATGAGGCCCAGAAATCAGGATTTTAAAAAGATTCCCAGGTGATTCTAATGTGCAGCCAAGGCTGAGAACCACTGTGTTAGAAGCATCGGCTGGGTGTTGCTTGGGGCCGTCCACATTGACTTCCACCCCTTGTGTCGCAGGCGAGCAGACAGAGAACTGCATTTCTCCCAGGCCCTGGCCTCAGCGGCCTGCATACATTGCATGGGAGAGAAACTGTCGAGTGAGGTTGGGAAGGCGGAAGCCACTCTTGTTTCTCTGGCAGCCACGGAGGATGTGTGGGCTTTGGCAAAGGTAAGCCTTTGTGGCCACTTCCGTGACTCCTCGCCAGCCACCCAGCTCGGCACCGCCAGGCAGCCCTGTCAGCCATGGTTTCCCGCAGTTTTCTGACCTACAGGCAATGGCACCAACTCATGGAGTCTTGGAATTATCCGTTGGGTGGCAAATACAGACAGCCTCTCCTGACTTCCCCCCGCAGGTTTCCTGAAGATTTGGTAAACGCCGAATTCCCTACGTCCAGTCCCTTCCCTTTGAAATACCTGGTGTGGCTTGTTTTCCTAATTGGACCCGAATGGAATGTTGACTTTGGTGGACAATTTTTGAGAAGCTCTGATCGATCCAAACGTCTTTTATTCTGAGGAGGGAAGTGAGGCCCAGAGGGGAAACGGACCTGCTCTGACCACCAGTTTGCAGAATCTTCCCCTAAGCCTGCCCTGCCGCCGATGCCATAGCCACCAGCCACACGTGGCGGCTGAAACTTTAATGAATTCAAACGAAATCAAATGTAAAACTCAGTTCCTCGACTGTTCTCACCACACTTCGAGTACTCGGTGCCACGTGTGGCCGTGACCGCCGTCCGCGAGAGCACGCACCTGCCACGTATGGAACAGCTCCGCTGCCATGGGATGTCCTATTGGCCCGTGCTGTGCTGAGCAACCAGAGTATAAATCTCTGCCCCTCTGACATGGACTTTCTTCTTCATAAGCAGTAGCGCTAGAAGGGTGACGCGGCCAAATCCTCTGTTACAGATGGAGAAACTGAGCCCAGAGTCACATAGGGACTCAAATTCCCATGGCCCAGCAAGGCCATGCCGCCTAGTACTTCAAATCACTGCATGTGTTTATGTCACAAACAACACTAATCTTAAAAAGGATGCCAAGAGAAAGCAAGCAAGCAAGTCGTTATTCTTATAAATAACCATGAACTATTAATTTTTCAATGGATTCAACTAACTGCTTTTTATACAATATGGTGGGCTCTTTTTTAAAAACATATTTTATTGATTTTTTTTACAGAGAGGAAGGGAGAGGGATAGAGAGTTAGAAACATCAATGAGAGAGAAACATCGATCAGCTGCCTCTTGCACACTCCCTACTGGGGATGTGCCCGCAATCAAGGTACATGCCCTTGACCGGAATCGAACCTGGGACCCTTCAGTCCGCAGGCTGACGCTCTATCCACTGAGCCAAACCGGTTAGGGCATTACGATGGGCTTTTATCCCCCAAATAAACCATGTTCGGCATCTGATCCAGATTCCAAGATTCTAAGTAGAATTTTATTTTAGTTTTTTAATATTTTTTTTAACTTTATTGATTTGAGAGAGAGAAACGTCGATTTTGTCGTTCCACTTATTCATACATTCATTGGTTGATTCCGGCCAGGGCTCTAAGTAGGATTTTAAATGCCGTCTGTAGCGCCTTGTTCTCTAAGAGCCGCATCATCGAGCCAGGGCACATTCTGTGAGTCACAGAACATGTCTGTTTCCTACAAGCCGGTCACTGGGGGATAAGATCCCTTCCAATAAAAAGCCTTAACTGAGAAGATTTCTCAAGTCACTGTGGGAATGTGTTTTCTTGCAAGGAGCCATGAGTGCTTTAGAGGCAGAAAAAAATATTTCTCGGAACACTTTTTCCTCGTTACGGCTTATCGGGAAGAAGGGCCAGGCTCGGCCACCTGGGTCCGGGGATGCCCCACTTGGAGGCAGGAATATCGTGGGACGCAGTGTCTGTGGAAGCTGAAATGAAGGAGCGAGAAGGACACTGAATGTGCTTTTCTTCAGCACAGGGTTCCTCCCCCAGAACAGCTCAGAGACTGTCGGAAGCTGGGCGCCATTCCAAAGGTTAGAGACGGGGCCAAAACATATCATTTTAGCCTTTTCAGATGGCCCTTTCTGTCTCTGACATGTTAAATAGTGTCTCGCCACAGTTGCAGAAGTCCATCCCTCAGTCAGAGCCTGGCGGCAGAGCAGTGCCATCTGCCTGGCACCCCCCACCATAATGCCCCACCGCCTCGCCAGGCTCCCGTGCCCGGACCCGTCTTCCTCTCCGAGTTTGTGTCGGGCCACCTCCTCCTCGCTCACAGTGGCCACTCTGGCAACTTGTTAGAAATCGTGTAGCTCACTCCTCCTAACAACCCCAGGAGGCAAGATTTTTTGATTCTCAACTTTCAAAGGAGGGGGAAAGGTTCAGGGAGGTTAGGTGACTTGCCGAGGGTCGCACAGCTGGGAAATGACAAACCAGCAGCCCAGCCTGGGTCCCCGGCTCCGGATCCAGCGCTCGGCTGAGCTGCCCTAACACCAGAGGGAAACCATCCTGAAGCCCCGTGGGCCTTGTCACTGTGACCTACAACATATGGCAGTGGCCGCGTCTGGAGAAGAAGTGTTTATCTATATTTGTCCTGCAGTCGAGTCAGCTGCCTCGTCCTAGGGCAGTGGCTATACCATCTGAGTAGACACAACAAACTTTTAATAACTCTACCCAGCTCTACACCAGAGTATATTTTTACTCTCGTGAGTCAGCGGTTTATTTGTCAATAGAGGCCAGTAAAGGCAAGGCCCAGGGGCCATTTATAAACAGACCACAGCCCTGGAGACAACCCGGGAAGCCAAACTATTTAGGAACGTGCTTGTCCCTGAAAACAATGCCCGAGGAGCCGACCAGGCTGAGGGCTGCCTGGGAAAGGGGCTGCTGGGGTGGCAGAGACATGCTCAGAGGTGGACCGGATGATGACCACGGAGCTCCCGGGCCTGGCAGATCTGCATCCCAGCGCCACCTCATAGGATCCATGGGACAGAGTGACTCACTCCTCTGAGCCTCAGCTTCATCATCTGTGAAGTGGGCGTGAAGATGCCAGGCTTTTGGGGCTTTGCAAAGGTTAGAGGAGATTGGTTACGCAAGGAGCGGTGCTCAAATGCCACCTGTGCTGTGTTGAGGATGACGGGGGCTGTGATGATGGTGTGATGGGAAGGGGGATGTGTTCAGTAGTCATTCTCCAAAAGTGAACTGCATTAGCTGAACACCTACTATGTGCCAGGTGCTCACCATGAGTTGAGAGAGGAGGGTGAGAAGGCGTGTGTAAATGCAGCCCCTCTGAAAAGCGTAAATGGGGAAGCAGCAGCTCTGCCTGACCAGGATCTACCAAAGCTAAAAATGCACGCGCTCATGACCAGCTATTCCTTTTCCGAGTAAGACCAACAGAAGCAGGGTTTATCGTCTAGAAAGCTTGTGCAAAAATGCTCATGGCAACTTTACTCTTCATAAGCAAGAACTGCAAACAATCCAAGCGTCTGTCAACAGTAGACTGAGTAGATTGTGCAATTCTCATGCAGGGAAATAGTGTACTGTGATGAAAAATGAACGCATCACTGCCACACACAGTCACATGGGTGAGTCTCACATCATAATGCGGAGGAAAAGGAGCCAGACACAAAAGGACACACACTGCGTGATTCCATGTATGTGACTGTGCAGAGACATGCAACCAATCTGTGGTGAGAGACGTCAAAGTGGTGGCTCCTCCAGGGCAGGCGAGGGCACAAAGGAACTTTCTGGGGTGATGGAAATATTACATATCATCATCTGAGAGGCGGTGAAAGAGTACACACACGTGTAGATGTTCTGTGTGCTGTGCCTGTGTGTATTTTGAAACAGGAGCATGTAACCACAGAACTGCCAAGACTGGAAAGTATCTCAGAGATGAGCTCGCCTTGTGACCCTGAGGGTGGCAAACTCAAAAGTCTGCAGGGGCCAGGAAGGTTGAAAAGTGGCTGATGTGGGCCTGGTGGAAGGCAGGAGACTCTAAGTTGCTCAGGTTGTTAGACCTGCAACACACAGTGTGACGTAAAAATACGTGTTGTTGCCCCGGCCGGGTGGCTTAGTTGGTTAGAGCATCATTCTGTGCACCAAAAGGTTGGGCATGTATGGGAGGCAACGGATCGATGTTTTTCTCTTTCGTTCCTTCTCTCTTTTTCTCTCCCCCCCTTTCCTCTCTCTCTCTAAACTCAGTAAACATATTCTCAAGTGAGGATAAAATAATAATAATAATACAAAATACATGTGGTGACCCAAAGAAAACAGCCGAGGTTGCAAGTCTGTGCCTCCATATTGAACGTTCATTTCACAGTTGGGCAACACAGGGGGACCTGCCCCAGCTGGCCAGTGATAGAAAGCAAACTAAGAGAAGTATCCTAGAGTGAGCTTTATTCAAACGCTGCAAAGTCGGCAGCAGGCTGCGGTGGAAGGACCTGGATTGGGAAGTGAAAGGAAATGGTGATGGAAAGAGACTTGAATTGGGGTGGTGAACACACAATACAATATACAGGGGATGTGTTATCAAATTGTACACCTGAGCTCTGCTGGCAAGCTCAGTGGTTAGAGCATTGCCCCACATACCAAATGGTCATGGGTTCAATTCCCAGTCAAGGGCACATACTTGGGTTGCAGGTTCATCCCAGGTATGTGCCCGGTAGGGACACATTAGGGAGGCAACCAATTGATGTGTCTCTCTATATTGATGTCTCTCTCTCTCTCTCTCTCTCTCTCTCCATCTTGCTCTTTTTTCTTCCAAGAAAAAAATGGACCACTAAACTGCACCTCTCCTTCTTGACATGATCAGATGGGGTGGGAAAGAGTAAAAAGGGGGAAACCTTCTCCCTGGGAAACTCTCAAGTCAGCTCCATCCACCCACCAGCTGGCCGGAACCACAGTCACAAGTACCTCCATCCTTTCTCAGAGTATTTACCTACCAGCTCCAGTGAGAAAAAAACCTGTGCTGAACTCTGATTGGCCCCATGGGGTCACATGTCTGAAGCAGGGCCAATCACTGTGGCCCAGGGGTGGTGTCTGATAGAGACATGCTCCTGGAGGCATCTCTGGGCTGCCATCTGAAGTTATTTTTGATTCCTCAAACACAGATTTGTGGTTTCTTTTTAGTCTCTACCCAGCTGCCTGCATTACATCCTGTTATAGTTCCAGAAAGATGTTGAGTGAGTGGGGGAATCAAGTAGAGAGAGTAAAAGCTATATTGAAGGAGGAGGTGGAGGAGGGAGAAGTGTTGGTTAGAGGAGTACATAGGAGATGATTAAATTGTGATAATAATTATTTTTATAGACACTTACATTCCTCATCTCTTTGCTCCTCAACTGAAAGCCTGGGAGGTGAGGTGAGGGTTCAGGGCAGGAATTACCATCCCCCTCTCCAGGTGAGACTGACAGATTGCAGAGAGGTGAAGGGACTTGGTCTGAATTTACTTGTTTGATTATGAGGAGGATGAAAAAGACCCAAAGGTACTGGCCCCCCCCCCCCCAGCTCTCCCTCAGGCTCCCTCCTCCCCTGTCCGCCTCCCAGACAGCAGCCATTCCCCTGAGCGTGGAATTTCCCACAGTCCAGACCACTGTTCCACTATTTGGTGAATGTCTTCCTTTACTAGTAAGTCCACTCATACTTTTCACTTTAATGATTTTTAAAAGCAGAGTCTATAGGGTTGCTGTCCATGGGAAATCAGCATCTCTCCATAAGTAGACTGGAACTAGAAGTGGATACCATGGAAACAAAGCAGTGTAGTTCAGCTCTACCTGGACACTGCTACCTGCTCAAGCCTCAGGGAGAGGCCCTGGTCTGTCTTCCTGAATGAGAAGATCAGCAGGTGTTAGAGAGGAGTTAACACCACCTGAGGCTCCTCCATGTCATCAGATCCCGTGGAAGAGAATGGAAACGGGAAAAGCTTTCTCACTGGATGACAACACGTAATGCACATGTGAGCACACCTAAGCATGAAACACGGGAAAACATGCTTACTTTAGTTGTATGTCCACTTTCTGGATATTTCTGATTTCCCCTCACTCCTGTTGGGTCTCTGGATATGATGGAACAGGCCACATTTGATATCTTGTAATTGTGGGTCCAAATAAATTTTTAAAATATGTGTATGTGTGTGTGTGTGTGTGTGTGTGTGTGTGTGTGTGTGTGATCCAGAGAATGGAGTTATATGCAGGACCAAAGGCTATACTTCAAGGTAGAAAAAAGTAAATATTAAGCTACCAAAATGTAAATTAAACTGTTTTAATAGGATTGACTGTATAAAGTAGTTTTATGCATAATCCCTTAAAAAATCGTATTTTCTGGGGAAGAGAAATGTGTTAAGTGCAAGGATGTAATAAAAAATCTGAAATGTGGGAAATGCCTCCTGATAAATAACCTATTTCTTCAACAAATAAATTTCCAAAAGAAAGAAAGAAGAGAGTAGCCACAGGGTTAATAGCAACCTAAGAGATCTAGCAATCAAATGAAATCTGTGGTCCTTGTTTAGATCCTGATCCAAAGAACCCAATTAAACGTATAGATCTGAGAAAACAGGGACATGAATCACTGACTGGATATTGCATGGCATTTAGGAATTCATTGTCAATTTGTGATCAGGGTATGTGTTCTAAGAGCCCTTCCTTACGTTTTAGAGAGAGAGAGAGACTGAAATATTAAAGAATGAAATGAGAGGAAGTCCAGGATTCATTTCAAAGTCAGGGTTGTTACTGAGCTGATCATTGCTGAAGCTTGGTGAGCAGTATGTGGGGCATTCTCCAATCTTATATGTCTTAAACTTTTCATCATAAAAAGCTTAAAATGATCCAGACTTTATAAACAAATTAGGAGTCCCCCTAAGTTATGTTTCTCTAAAATGTGGGAAACCAGTGCTCATAACGTCTCCCGGACTGGCCTGCCCTGGTCAGAGTCAGGTCGGAAGGTAAGTGGTTCCATGGTTCTTGTGGCTCCAGGGCCAGTGGTGAGGCTCCTGGACAAGGCCGCGGGGCCCTGGTCCTGGATTTGGGGGAGGGGGGTCCTGACAGGTCTTCAAAAGAGGCAGGTTTTGCCCATTTCACAGCCCACTGAGAATTCACAGTTCTCTAATTGTGAACCAAACGTGAACTTCTTTCGGCTTGGGAGCTCATTTGTGCTTGGCAAAAGGCAACATCTCATTTCAAAGCTGGGAAGGGAAGACTTTAAAAGATTTAAAATCCAACTCCGAAAGCTCCTTGGACATCAAATAGCTTTTCTGAAATAAGGTTTTGATGAGTTAAGAGCAAATGAATCAGAAACATATGGAGTAAATTCCCCTTCAAATCCACATGGGCTTAAAAATGAAGGAGAAAGGGGCTTGGCAAATATCTTTTCGGTTTTATCAAACCCCAAGCATTTTACAAACAGCATGAGATGGTCGGCAAATCTCAAATGCAGCTGAACTTGTCCAATGCTAATAGCAAAGTGAAGGAGAGGGTCCTGCTACGGGACGCTATGCGGGATGAGTGTTAGCTCCCCCTCCGTCCAGTAAGCACTGGTCCCTCCATCACCCCAGGACGCTGGGAGCTGAAACTTCAGCCACGGTGCCATAAAGTGGTTCTGGTCCTCGCGTCTCCTTGTTCTGCTTGCTAACTGCATTAAAGAAAATTGCAAAAGTCAGCATTTCCATACTGTTCTGGTCTCTACCCCCAATTTGAGACGCCCCCCCACTACCACCACCAAATCCCCACTGCGGCCATATCCGGGGAACCAGAATGGCTGCCCCAGAAGAAAGTAATGTGAACACCACTCTGTGTGCCTGAGGTGAGCCATTGCCTCAGGCCCCAAACACAAAAGCAAAGCACATGTTCTTTGAGAATCGAAGTCTGGAGTCTAGAAGCAGACTCTGTGGTCAGGTATACACGACAGGGGCCCTCTGAGCTCAGATGGCAGAGACTTAATAATCCTCGGCCATCACTGGAGTCAACCCCCTTTCAATACGAGCGAGGAAACTGAGTCCAGAGAGCACAGGGCCCTGCGGGGGTCACCCATCGGGGTACACAGCAGCGACGCCAGTGATGGGATCCAAACTTCCTGATTCCCAGGCCCCGCGCAGGCTGCATCTCAATATCAGGTGTGGCACAACTCGAAGAAAACACTCTGGAGCGTGACCGAAAATCCTTGTGAATGGTGTCACTGGGGCAGCACACACACACACACACACACACACACACACACACACACACAAAATGCATTGGTGGCCAACACACTTCCAGAGTAAGCACCAGCTCCGTTTGCCATGTCAGTGCCACCTGCAGGGCAGCACCCATCCCATCCATATTCACGGAGAAGGTTCAAGGAGATGGATGAGAACGGCGGTAGAGAGTGGACTCGGGAGCCGGACTGCCTGGGCTTGCTTCCCGCTCTACCACTTAGAGCTGTGTGATGCTGGCCAAGCTACCTAACCTCTCTGTTTGCCCAGGTGGCTCGTCGGTAAAGTGAGGATAGTGAGGATCCCCATCTCAGGGGGTTGTTGGGAGAATTGTATGAGTTTCTGCGTGTAGGGCTGTTGGTTTGGCCCAGAGCAAGCGCTCAGCCAGTGCTCACCCCGGTGATTATGATGCTGTGCCAGTCACTGCAGATCCATGACCTCATCCCATTTAATCCTCATCACCCTGTTGATGTTATTACCCCATTTGCGGGATGAGAAATCTGAGGCTCCAAGAGGCTGCACAACTTGCAAACAAGTAGCAAAGCCAGATCTCCAGTCCAGATAGGGCTGCTCCCAGGCCGCCTGGAACCCAGAAGGCGCCTCTGCTCCAAGCTGCACAGTATGGCAAGCAGAGGACAGGCTGGTTTTCTGCCCCGGCTCAGCCTCTTGGCCAGGTCTGTGCAGTGCAGACGCTGTACCACCAATCGCTAGGGCCCTGCCCTGTCTGAGTTCAGAGCCCCCCCTTTTTTTGAGCAGGTAGAGAGATAAAGTGGGGGGGGGGACGGACTCCACTCCAGCGCAGCATCCAAAGCCCTGTTCTGAGCTGCAGTCCCAGCCCTGCCACTTACCAGCAAGGTAACCTTGAGCAAGTTAATTCGCTGAGCCTTAATCCCCTCATCTGCAAAATGGGCCTGATATTACATCACAGCGCTGGGAGAAAAAAACCACAGAGACCTGTAATATTCTCACTTGGCAGGGGCCCAGCACATGCTAATTGCCCAATAATTCTGAGCCCACTCATGACTATGTTGTCACTGCCAACCAGACGCTCCACCCTCCACCTCCAAGGTACAAATGTCTCCATCTCAGTGTCCTTCAGATGTTCCTTCCTGCCTACAACTCACCTCCAGGGCACACCTGTACCCAGCGTCATGCCGACCAGAGCCTGCCCAGGAGAGCAGCATGGAAATGCAAGGAAGTGCTAGGGCTCCCACTGTCTGCATATCTCCACTGGCATGCTGGGGTCGTCTTCATGGGCGAGCCAGGTGCTTGGTGATTGTTTCATCCATGAACATGCAAATGGCTGCGTCTCGTCACACTTCAAGATCCGATACCAAATGAGAAATCTGAGGCTCTAAGGGGCTGCACAACTTGCAAACAAGTAGCAGAGTCAGTCGAGACGGGGCTGCTCCCAGGCCACCTGGAACCCAGCAGGTGCCTCTGCTCCAAGGTGCACAATGTAGCCAGCAGAGGACAGGCTGGTGTTCGGCTTCAGCTCAGCCTCTTGGCTACAATCTAAGATGTTGCCAAAAATAGTGTCTTGTAAATAGGTCATGTTTTCATTCAGCATGATGGATGCAGACTGAACCTCCCTCAACTTCAGCTTTTTTCATCTGCAAAACAGAGCCAATAATACCCGCTTCTAAAAGGTGGTACCCAGCACATAGTAAGTGCTCAATAAATGGTATTCCCAACACCGGAGACTTTACTCCCATCCCCAACCCAGTTCACACTAAACGCCAAGAAAACTGCAGGTCAACCCGTAAGCAACAGGCATAGTGATGAGCCCACCCCCTGGGCTCACTGAAGATGAAAAGACTTGCTTTGCTATGTCAAGATCACAAACCTATTACACTTTTTAAAACCCAAAGAGGAGGCCCAGGCCCTTTGAAGCCAACGTAAATACAACTGTTTAACAGCTTATGTTAACTATCCAATGGGAGCCGAGTTGCCTAGATGGATTCACGTTGCCAGCCATCTCTTTTAGAGACGTGGTATTTGTTGGAAATCAGGATTTTACTAAATGTCCTGCGGTCGCCTTCGCTTTGTTTCTTAACAGGGCTGTCTTTATGTGAGTTTTCTTTGGCTTCCCAATAGAAGAGTACCAGATTCCTTTTGAAGTTTTTTATTGATGAATGAGCCGCTATAAATAACCCTTCATGGCAGCCGCCCGATCTCTGAAGTTTATTCTGGAATAATAGTAGCAGTGGGAATGAAGGGCAATTTACGGCAGCGTGTCACGAAATAGTTTAATGGGCTTCATACTGTTTAACTTAATCTTTACAGATGTAAAAACAGAAATACAATTATTTTAACAACTATTATTACATATTGCTTTGCTAATGAAAACAAAGGTGTGGGCAGCCCTCTGAGACAGAGAGGGGATCTTATGAAACAGAGAGGAGAAAGTGTAGGATGCTGGCAGGATCCCCCTCGATTTGGGGACAGATGAAGAACCATTGGTAGAGATTCTTGATTTCCCCACCCCACCCCCCAAAAGTCTCTTTCTGCCTCTCAACTTTGCCATATGCACACATACCCAGCCACACACACGCACACACACACACACACACACACACACACACACCACATCATCATCATCATGTGTTCATACTAAGGGCAGCTTCTCTGAGCTGATCTCAAGCTCAGCTCTGCGGTATGAATTATGGGGCCCATGGAGAATTTCTGCTGCTGGGAAAGACAACCGCTTGCTCTTAATGGAGCTTGAAGGACTTTTCCTGTTTCTCACAGTCCTCAGCTGCCACCCCACCTCCTTGTTCCTACCCCATCCCCCCACCTTCACAACTCCAGCTTCCAGGGAGCATCCTTCTCGCCAGAGGAGACAGGGATACAACTCGCTCGAAAGCCTATAAAGCCAGGGGTCGGGTGTGCAGTTTGAACGTTCTCCTTGCCCCTCTGGGAGGTGGTGGAGATTAAAAATGGAACCCCTGGGCCTCGTCCACAGTGATGTAAAGACTGCCCTCCGCTTTGATTCTTCAGGGAGGTCCTTGCCTCGGGAGGCGTCCGAGCCCAGAGCGCCGTCCGGTTAGCATTTTCTCATGAGCTGCAGCCTAAGCCCCCTGCACTCCGGACTGGGAGCAGGGAGCCCCCGCGCGACGCTTCGCTATGTAACTTGGTGCCTTGGGGAGTTCACGTCTCCTTGCCCCTCAGTGGGATTCTCACCAGTCAAACTGGGAGATTGCCTGAATTCTGCACCGTTTGGAAAATGGCAGGAGTGGGCAGAGAGAAGTCAAAACATTTATTTTAAAAGCTCAGTTGGAGACTGAGGCTTATGTTCGCGGTGAGCAAAAGCCTTGCCCACTAGTCAGTGGCAGCTCGGGCCCCCTCAGCCCCCACCTCATAGGTGGGGTGGGGAGTGGGCAGACCCTGGAGAGCAAAATAGAATGTGCAGCTCACTCTCAGGGAATAAAGAGCCAGGCTGGGTCCCGATACCCAGTTAATTCTACCCTTGTTTCCCCATCAGATAAGCCCCACTGCTGCCCCCGCCCCAGGCTGAATGAGTCTAGGCGTGGAGAGCAACGCTATAAGGAAGGAAACATGAGGAGTGAGGCAAAGTGCTTTCATTAGATTGTGCATCCGGTCTGCAAATACTACTGTCTGTTCCGCACCGAGCACTTGTTTATAATAAGCTGAGGGGTGTCCACCAGCAGGAGAGTCAGGCATCAAGGCAAACGTGATCCTGAAACAAACATTTGTTGGATGCCGACTATGTGGCTGAGTCCCTTCCCAAGGTCTGAGAAAGCCTGCGTAATCCTCTCTGTGAGATCTTGACCCCAAAGCACGGAACTAAAGGCATAAGCTACATTTCTATGCTCATCTCTCTGGGATTTCAAGATAAAGGGCCATGTAATGCCTCTTCATCAGTGGTACCTTTTTTGATCTTCCAGACCAGTGAGTAAAAAGGAGTAATCTAACGATTTTAGTAGCCACATTAAAAATTGATGTACTCAGCAAATATTGAAATGCACTCAGCCAATATTAAAATGATTATTAGCCCCTCCTGGATCTTATCATTCTTTTATCAGCTTGCGTTTTTACTGCAAACTCGCCTTCATGTGCACAGAAAGAGTTTGCACGTGGCTCACAGAATCTTGGCAGCATAGGCTGAAAAAAACACATTTGAGGTTGAGCTCCAGGCACAGTGGCCCTGCAGGAGCCTGCAGAGCTGATCACCAAGGCAACGGTGACGGAAGACTTCAAACCGGGAAGTGGCTTCAGGCTTTAGGCTCAGGGTCTGCAGCCTCGAAGCCACACCACACCCTCCCCCTGGCCCACCTGGCTCCCAGGCCACACCTGGTCACCTGGTGGTGGACCCTACCCCAGCACACAGAGACGAGTAGGGGTTTCTTTTTTTTTTTTAATATATTTTATTGATTTTTTGCAGAGAGGAAGGGAAAGGGATAGAGAGAGAACCACCGATCAGCTGCCTCCTGCACACCCCCTACTGGGGATGTGCCCGCAACCAAGGTACATGCCCTTGACTGGAATCGAACCTGGGATCCTCCAGTCTGCAGGCCGGCGCTCTATCCACTGAGCCAAACCGGTTAGGGCGGGGTTTCTTTATTTTTACTTTATATCAGGGAGATGGAGTGAAAGTATCCGGAAGTGGAGAGTGTTTAAAAGATTTTTGAATAGCCATAATGTCAATTTGCTTTCCTTGCTCTCCTCACCTGAACGCAGGCTCCTCGAGGGCAGGGCCTGGGTCTGGTTCACCTATATTCCCCTCGGGCATGTCCCAGTCCTGCCAGTTAGTGAGCACACACTTGCTATTTGTTAGATGGAGAATGACAAGCTATTCATTACAAAGGCTGCTTGGTACAAGTCGTGTTCCTGACCATCCTATATAATAAAAGCCTAATATGCAAATTGTCCCCTCGGGCGGTTGTCCCACCAGGAGTTTGACTGTGAGACCGGGTATTCGACTGCTCGCTATGACATGTGCTGACCACCAGGGGGCGGCGTGGAACATGGCGGGCTTCGGCAGCACGCTGCAACCTCTCGCTGGCTATCTGGGGGCAGGGTGACAAGGACAGAGGTGCAGGGAGAATGAGGAGTGTCTGCTGAGCTGGCTCTCACTTCCCCTGCTACCCTCCCCCAGGACACCAGGGCTTGCGCACTGGGGAAGCCCCCCCACGCTCAGGTGCCGGGAGCCCACAAGGAGCCCACCCGCACCCACTCACATAGCCTCTTCCAGGTGAGCTGGGACCTCAGGGGCCAGTCAGGCTCCCCATGGGTTTGCACAGGAGCCAGTCTGTGAGGCCGGCTGGGAGAGAGCGCACTGCAGCACCGACACCACTGGGCAGCCCAGAGGCCCATGCTGGGCCCCGGCCCACGGCGTCTGGCCGCACTCACCACATCTCTGCGTGGGGACTCGGGTGCCGTGATTCTGGCAAAAGGGGGCATGCAAGGGCCTGGAGGCCCAGGTGCTGCCCAGGGCCCAGAGGTCAGCTGGGACCGGCCCTTCCATGCCAGATGCTCGTACTTCGATCACCAGCCAGGCCTAGAGACCACACCCATGCACAAATTTCATGCACCGGGCCTCTAGTGGAAAAATATAAACCCTCCTCCTCCTTCATGCATGTCCCTAAATGCATGGGCTCCCTTTATCCTGAGCTAACACGTGTGTTAACATTTATGAAACTCTCGTATATGCAGCATTAAAGATGGTGTGAAAGAGAGTGGGAGCTTTAGGAACAACTGGCCTTAATTTTTGACCCAGGTTCTTCCCAACTATGTGCCATTGGTCAAGTCTCCACACCCAGCCTTGATTTCTATCCATCAAGTAGGGAGAGTGAGCAATCTCACAGGGTGGTTGAAATGATTGAGTGAGATGATGTGTGCCAAAGACTATAGGCTCAATACCCTCTCCCAAGAGTGCAAGGAGAGGTGAGGACATGCAGCTGCTCTGCTTCAGTCGGTCCCGATCCTACATTTTTGTTTCCTTATGCCAAGTGCCTTTTCCAAATAATCCGGGCACTTGACCTCAAGCCTTCCCTTGCTTACATGGACACTGCTGGCCCCTGAGCTCAGCAGCACACCGGGCTCACTGGAGAAGGTTCCGGAAATACCATCTGGGCTGTGATGCAGCCATCAGTGCTTCTCTGAAGATGCCCCCGGTGACTCCAGTGTTTACCCGGGTAGAGGTTCACCAGCTGTACAGACGAGAGTCCAGTTTCTAACCGGCAGCTATTCCCATAGCTGGTGAGAGGATGGACATCGACGTGGCAATGGAACTTGGGTCCCGGCTTGGTCAGCGGTTCTCAACCTGTGGGTCGCGACCCCTTGGGGTCGAACGACCCTTTCACAGGGGTCGCCTAAGACCATCGGAAAACACATATATAATTACATATTGTTTTTGTGATTAATCACTATGCTTTAATTATGTTCAATTTGTAACAACGAAATTGGGGGTCACCACAACATGAGGAACTGTATTAAAGGGTCACGGCATTAGGAAGGTTGAGAACCACTGGCTTAGATGGAGAAGCTGGCCTGACCCCCGTGAGGGAGGGGACAGTGAGGGCACTGATTGGATCTGTCAACCAGTGGTTACTTCATGGGGGTCTGCCAGACATCAGGGCCGGGGGTCAGAAAGAGCCCACAGTGCTGGGAGTGTGCCCGGGGCTAATTCTGAAACTGACTAGCCATGTGTCTTAGGACATGGCCAGCTGCACACGCTGTACATGTGTGTACGTGGAGATCACGGTAGCAACTATTTCATATGAGGGTGGTTGAAATTAAATGAGAGAATGGATATGAAAAGTTTGCACAAAGTAAGTCTCTTTCACCTCCCTATATATTTCTTTGCACCTTCTAATCTTGTAATTATTTCAAAATCTAAAAAGTTTAAGGCAATCAATCAGTCTTTTCCACTCATCTCTCCATGTTGCCAGGCTGTCGGCAATTAAAGTAAAAAAATTGTGCCTCATAGAGGCCCTGCACAGGGTATGCTGGAAAGCACTTTGGTGACGATGATGATGATGGTGGTGGTAGTGACAGCACTGAAGTAAAAACTATGTAATAACGATAAATAAAAATAAATTGTAAATACCACAATCTCTTGGAGGTAAGATTCTTACAGATAATCATGGGGTTAAGGTGTGTGCTCTTTTTAATACTTTTCTAAATACTCCACATCTCTTTCATGAACACATGTAACTTCTGTAGTGGAGGGCACCTCTCCCCAAAGTAAAGATGGTTGAGTTCGTGGAGAGAAGCTGTGCGTCTATGATGTATAAACATGGGTAGAGGGAAAGAAAGAATAAAAGGTGAAAAGCCACACCCTTCCTTGGACCCCAACAGATGCACCCAGTGGCGCTGGGACCTCACCGCTGTGGCTCAATTCTGGCTGCAGAACGGACTCTCCTGAGCAGCTTTAAGAAAGGCACCGCCTGTCCCACCACAATGGGGATCCCTGGGATAGGCCAGGGCACTGGGAGGGGCAAGAGCTTCAGGCTCCTGCAGCGGAGGAGCGCCCGGCCCTCTGGTTTACTCTCATCTCATCTGCAAGTCCAGTGAGCACTAGAACAAACAGCGGAGACAAGAAATGAAACACACTGGAAATAGATTCATTTCTCTGTAATTCCCACTTCCTATGTCACTGTGTGGCCCTTATTCAGACCAGACTCTGGGTTGTTCTGAACCTGGCGGTGTCTCCCCACCCCCACCCATCCTGTCCTCTGACCCCTCACCCAGGGCGCAAAGGAGGAGTCGCCCCCAGTGCACTCAGGGCACCAGCGAGAGCCCAACATGAATTATTCATCACCCTCCCCCCATCATGCTCTCAAGATGAAGCCCCCAGTGCCGACTTGAAGTCCAAAAATGTGGGAAAGTTTATTTATTTCTCCAAAGCATTCCTGATTTGTAATGTGCTTTCTAAAAATGTTCCAACTGACCAAGCCCCTGCTATATTTAGCCACAGCGTTTAAAGAAATGTTCCTTACACTTTATAAGGCGGGCCTGGAAACGAATGCATTTAGGAGAACCGGCTCCCCAGTCTGGTCCTGGTCTCCCCAGAAGTGGGATGGAACCTTTTGCTGGCCTATAGGACAAGCCTTGGTACTGGGGCAGAAATAAGGAGTTTTGTCCATTCCCAACGCCCTTGAGTTCACAATGGCTGGACTGCCATCCCTGGGCGCCCCTTCTAAGCTCCTGGGAAACAACACAGGGACTTGCTCCCCTCGGCTGTGCAAACAGACTCTCCTGTGGTTTTCCTCGGCTCCCCTGCCATGCAGAGCTGCTTTTTTTGCTTTTGGTTTCGTGTTCAAACGATTGGATCATCTCAGGAGATGTGACATTGCAGTGGAGAAATGAAAATGGAGCCCAGCCGACCCGCAGGGAGAACTGGAGCAGTCAGCCCCCAGGAGTCTTCTGTTACCTCCAGAATTATGTAACCTGAGCAAGAGTTGTTGGTTCATGATTTTGTTACCGAACTAAGAAGTCACAATGGACTTGTAAAATAAATACGTGTAGATTCGAGGCTATGTCTGTCTACATGGATAAGACCTCCCGTTACTGACTGCTGTCTGGGCACCAGATATTTCATAGGCATCAGCTAATCTAATTCTGACAATGGCCCTATGCAGGAGGAGTCACGATTATTCCCATTTCGCAGACGAGAACGGGGGCCGATGCTGGCCTATGAATTTAATCCATCATTTCATTGACTCCTCACAACAGCCGGACAAGGCAGTTACAAATATTATCCCCACGTGTACAGGTGAGAAAGTTACGTCTCAGAAGAGTAAAGTTATTTCACGCTTAAGTTACCGGTGCCGCACAGCACGTGAAGGCAGAGCTGGGTCATTAGCCTCTGTCTGGTGGGCTCCAAGGCCACACATATGAAGAGGTCAATGTAGCCCTCCCGTCCCAGCTGAGTATCACATTGCTGCATAGTAACAAATCAATACGACGTTAACGACAGGGGTGTGTCTACAGAGACCTAGAGAAGTGTAGAGCGGACGGTGGTGAGCAGCTACCTGGGGGAGATGGTGATGCCCAGACGCTGAAGACGCCCCGATATGTACATTTCGAATTGCCCATTATGAGGAGCTGAGTCACGCTTTAAAGTTCCTGCTGACATAATCTTGTGAACACCAGGTGCTGTCGAAGAGGCCTGACCTAGACACTGTCCAGGGCTGAGACACTTCATTCGAGTCCTACTTCCTGTGGACCTGGGCAGGGGGACACCCTCACCAGTGTGTGGTTCACATGTGGGAAGGGGGCGACAGCATCAGCCATGTTCAGGACACCACCGGTAAGGGATAACTTTGTTTTAGGTGCACAATGAACTGATGACAAGTCCATGTACAGTCATTCACAGCTCTTAGCAACTTTTCCAGGCACAAAGCTGTGAAGGCAGGGTCTCTACGGCCAGGGGACAGACCCTGGGGAGCTAAGTCCAGGCCCAAACCCTGGTCCCTTAAGAGGGTCACAGATTAGGCTCTAGAGCCACCTTCTCTTGGAAAGTTGCCAGATGAGAGAATTCAATCACCTAGAAGGCCAGATACAGCCCCCAGTATTACCGGGGAGGTTCTAGTCTTGGCTCTTGGCTATCAAAGGTGTGGTCAGGGAAGCTGCCACCAACTGGCCCCAAGGGAAAGTCCTCTGCTGTGCTGGCATCTCTGTCTGCCCCACCCCGGCTGGGTGCATCTGGCCCCGCAGGCTGACCCCTATGGCCCCGCAGGCTGACCCCTATGCACTGCATCATCTGGGTTCCCGGTAGGCTGGACTACTAGAGGAACCCAGCCAATCAGAGGTATGAACATGAGGAGGGTGGGTGTTTCTTCTGGCTCTTGCCTGGGCCAGCACTGGCTGCCTCCCCACTCCCCTGTGCCCACCCGGGGCCGGGCATTTTCCCTGCTCCCTTGCCTTTAAAACTAGCCTCTTCACCCTCGTCTTTCCCAGTGGTCCATCTAAGTGGGTTTCTGTTTCCTACTGGAATCCTGATTCTTGTGCCTGATGGACGAAGGACTGTGGGACCGAATCTCAGCCCCACCACCTCCCTTTACTCTCCCTCCTCACTGCCAAGGTCATTAAAGATACCTGACTTGGCTATGTCCCTCCAAGACTTATGGCAGGTCCATCTGCTCCCTTCCTCCAGCCACCTCCCAGGGGGAGAACTAAATTTTGTGCTCCATCTCATCTGCCCACCACGGTGTAGACCCTGGGCTTGAATCCACATCTGGCCAGTGAGCCCAGTGCCATTGGTATTCGGATGCCACTGGAAGAGATAAACCCCCCAGTTCAGCCAGGCTCCACCCCCCCGCCCCCCCGTTGCCCACCGCAGGCTCCTGTACACATGTAGGGTACCTGCCTAACCCCGAGGGCCCTGAATGCGGGCAAGTGTGGTAGAGAGCTTGCCATTTGGCCATTCAGGCATTTTGTAAAAACGGCTTGACATGTGGATGAAAATACTTACTTTTCAAAAAAAAAAAAACTGATGCTCTCTAATTTTAATAACAAACTTTGCTTGATATTGTGTATTTTTGACTCTATAAAACAACTCCTATTTCATGGAAGCAAGACTCCAGCCACCATGGACATGGGAAGTCCACCCAGTCCTGGCTTTCACGCCCACTTGTTCCTGGAAATGTCACCCACTCTTGTGGTGGTAACATTAGCCGGCCAGTGTCTGGCAGATAGGCCCTGGCCTCCAGCTGTAACAATATCATCACGTGTGGCTAGTTCTTTAACCCACACCGACCATTCTGCATGAAATGGTGGAGACACATGTGGCCTCCTTTTCAGAGAGACACAGTTGCATGCAAACATGACTAAACACTTCCCCTTCAGGTTCTAGAAAACCTTATGGGGCATTTGAGACCCAGGAGGCCATTAGCCTCTACAAGAGCCAGCACATATCCAACGCCAGACCAAGCAAAGGCCTGTGCAAAGTCCTCTTATCCTTCTCAAAGTCGTGGGAGTGAAGGTCTTACGTTGGTACATCTTCCAAGATTCTTTCATAAAGTCTTTTTTAGTTTCACTACAATAGTGCAAAAACTAAATCGTTCCTGGCTTGAACTATGTAGAAAAACAAAATCTTTCCAAAAGTATCAATATTTGGACTACTTTTAAAGGATTCAGCACTAGATTTCAGACTATCTGTCCCGCCTATATGCAAAAAAGATGAATTTCTGAGCATCTGTATACACCAAACATAAACATACATATACACACATGCACACTTGTATGTGCATATATACATACATACACATTATTTATTTATCATTGTGCACATACCTGCATATCCCCCATAGGATCACAAGTGTACGTGTGTGTGTGTGTGTGTGTGTGTGTGTGTGTGTGTGTGTGTATGAGAGAGATCAGGGCTTGAACCGAAGGTCATTTACAGAAAACAGAATCTATACCCCTTGTTTAGATGAGAGCACAGAGGCATACCTTCAGAGTGCCTAAGAGTAGAGTGACAGCTACTTCCAGTTTACCCTAAATATTTTAATTATTTGAAGCCCATGATTAAATCTGGAACATTAGAAAAGCTATTTGGATTACTAAGACCCAAAGCCCTCTTTCTCTTCAATAGGAAGATATACACTAGCACATAAAGCTGTATAGAATCCACAGAAAATGACCCCACTGTCCACTTCTCTTGGCTTCCCTAAGCCAGACAAATGTGGGGATGAGGTAACAGAATGTCTCTTTATGTTTGCATAACCCCCCTTACAAAGCAGATGCACATTTCTGCCTTTCCCCCTCCTCCCCGTGACATAAAAATGTTTATATTTTTAGAACTGTAACTCTAAAATACCATCCTTTTTAAATGGCAGTATTAGATTGCTGGCTTCTCTGGAAGACAGCCATCATACATTAACAAAACACACAAGATAGAAAGTCAAACACAAAAAAGGAAAATATATAAAACACATCCTATACAGTGGCCATGTCCTATACCTTTTGACATGCAGGCAGTATCCACTGGCCCTGGGGTTTCCTGCTCAGGCCCCTGAGATGCTGACCGAGTTCCCAAATGTAATCCCAGTCTCCTCTTTCTTATTACATTGTTTGTTTATTCCCCCCAGTAATCCACCGAGCCAGTCACTGAGAGGTTAATAAAAAAAAACAACTTTATTCACAGAGGCTGAGACTTTGGGATAACAAAATAGCCAATGGCAGCCCTTCTGCCACATTTAAAATCAATCACAGTGAGCCTAGATCTCAGCAATGAAATCTCATCCACGTCCTTAACGGCAAGGGCGCTCTGCAGCTCACTAATGTGTTCCCACCAGCCTGGGTAGAATGCCGTCAGGGAAACATGTATGAGTCAGTAGCACATAGCTTTAAGGATGAATTCTCAGACAGTCAACTCTGTGCCCACAAATTATTAAATTATTAGGCTTCTCCTAAATGTCCTTTCCAACATATTAGCCAATAGGCTCTCTTAATGTAAAGTTCGTGTTCATTTTTATATAAGTCCTAGAAACTATTTAAAGGTCATTTTGAAGACCTATCGCAGCCCACCTCCAGAACACATGACATATTGTGCCTATCCCACATCAGATAAAATTAAAGTAACTTGGAGGTTCAGGAGATCGGCTTTCAGAACTCCTAAGATAACCCAAAGCGAGATACCACAGAGGCTAGGTCCATTTTCCAAAAGTCCTGAGCTAAACTGGACTGTAAAAATCTCAATTTTCTTAACTAGATCTTTGCTGCCGACCCCTGCCTTGCAACCCACCCCTCCCACCAGACTTCCAGTCACCTCCATGATGGGTTTATTTAGCTTCAGCTCTGGGTCTGCCTGGTAGGGGTTGGAGGGAGGAACAGGGTCACATTGCAGACTGGGACGCAGTGGGCTGGGAATGTCTATAAGAATCCTCCCAGCATGCCTTATGTTCTATGGTTCCAGAGAGGGGCCACCAGCAGATTCCCTTACTCCTCCCGCCCCTAACCCATCTCTCCCTTTGCCTGCTTTTCATGTGTTTGTTCACCCAACTTTTTTGACGATGGTAGTCCTTCACTACCCAATTCTGGAAATGTAAAAGCAGTTAAACCTAGATCGTGAAGAAGACATGAAAATAGGAAATCTTATGTTGTCTGCGACGTGTTCCCTCCTCTTCACACACTTCCGGTCCCCCCTGAAATCTTTGCTCCCTTAAAAACAAAAGTAAAGAGATCAGACTACTGCTATGGTTGGTAATGTGCGTTGGAGAACATGTGTGTTGACTAATGACTAATGCTAAATTATATAGAGTGCGCTTCCTTAACAGTTGTTAATATAAATGTTTTCACAGGGCAATTGTTATAGTAAAGAGAGTCAAGTGTTTAGCCAAAGAATAGAACATGTTTCTTTTCCTGTCTAGAAAGAAGAAAAAAAAAAAGAAAGAAAACTTCTCTATTTAAAATAAAAATGTGGTTCCTCATCTTCCAGCTGGACATTGGTTGTGAATCCTCTCACCAGGGCTTAGATCTGGCAAAGAACCTGAAAAACAGGGTCACCTTCGGTGTCCCCACAACTGGACTTCGGGGACAAACCCAGCTGTGAGCACCCACCCATCTCCCAGACCTGTGGGAGCCCAGGCCCGAGTCACAGCGACGATGGAGCTGGCAAGGGCAAGGGGTAGCCACCACTCTTCCTCCGCCGTCCTGCCTTCGGGGTGTCTGGCCTTCGTGTGCCCCAGACACGCAGGACCTGTGGTGGGTGGCCGAAGATCACACCTTTAAACTGACCTCAGGTCAAGGAATTCTCCTCCCGCGGTGGGAGGTCTGAGATGCCCAAACTCCCTGCGGGGCAGGATCTTTTAAAATATCCGAAGGCGTCCAGGTCCGGGGAAGGTCCCCTCCAAGAAGCGCCCCCCCTGTCACCAGGATCCACACCGCCGCGAGGAAAAGATGTTTGTTGTTGTTGTTTTTTAAGACTCCTTCCCCCAGCAGCAGGAGCCATGGTGACTCGGGAGAAGCCCAGACCAAGGCAGACAGGGGAGGAGCGGCTCCGCTGGGCGCCTCACTGGAAATGAAGCACGGCGTCGGGGAGCTGCAGAGGGAAGTAGGAGAGGAAAGGGATCCCGAGCTGGTAGAAGCCGCCCTGGACGTGCGGGTCCAGCATTAGCGAAGCGTTGAAAGGCGGACAGAGACTAGTGGAGGCGGCCAGCAGCGAGGTCCCCAAACAGCCGCCCGGATCCTGCTTGGCACCCCCCAGGAGCTCGGCCCCTGCCGCCGGCTTCTGGCCCTGCCGTCCCGCCAGGATGCTATCTATGCTGAAGCTCTTGGACTTGTCGGAGCTCCTCGGAGAGCTGCGGCAGGAGGGGCGGGCAG
>NW_005356042.1:6086436-6086776 GCF_000412655.1 Myotis brandtii
TGGTCTCCGGGGCCCCGGCGCCCGGCTTGGGCTTCCTCTTCCGGCGACGGTAGTTGCCGTTCTCGAACATATCCAGGCAGCGCGGGTCCAGCGTCCAGTAGCTGCCCTTGCCCGGCCGCCCTTTCTCGCGGGGCACCTTGACGAAGCAGTCGTTGAGCGAGAGGTTGTGGCGGATGCTGTTCTGCCAGCCCTGCCTGTTGTCGTGGTAGAAGGGGAAGCGGTCCATGATGAACTGGTAGATGCCGTTGAGGGTGACCCTCTGCTCGGGCGCGTCCTGGATCGCCATGGCTATGAGCGCGATGTAGCTGTAGGGCGGCTTCTGGGGGGGCTCTGCCCGGCC
>NW_005356042.1:6086852-6096682 GCF_000412655.1 Myotis brandtii
GGACCCTCCCGGGGAGCCTGCCGTGCGTCTGCCTCCCGCTCTGCCGCTCTCCCCGGCCGCTCCACGCTCTGTCCCTTCTTCATGGCTTTAAAAATGTTAAATAATTGTTGTAAGTTTGCTATTATATGTTGACTTAGCGCTGGAAAATAAATTGTCTATGATAAACAGTCGTTGTGTTCTCAGCCCACCCACATTAATTAAAATTTCATTGCTGAAAAACTCCAAGCTTTTCCCTCCACGTGTCTTTTTGATACCAGCCAATCGGTTTCGGGGCTATTCCTTCATTTGTTTATAGAATTAGTCTGTTGATAAGTCCGCCCACCCAAGTTGAATCAAGCTGTGTTTATTTGGAAAAATTTCCGGGCACCCAATATATAAACGCACTGATCTGATGTTTGAAATATCACGTCCACCCCTTGACGCTGTGAGCACACACAGTCAGCGAGGCAGGATGTGGGCCCCGGTGCCTGGGAGCGGGGTCTGCGGGGCCAGGAAGGAGAGGTGGGGATGGGGGGCGGAGCGCAGGGGTGAGTTTTACCCCTGACCTGGGGGAGCCCCCGCAACAGCCCGGCCTCCCACAAAAGGTCTTTTCTTCTCCCAGACTTCGTAGGAGGTGTAGAGATGGCACAGTCTCACCGGATGTCTTCCTAGATCTTTGCAAGCTTTTACATCTGTTGTGCGGAGAGGCGGCTCCATCAGAGAGGTTTGGGAGTCTGATGAGACAAGGGAGCAGGTCCTGGGCTTGCCCCGCGGAATCACGGCCCTCGCTAGGGGCTAGTATCCCAGAGGCAGCAAGCCTTGACCTCCAGGGCTCCTGGGGACCCAGGGAAGAGGATCCTGGAGCCCAGCTTTTCCTGAAGCCCACGCCTATGGTGCCAGGGAGCTGGGTAGGGCGTGGGTTACCTGGTCCACAGCTCAGTTGAGGGAGGTTTCAAAATAAACCCGATTGGAAAGTTCAGGGGGAGAAACTAAGGTCTTTCTAATGGGGCTGAGGTTGCAAGCAAGAAAGACCATAAAAGGGGAATTTGGCAGCTGGCTGGGGAGAGCTGGTATTTGTGAATGCGGGTCTCTTGCTTTATATTCTGCGCTTTCCTGTTTATAACAAGGAGGGGGTTATAACAACTTTACAAGTGCACGCAGCTGGCCCATGATTACATTAAGCATTTGGAAAGCCTGCTTGGTCTCCCCCGACCCACCCACTCACTCTGGGGTTCAAGTGCACCCCCCCCATACATTTTACATTCAGCCACGTCAGAGTTTGAATCAAAAGCTGTGGATGATGCTGATTCAGTTGGAGGTGTCCTGCCCTCACTCCACCGCGTTGGAGGGAGGGGGGCATGTAGCGTGACTAGTTCTTGTTTATGATCTCTGATGAATATTTTTTAAAGGAGGAAAAAAAACAACACCAGCATTCCGGATAACTGAAATGGCATTCCATTGAGTAAATGGGCGGCGGATGCCAAAGAGAAGGGGGGGGGGGCTGGGGACATAGAAATTGCCCAGGACTGGCTCCCACCCTGGATGGGGAGAGAGGTACTTGAGGTGCATTGGGGGGGCGAGGGGGCCTGCCACTGCTGTTGTCAGAGAGGCGACACCATGCTGCAGGCTGGTTTCGAGCACTCAGGAGAATCTCCCCCCAAAATGGGGAGTCCAGAAGTTTGAGGATTCCGGATAGCCCGTGGGAGAGCGAATACGTTTGAAATACCGAAAAGGACTCGGCAATCAGGGTGGAAAGACCGGTTTGGGTGCAGGCGCGGCTTGACGGAGTGCCAGGCCAGGCCCTGGGACACACCTCCGAGCCTCCATCCAGGGCGCTGCATTTCTAACCTGGGGCAACCTTTGGGGCCTAGCCTACCCGGGCCTAGGTCCTAAGGGTGGCCCTCTTGCCTGGAGGGGGCGGGGCGCTGTCCTCTCTCTGGATCTCTGGCTCTTACCTGAACACTCCTTTCAACCCTGGAGCAAAAAAAGAGCCTCAATGCCGCGCTTTTGCCACCCTCGGTCCCACAGTCCCGGGGGCTCCCCAACCTCTCCAAGATCAGCGCGCTCAGCGCTGGGGTCCAGCTCGGTTTCAAGCCTCTGGATCGCTGGCTCTAACAGACCCAGAACAAAAGATAAACTGGTGTCATCCGCACCCCCACCCCCACCCCCACCTCCGCACCCTGAGCCCTTCACGGAGCTACCCAGGCACCGGCGTCCAGCACGCACATCCCTGCCTCTCCGAAAGGCGCGCCGCAGCGAGGCTTCTTCTAAACTCTAAGGCACATCCGAGCTTGAATTCGTACAATAATAAACACCACCGAATTTGGGCATGGGCCGGACGCAGGCGGAGACACGCGCGTCTGGTGGGCGGGTCATTGATAGTAAAGGGGAAAAAAGAAAAATCCGAGTTATAGTCGCGGGCTGGAGACGCACCTCCAGCCCCGCGTATTTGCTGAAGTTTGCAGTGTTTCCCAGAGCTTGCAGCCGTAGAACTCGGGCCTGGCGCCCCAACCCGGCTCCCCCGCGGAGAGGAATCCTGGCCTCCCAGGTGAAGAGCTTTTGTAACTGCGAAAGGAAGGACCGCGCTGGAGCGAATTTCCGGGGAGCGCATGGCACAAGCCTTAAAGTCTGAGAGCGGATGCGCCCTCGTGCGGAAGCTCTGTGGGTTAGGACCCAGCGAGCCGAGGCCCAGCGGCAGGGGCCAGGGAAGAGGAGGAATGGGGAAGGGGGGAGGGAAGGTAGCGGAGCCCGGGAGACAGCCAGGCAGAGTGGGAGTCCCAGAAAGCCGGGTGGAGACATTGAAAATTCCCTGTGGGGTCTTAAGTCTTCAGATTCCAGAAAAGAGCATTCATATCTGAAGTCAGTGTGAGCACCACTACCAGCCTCAGGAAAGCCCTGAGATGCCCTGATATTTCCGAAGGACCACAGCGATTCCAACTCTGGGGCTCAAGCAGAAACCAGGTTCAGCATGGGATGAGGGTCCACAGTCCCCGTCCCAGTCCCCACCTGTTGAGAGAAAGCCTTCTCCTTGGGCAGGCTAGGCAGAGGGCAGGCACCTGGACCAAAGAGGCCGAAGGGGAGACGAGCTCCAATCACTGCCCGCTCACTACCGGGTCATCTCCCCTTCCTCTGCTCCACCAGTAAATTAAAAATCGGACAGTCACACATTAATGATGATCTGTGTTATCACTCCAAATATGTGCATCACTTTCTAAGTGTGAAGACAGATAACAAGTATATGTGTGTGTGTTTATATGTATGTGTATACATGTATAATTGATTCTACCATATGTGCAATATGTTTGAGAAGAGTGAGGTGGAAAGATGTAGGACTTACTTAACCAGGTCACCTTACTGACATCCTGAAAACACTGGAAAAGATGATGATTAAAAGAATACTATTAATAACTAAAATGCGCTGGAGGCTATTATATGCTGGCACTGTTCTGAGTGCTTTCCTGTGTTAGGTCATTCATTCCTCACAGCAACCCTAAGAAGCAGAAATCTGCACCGTTCCCATTCTGCAGACCTAGAACCTAAGGCCAAGTCCTCCTGGAGGAAGGGTTGCAAAGCCAGGGGAACAATTGCATGATAGTGGCCGTTGTGTGTGGATGCTGAGGGCCCTGTGGCAGTTCTCTTGAGAACCCTTGCAGCATCTATGAAAGACGGGGGGCTGACCCATTTCACAGATGATGAAACTGAGGCTGGGCACAGAACGCCCCCAAGGCATTGTAGGTAGTAAACAGCAGGACAGGGATCAGAACCCACACTTTCTCCTCCAAAGGTAGGTTCTCTGAGGTCTGACAACCTCAGGTGTCCACAGAAGCTCCAAGAGATGTGCCTGGAGTAAGCAAAGGGAGGGGACCCTCCAGAGAGGGGAGGTACGCAGCACCACCAGGGCCAGGAGATTTGGGGCATTATAAGCAGGAACCCAAGCGTCCTCACTTTTATCCTACTAAAACCCAGAAGCCCCTGCTCCCCTCCCCTCCTCTCCCATTCTGAAAGGACTGGAGAGCAGGGTCTTGGCTGCTTCTCAGCAGTGGGGGGTAGGGGTTCGGGACTGAGGTAACCCTTGGCTGGTCAGCTGATGCTGAGTGAAACCCACCGAGCAGGGTGAGATTTTCCTAATGATTGATTGTTTCGAGCCCACCTTGTTCCCCCAAAGGATTTAAAGGGTCTAAAAGGGGGCAGTTAGGGCACACACCGCCCTGCCCAAGCAGTTTATCCTGATACACAGAGTTCATTGAGACCACAGATCCCGTTCTCTTCTGTCTCCAGGTAAATCCTAACATCTAACAGTGCATCCTTACTACGGGCTGGGCCCTGTCGAAGCACTTTCGTGTTATGTGTTGGATTCATTAATCTTCCCCACAGCCTTATCTGATGAGCCCATCGTTTTCCAGTTGGGAAACAAGCCCAGAGAGCCAGAGGTAGTATGCCCGCCCGGGGTCACATGAACCCTCCGCTGGCCCGTGCAGAGGGCCCGAGCTGGTGCCTATGGACTCAGCTCAGAGAGAAAGGCTCTGCCGGGGAGCACGCCTGCAAGGATAACACGAAGGCAGAGAGAGCCAGAGGGGAAAGGAAGGCCCAGGCCCCAGGGCCACGAAGTCAGGGGTCAGAGGAGTCTCTCTGGTCTTCCCGACCTCCCAGCCTGGGTGGCCATAGATTGAGCACAAAGCTATACCCCAGGCTCAAGAGGCCAGGGACCGCCCTCCCATGCTCCCCAACTCCATTCCCTTCGGGGACTTGCAATGCCAGCAAGCCCATCAACCTGTCAACCCACCCCCTGCCCTCCACTTCAGCTTTTCACAGCCTCACAGCCCCAGGATGAAGTCCCCACAAGCCTGACGCTGGGAAAACCGTAGCACCAGAGAGACACATTTGAGAACCTAACTCTACACCAGCGATGTCCCTCTGCCTTTGCTGCACAGCAGGCATGTTGCAAAAGCAAGAGGAAGGCTTGCACAAGTCCAGGCGGTGGCGTCTTCCCAGGCACAGTGGCCGTCCCTGACTGTGGCTGCCCGGCCTTCCAAGCGCCCTACAACATTCCACCCCCTTCCTCACATGCCTGTGTCAAAAAGCAAACATTTCCAACGCCTTGGTGAGCTGAGGCCACGCAAGAAACAGGCAGGCAGGGAATGCTCCTCAAAGTTTGGGAAAGCATTTCAAGTATGTGGTGCAGGAAGTCACTGGTGGCACCGACCCAGCGTGTCCTGCTCACCTGGAGTCCAGCCCCCAGCCGTCCCTGGCCCGGCTGACACCAAGCCACAAACCCTCCGCTCGCTACCTGTCCATTTCCACCCACACTGAGAGCCACGATGGTGCTGTCCAGGGATGAGCCCCACACACATTCCGCGAGGTGCCGGGCACAGGCTCTGAGACCCCAGCACGCTCTCAGGAAACGTAGTTCTGTGCATTAATCAAGGTGCCTTTTCTCAGTAAATTCTCACCGGGCCAACCTTGCCCAGGACCCTGTCCGGTTTGTGTTTGGATTGGGGATGGGGAGAGGAGCGAGGCGGCAAGTGCTCAGCCACCGCGGCTTGTTTTTTCCAAGGGGGACCTGGGAACTCTGCTCTCTGTGCTTTGAGTGCAGCTCACAAGCCTCTCCCAGGCCCGAAGTGACCCCCAGGCAGTCTTGGGGTGGAGAGGAGGAGATGGACCCCGAAAGATTTATGAGCCAAGTGCTGAAGTTCCCAGGACCCTGTGTTTTCTTCCTCCAACATCAGATCTTCAGTTCTGGCTGGCAGGGAAGGGGAGAGGGGATCATTGAGGACCCAGGCAGGAGCCCCAGCGGCTGGGAGGGAAAGTGCTGGGCTGCCCTGAATGCCCTTGCACTCACCTGATCAGGCTACAGATGAGCAGACCCAGGCCTGGGAGGGGGAGCCTCCTGTTCACACAGCGAGATGTGGCCTTCCGGTTCCGAGCCCAGCTCTCCCGCTTCCAGGATGGACGGCAACCCTGATTTTGGTTACAGGGACAGGCGGCTTGAACCAGGGCAGGGAGGTCCAGCCAGCCACCGACTCAAGCAAGGCCTTGGGAGAGAGGTCTGGGTGGCGGCACACCCGCAGTCCTTTCTCCCTGAAAGGTGAGATTGGGCATCTCTCCAAGTCTTTCGTGAAGCAGAGGCCACTCCGGCTGCCGCTTCTCTGGGCCTGGGAGCGTTCAGGGTGCTCAGAGGCCTCGGGGTCTCTCCAGCTTCCCGTGTCTGTCTGAAGTGTTCAGAGACACGGTCCACCCCGCCGAGGCCAGTGCAAGACACAGGCTCAACGTCAAGGGACATGGTTTCTGCCGTGGTCTTCGGAGTGCATCCATGTTATGTGCAGTATCTCTGAGACCTGCAGGACTGCGTCTTATTGGGTCACGAAGGAACACAGTTACCAGCATGGCTTCATGCAAACTGCATTCTGGTGGACCACAGACCACCAAGCCCTGAGGCCCAGCGGCCTGCACGGACTTTCGGGCCCTTCCACCCTGGATTCCTGTTCCCCTTTCCAGACAGGCCCTGGGCCTCGGGAGGACCGAGGACCGACTGGCTGAAGGAAGGGGTAGCAAGTGGATCTGAGAAGCAGACAGCCTGGCCCAGCACGCACGCAGTCTTTGTGCCCAGGCAGTAGACCCTCAGGGTGCTGAGAAGTGACCAAAAGCAGCCCAGCTGGTGCCTGGACGCCCGCTGCTCAAGGTGTCATGCTTGTGCTTCAGGATCTTACTACTCCGCCAGCCGCCAGACGCCCCGAGGCCCCAGGTCCACGTCGGGCCGTAAAGGCTGAGCTGAGCCAGCTCTGAGCTCAGCGTCCAGCACATGGGCCAGCCTTCTGGCACCCACACCTATCTTGGCCCCTAGGGTTTCAGGCTGAGGGATCCCGAGGTGACCCTCCACACCCCAGCCCTCCACACTGCTACCTGGATAAAGCCCTAAACGCAATCCCCCAAGTGGCCCATGTTCCCAAGGGAATGAGGAGCCCCTCACTATGTCCTCCACCCAATTGGGGGCAACCTTCTGGAGAGCTACCCGCTCCAGCGAGCGGCCCCACACGGGGGGGGGGGCACCGTGGGGACTTAAGATGCTTTCCCGAAGGTAGAAGCAGCGGCCCCACACAGCAGGGGGGGGGGCCCACCGTGGGGACTTAAGATGCTTTCCCGAAGGTAGAAGATCCAGGGCGGTTCAGAGGCCCGGCTGGTCTCTCGCCCAACTCCATCCCATTTCTCTGTCTGGTATTCTCCGCGTGTCTCTCAGAGCTGCTCTGAGTGCCAAAACTTAAGATGAGGGTAATCTTTCTGGGAGGACTCTTTGAAACACCTGGGGAGGGAGAAAGCCAGCTAGAATACTCTCCGCTTCTCCTGCGGCCAACAGCGTAAAAGAAACAGGAGCAAAATGAAACCAGTGTGCCAGAGCTGGGCAAGGAGCCGGGCTGCCTCTTTCTGCAGCTCAGAGAGGGGGTCTCCCTCTCTCTCTCTCTCTCTATCTATCTCCCTCTCTCTCTCATCTATCTATCTCCCTCTCTCCCCACCTGTAGCTGGCTAGTCCAAAGCACTGGGGCCTGAGGGCCTGCCGAAGGCAAGCCTGGAGCACTGGGGCTCCCATTCCTGCACATTATGAAAAGGAATAAAAGGCAGCGTTTTAACCACATGCCACCTCTGGGGCCACAGACTGGAAGAAGCTGTGTCACATATATGGGGAACATTATTATGAGCAAACGTTCCCCAACCCTATCTCAGCGTAACATAGAGATAGAATGCCATGTTTAAAACAACAATACAGCACCCAGGTTATGTTCCACGTCACTGCATCGAGGAAAATCTCCTTTTGGGAAATCATCCCGGCTCATAATGTTACTTTCACAAGGAGGTTGGCCCTGGGGGAGGCATAGCTCACCTGCTGGGGTGGGGAACTCCCCAATTTGGAGCTCCAGCCTCAAAATTCAGGCAGAGAGACCAGCAGGAGAGTTGGCGGGTTTGGGCCAGTGAAATCGATAACAAAACCATGTCCCCTTTGGCCACATCTCACAAAAGTTGTGTTGCTATTAAAAATAAAAAAAAAAGATGAGATATCAAAATTGAAAAGAAAGACAATCTCATTCCTTAAAGTCTGAAAAGGTTGATAAATTTAGAACCCCAAGCATTGGACATTATTTTTGAAGAGCAATGAAGCTGTAAGATTTTTCACTGCAATAGGGTAAGGATTTGGAAATCAAGAAGGAAAGAGATCTGAAATCCACGTCGGAGCAGGCCGTTTTCAGGATGGTCATTAAACGCCACAGACTCAGTCCCCTTTGGTCTTTCCCTGGCCCAATTCAAATTCTTCTCCGGAAAAACCATGACAGTGGGTAAGGAAGCCCGCATTTTAGGAAATCCAGGGCACGCAGGGCTCCCCTGGTTTGTAGTTAGCTAACAGAAAATACGTTTCCTTCCCCTTCTAAATTGGGGAGGGGTGGGCATTCAGATGGAATGGCACTGCTTGTCTTGACAATTGGCCTGTTTTTCTGCATTTAGGAAAATGCACGACAGCAAATTACATTCCAGCAAGCAGTCCTTCTGGCCATGTCGCTCTAAGCAGGACCATCCCTGGATTGCCTCGACCAGGTTGAAATCCTGAATTAATAGAAAGCCTTTTTCTGTCATGAAGACGACAATAGGGACCTACTCCCCTTCTTCTGTGATCATCTAGATATGCCTGTCTACACGCTTACCCACCTGTGTAACAAAAATGACCCAAACAGGTGGATTCGCAAACCCACCGTGGCTTTGTTTTAAATGCGAGAACACAAACACACTGTTTTTGGGGCAGAAAAACAACATGGGTTTATTTTAAGGTACGTACAACAAGTAAGACCACATAAGACAAACACAGGTGACGTTAAATTTTTTAAAGTTTTTTTTCCTTTTCTTTTAGGAATGCTCAAGGAGAAATCTACTATACAAAACCATCACACTTTGTAAATAAAAAGTATCAGATACTTGACTTCTTTCTCGGCCAACAGCAACAAAAAATAAATTATGTTCTTGTTTTGTAAAAGACCTACAACTGGGAAAAGAATTAAGTCTCGTAATTGTACAAGGGGGAAACCCCACATAGGTTTTTATGGATTTTCGATTTGGCAGTTAGAAATGGTTGGGCAAGATGAAAATTATCCAGTGAACTCAACTTTAAATATTATATTAATGGCTCTGAACAACAACAACAACAAAATAGCCTGATTACAAATCCACACATTTGTACAGCACGGTTAGAGAAATTTAAAATTACACACAGCACATACAAAAATCTATAGAGAGCCCCATAAACCTATGGAGGTCTCTACAGAAAGTCATTACTGGGTCGCTATGGGATTTGGTCCATAATTTAATTTTGGAAACCCCGAGCGGAGCAGAGAGCACAGCCATCCTGGTAAGGGAGGGGGGTCTTAATATTCATTTCGTTGGGCTACGTCCCTTCACGGGGGCCTTCTCAAGAATCTCAGAAACAGGACGGCGAGTTTAAGTTACCTGCAGCGTCCCCGAGGGCCGGAGCTGGCGCGCGCTCTGCTCCCGGGTCTGAGAAAAGGCTGGCGGTGGTGTCTGGGTTCTCTGCAGGGCTGAATTGTCGGAGGGGGCCGCGTCCGCGAGGCGAAGCCGGAGCCGGTCAGTATTTGGTGCAGTCGTAGGAATAGGGGGCGGCGTGGCGGTAGAGGGACGGCGTGGATCTGTAGGGCAGCTGACAGCTCGCATTGCCGCTCACTTGGGGCTCCCCGAGGGTCGAGTTCTCAATCCCCAGCCGGTGGGAGTTGAACATCTCCCGGACGTTGGGAAAAGTCTGCTGCTGGGCCGCAAACGTGTGGCCGGGGAGGTGGTTGAGTTCCCCGCTGTGGTTGAGA
>NW_005356042.1:6097435-6097894 GCF_000412655.1 Myotis brandtii
TGGACGCCGCCGGGGGCGGCTCCTTGAGGTGGGCCCGCTCCTCCTTCTCCTTGGGCACGTCCTTCTTCTTGAAGCGCCGCCGGCGCCGCAGGAAGCTGCCGTTCTCGAACATGTTGTAGGAGTCGGGGTCCAGGGTCCAGTAGCTGCCCTTGCCGGGCTTCTTGTCGTCGCGGGGCACCTTGACGAAGCACTCGTTGAGCGAGAGGTTGTGGCGGATGCTGTTCTGCCAGCCCTGCTTGTTCTCCCGGTAGAAGGGGAAGCGGTCCATGATGAACTGGTAGATGCCGTTGAGGGTGATCTTCTTTTCGGGCGCGTTCTGGATCGCCATGGTTATGAGCGCGATGTAGCTGTAGGGCGGCTTCACCAGGTCCTTGGGCGCCGCGGGCTGGTGGTGGTGGTAGGGCGCGTAGGAGCGGCCCATGCCCGCGCCGTACTGCTCCGGGTGGCCAGAGTAGACGC
>NW_005356042.1:6097915-6098219 GCF_000412655.1 Myotis brandtii
CCGCTCGGTAGTAATTCTGCTCGCTCAAGTAGGGCACCACTCCCAGGGCGTTGGGGTCGGACACGGAGTAGCGCGCCTGCATGCTGCGTCCGAGACGGCTCGCCACCGCCTGTTCGCACGGACCGTGAGGAAGGCCCTGCGAGAGCGAGAGAGCGAGAGTGAGCGAGCGAGAGTGGAAGGGAGCTGGGAAACCTCGGGAACGAGGTGGAGGAGGCGCCGGCGCTCGGCTCCCGCCTTCGGACGGAGAAGGGACGCTCGCTTCAGCTGACTGGAGGGATCAGCATCCTGGAGGGCGCGCCCCGGG
>NW_005356042.1:6098239-6099363 GCF_000412655.1 Myotis brandtii
CAGTGGACCGAGGCTGGCCCCCTGGTCTGTGCCGGGAGGGGTACGGAGGCTCTCCAAGCCTCCCCGCAAATCGGTAGCCCTGGGGGTCAGCGAGCCGGGGTCCAGACTGGCTGCCCTGCCGAGCCCGGAAAAAGAAGTCAAGTCCCTTTTAGGGATTGGGAAAAGTTTCAAAAGTCTTCTTGCTGAAAGCGAGTTTTTACTTTCCTCCGGCCACGCCCCCTCCGGGAACTTTGCACCAATAACTCCGCAGCTGTGGGGAGTTGGCACCCAATCAGGGCGAGGAGAACCCGTCGGCTCTAAGACCCAGCCGCGCTGAGCCAGACTTGAATGCTGCTCAGTCTCAACTTGAAAAAGATTTTTTTTTCCAAGAAAAGAGTTATATCTTATTAAGTTTTATTTTATTATCAAATTTTGGTTAGTGGGCCCACGTGCCCAGAGGGAAAAAAAGACGCTTCTTTGCAAAAAAAAAAAAAGTTAGTTTGAAAAATAAAAGCCTATTGATTAATGTAGTCAAATATCTCTCTTTCCCCGAAGACCTTCTAAGTAGCAAAGACCCAGGGACTATTTTTCTTATTAATGAGTGATGAGGCGAATAATTAGATTTCCTAATTGTCGGGGCCCAGGTGTAATGGATTCAAAGCAAACGTGCTGGCTTGGCCTGGAAGGGGCCTCGCCTGGGTGTTATTATTTAAGCCAATAATTAATAATCAACAGGGAGTTTCCAGGTTCAGGGCCGTCAGGAATAACCTAGGAAGGTTTTGGGGGCAAATTACAGAAATGGAGTGCCCCCTGCCCCCACCCGAGAGGTGGGCCGCGGTGTCTATAGGGGAAAGGAGGAGTAGGGGGGATAGCAATATCTTGGCCCTTTAATCCTGTAAATTCGCCGTGGACTCGGTAACTCACCCGCGTCATTGTGAGCAGTTTTGTGGAATTTGGGGACTACGGTGAAATAGCTCCGCTCAGCTCCCCCTTCCCCTCCCGCGTAGACGCCTGCAGCCCACAACTCCAGCGTCGCTGCAGCCCCCTTTTCCCGGAGAGAAATTCCCTTTTGCAACGCGTCCCGAACGCCGGGAACAAAGCAGCGAGTCCCTGGCGGGCAGAGCCCGGCCCGGCTGCCCCAGCAG
>NW_005356042.1:6099445-6106714 GCF_000412655.1 Myotis brandtii
CGGGCTCCCCACCTGCCTGCGCCTGGAGCCGACCCCGTCCGCACTGCCTCTTCGCGCCACCGGCAAAGCCCCTTTGGGGTTCTCCAAACTGGTTTTTTATATTTCGGTGGTGCTTGGTGGGTTGGTGTGGGATAGGTGCTTTGGGCACGGGGCTCCGTGGGGGGACGCGGTGAGCGATGGCAAACGGTTTAAGTCGCCCCCAGAGAAGCTGTTATGCGGGGCCAAGACTTGGAGCGGAGGGGTCCTCGCCCTTCCAAGTTTTCTTCTCTCTAGGAATCCTGGAAGGTTTGTTTATTTGTGGACTGAGTATTTATCCCTTCAACACCTCGAGTCGTCGGACCCCCCTGAGCCCGCTTCCCCTGAAGGGGCGGGACCCCCACCAGAAGGGCGAAATGCCGGTCAGAATTCTTCTGGAAGTTGTCCATCCGGTTGGGTGGGGAAGAAGACCAGATAAAACGTTTGTTTCGGGTTTCCTTTTCCCCTCCTAACTCTCATTAGGTTCCCAGGAAAGGGGTGAGAACCGACCGTCACACTTAGCTTTTGGGAGGTGAATAGAAGGCATGGGGGACATCTCATTCATTTTCAATAAAAGGACAAAAGAAAATGCATGTGTGTGCATGATCCACAAATGATATTATCTCGTGAAAAATTCAGAATCAAAGAGAAAGTACAAAACAGGTTCCTATTACCTCGAATAGTCTACTTCTGAAACACTATTTTTTTTATGGCTGCTCTGAGTTCTTTTTCTAATTTGATTTTTTTTTTCAACGAAGTAAAATAAAGCTTCCCAGACCTTAGCTCACAGGTGAGTGGTTTGAGAGTTCTCTCACCCCACCCCCTCGATTCCCACTACGACTTTATTATTTTTTAATACCTCTAGTATGTCCACATCCATCTTTTTAAAAAAAATACTCTGGCGAAAAGTGCCTTTCTCAGGGAGCGCGTGACAGGCTGCTCACAATTTTACTGGAAATGCTAACTATTGATCAAGAAACACTCCTCGGTCTGTAGGCTTCCTGGAGAAATATTATTTACTCTGCTTTTACGAGGTGCTTTTTTAAAAGCTTTATCACAGAATAGGCAAAAACCCAAAATAGCTAAGGACCATGGAAAATAAATTCAAAAATATCAGTTTCTGCAGAAGTTTGCACTTACAAGCGTGTCCAGGTTTAAACCAATGTCATCTGAAAAGAACTAAGTTGAGTTGCCAAAATTAGTACTCCCCCCCTCACAAAAGAAAAAAAAGGTGGGAGTTGGAGGAAAGAAATCCTTATAATCAAGACAGAAAAGGTGAGGGAGACATTTTCCTTTGCCCCTGGAATTAGGTTTCTTCTCTGCTCAGTAGGACTCCGGGAGAAATGTTTGTTCAGGTTATTAAAACAACACCTTCCACACACCTGGACTTTGCAAAAACCATATTTCCGATCCTTTCTTTAACCGGCTCGGGTATTTTGGATTGGGGGCTGCTCATTTCTTGCTGATTTCTTCCTTTCTTGACCTCGTCAATGAGCTGAAAGCAGAATCCGGTCCCAGAGGGCCCTGTGTCCTTCTAGAATAATAAGCGAGGATAAAAGCAAAAGATATTCAAGTCACCCCGACACCCACCACCACCACCACCACCACCGTCACTACCACCCCATTGCATTCTATCCTGAGAGCCACCAGCTCCTGCACCTGGGTCGGCTCCGGTGACCTGGAGTGTTGGCACCCCCTTGAGGCCAACGGGAAAACTACTCTTAAAAGAAAAAAAAAATCAGATCCTCTGGTTACAATGAAGGTGCTGACACCTTATGGAAGCAACTTAGCATTGCATGGCAGGAGTAAAGCCTTCAAAATCACAAGTAAATAAACTGTGTGCGGTGCATAGTTAAAAAACACACACACAAATAACACAAAACATTTGCCATAGCTTTGCGATGTGTCAAGAACACCATCTGTTGGAAAACAGAAATGTCTTTGAAACTGCTAGGAGAGCATGAAATCCTCTCTAGGGAGATTCTCTCGTGTTTTAAGCAAATAAAATCCATGCCTCTTAGGTGGCTAAGTCTTTCTTTCTTTCTTTCTTTCTTTCTTTCTTTCTTTCTTTCTTTCTTTCTTTCTTTCTCTCTCTCTCTCTCTCTCTCTCTCTCTCTCTCTCTCTTCTTTCTTTCTTCTTTCTTTCTTTCTTTTTCTTTTTCCTTCTTTCTCTTTTCCTTTATAAGTTCCAGGGTTGCTGAACAAATTGCTCCTCCGTGTCTTCCCAGGGCAGCTGTCTTCCTGCCCTGCGTGAGTTTCAGGGAATTCATTGGGAAAATGTGTGTACTTGATGTGTATGTGGCATTGGATTTAACTTGAGGGAGATTTTTAAACGTGTCTGCGGCAGCGTCTACTTTTTTGTTTTTTTTTATTTAAAAAATTAATAAAGGATAGGTTTGAGAGTACCTGGGGAAATTTGAAAATGGAGTGCATATTAGATAATTATTTTGTATCAAGGTTAAAATTCTTGCGTGTGATAATTATGTGGTCAAGTAAGAACATGTTCTTGTTTTAAAAAGTACATGTCAAAATATTTAGCACTGATAATCATCATCTCTGCCACTTTTAAAAGATTCAGCCAAAGGTGGGGGGTAGGGGGACTGAGGGAGGAGGAGAGAGGAGTATCTGAAATATAGTAAAATGAGAACAGTTTCTGAATTGTGGGTATTCATTGGGTACTCTTCTTGCAATTTTTCTGTAAGTTTAAAATTTTTCAAGATTAAAAAATGGGGGAAAAATACCTTTGCTACTCTGAAAATTTAAAAAGGGATGTGACACAAAACAGACATCTTTCTACGGAAGGAGTTGCAAACCCTGATGTGGGGACCCAACTTGGCCTCCGTGTCCCCTCTCCTTGTGCTCTGGAAGTTTCTGAAAAACAGCCATGGAATTTATCACATTAAGTTGTAGTTGTTAAAGAAAAAAAAGAAGCTGATTTTCTTAAAAGCTTATCTATCTTATAATTCAAGCATCACCACAATTGATACAGTCAAAGATTCAAGAAATCCAAGACTGCTGTAGATGTTTTCAAAAGAGAATATTAAAGATATGCATGTTTCTTCTTAAAGAGAGTTCATGACATGCTTCTCTGTGCTGCCCATTTCATACAAGTCCTATAGAGTTGCCTTTATCCATAGTGCTATGTAATTGATTTGCTTACATGGTGTATCAGTCAGTTAAGGCTGGTGTATGCATAGTAACAAACATCCCCAGTCTCAGTGACTTCATCTTTTTTATTATATTTTATTTTTATTGTTGACATTATTACAGATGTCCCCCATTTCTCCCCTCTTTGCCTACCTCCACCCAGATCCCGCCTTCCCCTCCCTCTGGTCCTCACCATGCTGTTGTCTGTCCATGGACTATGTACACATGTTCCTTGGTTAATCTCTTCACCTTCTTTCATCCAGTACCCCCCCCCCACCTAACTCCCTTCTGACATATGTCAAGCTGTACCATGTATCCATGTCTCTGGTCCTATTTTGTTCATGAGTTTATTTTGTTCATCAGATTCCACATATCAGTGAGATCATAAGGTATTTGTCTTTCTCTGACTGGCTTATTTCACTTAGCATAATAATCTCCAGGTCCATGCTGTTGCAAAAGGTAAGAATTCCTTCTTTTTCACAGCCTCGTAGTTAGTATTCCATTGTGTGAATGTACCACAGATTTTTTTATCCACTCATCTACTGATGGTCACTTGGGCTGTTTCCAGATCTTGGCTATTATAAACAACTAGAGGCCCAGTGCACAAAAATTTGTGCACTTGCAGGGGGGGGGTCCCTCAGCCTGGCCTGTGCCCTCTCGCAGTTTGGGACCCCTTGGGGGATGATCACCTGCTGGTTTAGGCCTGCTCCCTGAGGAATTGGGCCTAAGCTGGCAGTCAGACATCACTCTGGCAGCCCGGGAGCCCCAGCCATCAGCCTGGCTTGTGGCTGAGCAGAGCTCCCCCTGTGGGAGCACACTGACCACCAGGGGTCAGCTCCTGCATTGAGCGCCTGGCCCCCTGGTGGTCAGTGTGTGTCATAGTGACCAGTCATTCCCAGTCGTTCTGCTGTTAGGGTCAATTTGCATATTACCCTTTTATTATAAACCCCCAAAGAAGCACAGACAGAACATTCAGCAGAGGGCTTGGCACACAGAATGCACAAATCACATTTCCTCACCTTGAGACCTGGGTGAGGAAAATGGCCTTCTTTTTCCTTGCACAAATCATACTCTGCACTGGAGATCAAGCCCATAACCCGGGCATATGCCCTGACTGGGAATCAAACCTGGGGTCTCCTGGTTCATAGGTGGACACTCAACCACTAAGCCACACTGGCTGGGCTGTATAAGTTCTTTATATATTTTGAAAATTAACCCCTTATTAGATGTATCGTTGGCAAATATGTTCTCCCATACAATGGGTTCCCTTTTCATTTTATTGATCTTTTCTTCTGCTGTGCAGAAGCTATTTAGTTTGAAGTAGTCTCATTTGTTTATGTTTTTCTTTTGTTTTGGTGAAAATACGGCTATGAGAGATGTCTCAGTGATTTAATCTAGAGCCAACCCCAGCTCAGAGGGGGCTCTGCTCATCAAAATCACTCAGGAGCCTAAGTGTCCAAAGTTTTCCTCTCCTGTCATCTTGACAGGGACAAGAAGGGGAGAACCTGTCCTGGGAATTGTGTTCCTGCCTGGAAGTGACATGTGTCAGTTCCATCCCCAACTGATTGGCCAGAGCTGTTCACATGGGCCCAACACACCAGGGGACAGGAAGTTCAGTCTCCCTGTGCCAGACACAGGGCTAGCTGACATTCCTTTAGCAGCCTAAGTCTGCCACACACACCCTAGGCAGGCAGTGACTTGGCCTTGTTTCCCTCTGTGGTCCCTCTGCCTTGCCTATACCTTGGCACATAGTAGGTGCACAAGAAGTATGTATTGAATGAATGAGTGACTTTTCCAAGGTTTCCCTAATATATGAGAAAATGTGATTTGTGCATTCTGTGTGCCAAGCCCTCTGCTGAATGTTCTGTCTGTGCTTCTGGGGGTGTGTACTATTCACATCACTGTTGAAAGGGTGAGGAAACTGAGGTTTGATGATCTGAAATAGCTAACTCATTACTTTGCTGTCTCTTTGAAATTAGGGTTTGGGCCTTGGAAATTAGAGGAGACTTAAAAAGTTAAACCAGAAACTTCTATATAACTAAAACGTCTGTATGGAAACATACCTACATATAATTTTCTAACTATATATGCACAGTCAATAGTGTATTCATGGAGGCATGGCTTCTGAACACACATGACTCAAGGTCTCTGAAGCTTCGGCTTTTTACATCCCCAACGTGAAACCCTGTCATTAACCCTGTAGGGTCCGTGACTCATTATGGAAGCCTGTGCAGCAGGCTGCCCCTTGGGAGGTGCAGGCAGGGCTGGGATTGTTGGGCAAGGCCACGGGGAGCAAGAGGTGAGGTGATCTGTTTTTCAGCCAATTTACAGCCTGTGGGGTGGGTGCTCTGAGCCCCAGGGAATAAGCTGGAATCACAGTCAGGGGGCAGCTTTGGCTGGCGCCTCAGCGTGGCTGCCAGGTCTCAGGGGGGCAGGAGCTGAGGCAGGTGCCAGAGGGACCCACCCAGGACAGAAGGAAGTCAGCAGCAGTGGCTCCGCCCTGCTGGCACTGGCTGCTCTTCACCTTCAGGAATCCCCAGAAAGCCAAGGCCATTCTCCCAGTGGCTCCCAGCCTGTGCACATGTGCACCACACAGCCCGGACCTTCTACAGGGCCTCTGCACGTGCCCTGCCCTTTGCCTGGGTCTCTGGGTTCCTTCCTGCCTTGCCACTTCCTCTGAGAACTCCCCCAAACACGACCTCCTTCCACCTCCTCCCCTTACCCACCCCTCATCCTGATTAACTCCACCCTGTCTCATGGGATCCTGGCTGCTCCTCTGTTTGTCATCTGCACTCCCCCTACCCCCCGCCTCGCCTGCCTCAGCATGTAAAGGGCAGGAAGGCAGGCAGGGAGGGACCTGGTCTGCCTTGTGCACCCCACTGCACCCCACACCCAGTGCTATTCGGCATGGAGTCCATGCTCTGAAATTATAAACTGAACAAAGGCTGTCACCTGGGGGGCTTCAGAGACACACACACCCCCCTCCCACCATACCACAGGCACAGTCTGCTGTTTAGCAGTTCAAACCGAGACTCGAACTCAAGCACGTGCTGGCGTTTATTTTCGGCGCATGGTCCAGTGCTCCCTGGTTCCCACCGTGCAGGCGCAAGGCTGGCCTCGCTGGGACTCAGGCTGCAACTTCACTTTTAGCAAACACAGGGGGCCCTCGCCTGGCGGAGGCGCTGTGCTCATGGCCAGCGCTGGGAGGAGCTGCCAGCAGGCCCTCTGCCCCTCCTGTGGGTGCAGGAAGACTCCTGGGAGCTCCTGGTGCTGTCCCTCCTGTAGCTGCCATGTACTGAGAGGGGGGGCCCAGGGCTGAGCAAACTAAGGTTCAGCAAAGGGAGAGAGAGGATCGAGGGAAGCTTGGAGAAGTCGGCAGTCACACTGGGCCTTGAGACCTGGGTGAGGAAAACGGCCTTCTTTTTCCTTGACACGGCAAGTTGTCAGGTTTGGTGAATAAAAGTACAGATGCCCACACTGTGCATGGGACCTGTGTACCCTAGAAATAGCATCGTTTCTCTGAAACCAACTGGAACAGGAATCCTGTATTTCATCCGGCAAATCTGAGGTTGGGGGGAAAAGACTTTCTTCAAACAACCTTTGGGTTGCGTGCGAGCTTATGACACATTCCTACATCTATTAAGTATTAGATGCGGCTCCAGGCAACTCTATCATGAACGTTTGCAATTCAGGAGAAGCCGTCACTTGGCTCCGTCACTGCGCAGTGACATCAGTGACTGCCCGCCGCGGGACGGTGGAAGAATCACACTGACTTTAATGAGCACGAGCATCATACATCGCCCAGCTAAAACCCCGGAGCAGAAAGTCATTAAAATGACAAGAGCATCTGCTCACCACCCTCTCCCATTCACAGGACCGCTAGCTCCTGTCACTGTTTCTTCTGGCAGGTCCCCGTGTACCGATCTGCTCGCCACCGTCTCCCACTCAGAGGCCCTTAGCTCCTGTCACTGTTTCTTCTGGCAGGTCCCCGTGTTTCTGGAAAAAATAGACTCCGCTGCTATGTCTTTTCTTGGTGACAGTCTCTATGATCCACTGCCTCCCTGCTCTATGTTTAAAGATGGTAATAAGTTTATTTAGAATAAATTG
>NW_005356042.1:6107193-6109736 GCF_000412655.1 Myotis brandtii
GGTAGGGAGCCACGGTCACAGCTGGAAGATGTGCAGATGGAATTCAGGTACATGGAGGGCGAGAAAGGGGAACAGGGGAGGAGGAGGAGGGAGAGGAGGAAGATAAGGATGAGGAGGAGGAGGAGGAGAAGGTATATAAAGGGGAGAAGGAGGCAGGTCCCTGAAGGGGGCCAGAGCACGGAGGCAAGAGGTGGCCTGAGGCATGGCGAATGACATCTTTGGCCTGGGTGGTGCAGTGGGAATGACAAGGCATCACTGTGACACGCCAGGCATCCTTGTCTTGCCAAAGTACAGTCTCCCGTGAGATGCCACGTGCTGACAGACAGGCCTCCCCTGACCCCAGGATGGGAGAGTGCACATAGGGCAGAGCAGAGCGTTGGCAGAGGAACGCCGGAAAGTGGAAGGGCATCTTCGAGCTTCTCAGGAGCAGCCTTTGTTGTTAGGGAATTATTCACTTGTTTTTTCCGTTATAGCTCGAGGAGTTGCGTTTGTGAATATGATGCACAAAGAAGTCAGAGAGCTGAAAGCTGAATCTGATGTTTCACGTTTTATGACCATCCTGTGAAGTGTGGGGGGCTGGAAACGCTGGCATTTCAGGGGCACACGTGGGGAGAGGGTTAGCTCTCAGTGCCCAGCACATAGGTGCTGGACTTCATCTCTCAACACCACCATCTCCCGTCAATCTAAGAGGATTGTATAGAACAACGAAAGCTGACATCTCTAGCGTGCTCGCCGAGGGCTGGGCAGGCTGGCTAACAGTGAGTCATGCTCATTTCAGCGGCTGGGGCCAGGTCAACTTGCATAGAATACTTTCCACCGATCTACTGTGTTTTCCTGAACTGGGAAAGGACACCCAACCTCTCTGAGAGATTTCATTTTATAACCTCCACTGTCCAGTGCAATGCTCTGTACTCCTTTTGCAGGCCTGGTAAAAGACCTGGCCGCTTAATGTAGCGTTAAGGCCTGTTCATGTCTTTATACATTAATGCTAGGGATGCCACCTGGGCATGCAGGGTTGTGACCAGGAGCTGCAGGTTTGCAATGACCTCATGGGGGTTGCATCATGCTCTATGCCAGGGGTCCTCAAACTATGGCCCGCGGGCCACATGCAAATACAAATATTGTATTTGTTCCCGTTTTGTTTTTTTACTTCAAAATAAGATATGTGCAGTGTGCATAGGAATTTGTTCATAGCTTTTTTAAAAAACTATAGTCCGGCCCTCCAACGGTCTGAGGGACAGTGAACTGGCCCCCTGTTTAAAAAGTTTGAGGACCCCTGCTATGCTCTGTCCCTTCCTATTTGGGTGGCTTTGGGCAAGGGTCTTCAACGTCTTGAGTCTCTGTGCCCTCCTCTCTAGAATGCCAGTCGCATTTGCTGCCTACAGTTGTTTCGGGGATTATGTTTAGGTCTGACCTCTATGGTACTTAGCCAAGAGCTGGCACTTTAGTAGCATTGTTTATTACTGTTTTTAATCATGTTCTACATGATGAATGCAAATGGATTAGGATCAGTTCTGTGAGACCTTGAATAAGTCACTGGAACACTCAGAAACTCATTTTCCACATCTATAAAGTGAGTATTAAAATGCTTTGTCCACCCCTGGCCAGTGTGGTCCAGTTGGTTGGAGTGTCTTCCCACACACGAAAAGGCGGTGGGTTGGATTCCTGGTCAGAGCACATACCCAGGTTGTGGGTTCGATCCCGTCAGGATGTGTGAGGAGGTGGCTTCAATGTTTTACTCTCACATTGGTGTTTTTATCTCACTCTCCTTCTCTCTAAAATCAATAAAAATAAAATTTTAAAAATTGCTTTGCTTTGTCTATTTTTTGTAAGGATAGACCTTTATTGTAAGGATTGTATGAAGATTGTATGAAGAACTTTGAAAAGTGGGTACCACTTCTTGAGTGCTTATAATGCACTATGCATGTTGCTAAGGGTATGAAGTCACTCATAGGGAGTGGTTACTAGAGGCTTAATCCCTGCTCTTTGGGGGAAAGGGATCATTTTCCTAATGCTGCGGCCAAACTGACCCTCCTCGTCATCTGTCCTGTTAGATTGGAGTCAGGGAGGCCATGGACTTGGTTGTCCTTACAGCCCCATCTCTTCCAACGGCCTAGGGGGACTCATCCTGTGTGTTGAATGAATGAGAGGACAAATGGGTGAATGATGTAGAGGAGCAAACGCGGGCTGCCAGGAGATGCAGAGGCCACGGTGAAATCGGCGGGGTGTGGGCTCCAAGCTCGGCCTCAGAGCCTGCTTACCACTCACCAGGGGCTGGGGTGGACCCGACCAGACCCAGTGAATTCCATTCCATTTAAAACCTGACATTTTAAACCGGTGCCCCCGCCGCAGCCGGGTCTATAGGTCTCAGAGCAAAGGAATGTCGTCCTGGAGGGGCAATCAGGGCAGCTTCCCGGAGGAGGCGCCCTCGGGGGCTAAAGAGGCGGGTGTGTTGGGACTGGCGTCGCTGCCACAGCCCAGGGCTCGTCCACGGCCGTAGCCACAGCGCCCGGCACACGCACGTGGAGCAGAAGCTCATCACC
>NW_005356042.1:6109849-6148240 GCF_000412655.1 Myotis brandtii
GTGGAGCCCAGGGCGGGTGAGGGTCCTGTCCCCGAGGCTGGCCGGGGGCCGAGGGACTACGGAGGGAAGGGAGTGGGCGGGGAAGGGCTGTGGGAGAGACAGAGGGTCACGCGGAAAGGGCTGGGGTCGAGCCCGGGCGGGACACCGCGATCACGGGCTCGGAGGGCGGAGGGCTCCCTGCGGCTGGAGCGGTGTCGCTTAGTTCCGCACACTCATCGCCGCTGCTCCCGAGAGATCCGCCCTCCCTATCACCCCTGCTTACAGCGCGGGAAGCTGAGGCTCGCGGCTGCGGCAGGGGCAGGACGACACCAGTTTTACCGACACGCTGGGCACTTGGTCATCGTCTTCCTAGCAGATGCGTTGTGAGGCCTCGGGTGGCCCCGGCGCTGGGGGAGGCTCGGCCCGGGGTCCCCGGGCTGTGCTGATTGGGTGCAGGATTGCCTGGCAGAGATCATGTAGGGCTCCTGGTGCGCCCGGGTCCTGCCATGCCTGCGCGTGCAGCAGGAAACCTGCACAGCGAGCCGCTGCTGGTAACCCAGTGGGATGAGAAAAAAGGCCTTTGGAGACGCTGCCACGTGCCAGGACTGAGCTCAGAGCCAGAGGGAGAAAGAAGAGTGAAACCCAAGCTGACCTGACCCGCAGCTACAGCGCAGGGTCGGGCATGTCACACGTTAATACTATATGTCGCCTCTTATTATTCTGACCATTTCCTCTGTTTTCATAACGTTCCAAGGGCAGGGACGTGCCCTTTTATTCTCTGCCTCCCCTCCCAATTAACCCATTGATTTCTAAATGGGAGTCACTCAGATGTTTGTGATGAATTGACTCTCCAGGGCCGGCCCCAATGTCTGCATTTCTTGTGTTCCACACAGTCCGTATCCTGTTAGGGATATTGTAGGGCTTCTGGGTTGTTAGTGGAAGTGATAATGTAATAGCCTTACGATAGTTGTGTTAAAATTTGGGATTATATTGAGTTTACTCTATCGTTGGACTTCAATGATTTGTCGTGGGTGTCGGACTTATCACTAACCCTGATTTTATGATGGAGCGATCAGAAGGCCTAGATCCTGGTCTGGCCTGTAGAGAGTGGAGGGTGCATGAAGCAGGCATGGGGGAGGCCCTGGGGTGCACGCGCCGTGGAATTCCTTGCAACTGTTTAACCAGACACCCTTGTTATGATAGGTGTTTCCAAACAGGACATTCGGGAGCAGATCTGGGACTACATGGAATCACATAATATAGCTGACTTTCCCCGGCCTGTCCATCATAGGATTCCCAACTTCAAGGTACTGAAGTATCCCCAGAGCATTCAAAAGGGAAACGGGGTGTTCCTAAATGAATAGCATTGGTAATACAGTTACCACCCTGTTTCATGGTGTGAAATGCGAACCACCAGGCGGGGGTGTTTCTGTGTTGCGGGACCTCCCTTCACTCTCGGGCCCCTTGCCTTTCTGTGCAGGGTGGGTTGGTTGGTTGTCTTGTCGACGTGGTGCTCAGTCTACCGTTTACTATTTGATGCAGAATGAAATGTTTATCCTGGCTGAACGCACGTTATTGTGGTGCCTTTTTACAAAATTGGTTCCCCAAGGGTAGAAAGGGTGATGCGCTCTGAGACGTCAGCCCACTGCTGGTACCTTTGGAAGGAGGAAGGCTTCACCAGGCCCTGATGACGCTGGGCCTCAGGCTCCCAGCGTTCAGAATAGAAGACAATCAGAGGTGTCTCTGTGATAGTATTAATAGAAACTAGAGTGCCTGAAAAAGGCAGCATGCACAGCCCTAATGTTTGGCATACATGTTTGCCGAGAGAAAAAGAAAGCGCTTGTTGAAAATACACTGCTCTGTTGGCCCGAAGGACGTGGCCCATGTGCTTCAATGCCATCACCCCCCATTTGGGCTGGACATTCTCTCCCCAGCCCGGCTTCCAAGGAGCAGGCCCCAGCCCTTGCCGGGTCCTTAGCTGAGCTGGTTCCGAGGCCATCCTGTTCTTCTGGAAAACTGTTCTTTTGGATGGTTTTGTCGATACTTTCTTTTGTTTTAGTGCTTGTTTCTCCAGGGAGAGAGGTGTACGTGAAGTGCAGGGAACGGATGAAAGGTGCACAGAATCAGTGATGATCTTTCAGAAGGAAATCAGCCAGGAGAGGGAGGGGGTTGCGGGCCAGTGCTCTAACCTGGATTCATACGCTCTGTCCTGGTTTAGGGGGTGGTTCGCAGGTGTGTTCCTTTTGTGAAAATTCATTAAGCTTACACATGATTTGTACCCTTGGGGGGAGTGTGTTTTATTTCAGTAACAAATTGGGGCTTGGCCAGCTTTCTCAGCCCCTCTCTACCCTGACTGCTGTCTTAGATGTTTCTCTGTGTGACTCTTCAATCCTGTCTCACGCTCGATGAGTGCTTCCGCCTGTCTGGGGGGGATGCTGCAGCAGGTGCTCAGACTGCAGTTGTCCTCTCAGTAACGTGCCGTTGCCTTTAACACAGGGCGCTTCTCGGGCCGCTGAGCACTTCCCACGCTTGCAGGCGTTCAAAATGGCCAGGACCATTAAAGTCAACCCTGATGCTCCCCAGAAAAACGCTCGCTTCTTCGTCCTCGACGTAAGTGCAGCTCTGTCTGCTTGCCTACCCAGGGCTCTTACCTGGCTTGCCAAAGCATCAAAGACCTCGGAGTTTTTGCCAGAACGCAGGAAGTTAAAGTGGACCCCGACAAGCCGCTGGAAGGCGTTCGGCTGCTGGCACTGCAGGTAATCCCACTGCCCTGCACGGAGCCCTGGCCCTGACGGGAAGGCGCTCGCCAGGTGGCTGGTAAATGCGTGCAGTCCTGTACTCAGAGGCTGGCTCTTCTAGTCTCTCCCACGCAGAACGTGCCCTGGAGTTGTTTTTCCAGGAACAGTCCAGAAGTCTTTCACTTGCTCAGCAGTCAGTCAGTCAGGAGTCCTGGATGTTTCCGGAATTCAAAGATAAAAGACATGCAAGATGATGACGTTGACGTATTCTCAGTTCTGATGTGCTTCATCAGAAGGGAAAGATTACAATATGTTTATTCTTTCTGCTACCTTTGTAACATTGCAGTTCTTTGAAATGGGATAACCCATGAGTCAGGAATCTGGTGCGTCCCCAAAATATTATATATATTAAAAATATATTAGAACAGTGTTTAACTATATAGGCCCCCTTTCAAGAAAAAAAAAAATTCTCCAGGGTTGCTTTAAATTATTATAATTCAATAAATGTAAACATAAAACTTGGTATAAATGTTAATGCTCATAGCTCTTATGCAATGATAAAATGAACATAAGCATATAAATTAAGTGCAAACAAAACTTTAAAAGCAGTAACATTCAGATAACCACTAATTTTATGAATGGGTGATGTTTTGCTGAACAAATTGCTGCTGATAATTGTGGTGCTGAGAGCCGCGGGGCAGGGTCTTCGGAATTCTGCCTCACCCTCCCTCACCTCGTGTGGTGACTCGGTTGGTTCTCCTGTGCCTCCGGAGAAGCCTTGGTTCTGAATGGCACCTTCCATCCCACGTGGTGGAAGAAGTACCAGAAAGTAATTTTACCAGAATGGGGAGAGTGTAGGGATCCTGCTCTGGTTCTTTCAACTCTCCAGTGTAGGAAGTGATTCTGACTTCTGTTTGCGGTTCAGCCCCAAGAGGCCTCTGGTGTAGGCTCTTCTGGAAGCATTCTTCCTTGCCAGCCTTGTTTTCTCGGTCAACAAAGCACTTTAATGAACTAGAGGTGGTAATAGCAGCAGCAGTGAAGGACCCACAGGATATATGAAACCCATTTCTATTTAAACATTTTCCTATGTTCGTTTAATCCTGCTGACAATCCAGTAGGAGAGATCTCTCTTCCCATATGACATTGAAGAAACCAGACACAGAGAGGTCACGTGTCTTGACCAAGTCACGCGTCAGGAATGGTAGAGACTGGAGGAACACTGAATCCTCATTGTCACTTTATTTATTCAGGAGAAATAAATAGCCAAGCTGTATTTCAGGCTCTGCCAGGCATAGGGACGTAGTGGTGAAAAGCACACAATGTCACATATAGTCCCTATGCTCTAGGGCTACAAGTTCATCAGTGGTTTCGTGTAGTGGGTTAACAGTCATGTAGGAAGCAGATAAAACTGCAGGTTCCCCAGTCCCACCTGAGTGCAAGCAGGGATGGTGCTGCACACGCCGCAGACCACACCTGGCTTCCCCAGCCCAACCCCAGGCCTTGAATTGGTTTGTGCTTGAGAACCATTGGCCTTGGCTGCGTTTGCCAACACTCACTGCAGGTCAGTACCCTCCCGAGAGCTTTGAAGATGTCTGTCACCGAAGTCAGGTTCTGAGTCAGAGGCCCTGAGTGGCTCTGGAGATGCTATCGTACAACTAGGATTGAGATCTGCTGAGCTATGGTGAGCAGCTTCCAGGAAAGAGGGAGGAACCGGAATCAACCTTCAGTGTAGCAGAGTCATCTGGAGACTGCAAATGCCAGGAACCCAACACGAGTTAGCACTCAAAAGGAGGATGGTATGTGGTCATTGCTTGTAGGAAATACTCTTCTCTGTGGTTGAAAATGTTTATTTAAGTAAGCCAGACTGATTTCAGAGGTCTTTTATTGGTCTCAGGCTGGCTTCTCCTGCACAAAAACTGAGGCATACTATTTTTTACACAAAAGATTTTATAAATGTTATGACTGCCTGTGGCCCTCCTCTGTGTGCCCACAGAGATGCCCGTGGGCAGTGGTTCTCCCGACTGACCAGGTGGGCTGTTAAAGCAGGTTGCTGGGCCGGCTTCCAGTCATTTCTAACAAGTGCCCAGGGGTTTCTGTGGCTGCTGCCCAGGGCACCCACTCCGAGAAGCCCTGTGTCCTCTGGCACTCACAATCTGAGACTAAATACAGTCAAACCTCGTTTCTCCAGCGGCTCCCATGTTGACCAATTTGGTTCACAGAAAAAAATATCTCAGTTGTCAACCAAAACTTCATTTTTCAACCTGACAGCCCATTCATGCTGATACCTCAGCAAGACAAAAAGTGTCTCTTAGACAATAAACAAAGGAGAGAAGGCTTTTGTTGCTGGTGATCAGCACAATTTTAAAACATAAAGAGGCCATCGAGAGTGCTGATGTTGCTAAGGGTGTGAAAGTGCTCACAACACCACAGTCACAGGCAATTGAATAGGTGGAAAAACTGTTGTTGATTGAATCCATGAAAGGCAGTTAGTCCAGGAGAGCCTGTTGGGGGCAGTGATACATGAGAAATTCATTTAAGGTTAGCAGGGGGCGGTTCGATAAATTTAAGGAAGAAAGTATTTACAGATTAAACAGTGCATTAGACATGTACTGTTTAAAAGAAAGGCAAAAACAGGGAATCATTTGAGTCTGCAGTGGATTAATTCAATTTACATTATTTCTAATGGGGAACATGATTTAGTTTTCGAACAAATGGCTTCTCGAACAGCCAAGTTAGAGAGCCGAGGTTCCACTGTAGGAGATGAGGGCTGTTGACACAGATGAATATATAATATTGATTCTATCAAGTGCTGACCTTTTAGATTGTGATTTATTGAACAGCAAATAAATGCTTGATGGCATAACATTGTTAATGTAGCTGTAGCGACTAGTTTAGAATTAAAACGGCAGCTATATAATACTTAATGCTGAGAACAGGGAACATGGGAAAGTTATGGTTGGAAATTTTGTAAGAACAGACCTTTTTTTGGATTTGTGTTGTCATTTTTTACATGTCACAATTTTCATTGGCAAGTGAAATAGAATTAGCCGTTTAACAAATGCCCTGTGAAAGGCTGGGTAAAGTAGTGTCTCTAAATAAAATTAACCCTCACGCTTTTATTTATTTGTTTGCAAACAAGTAATTTCCTTGGCACACACCAAGAAATTGCAGATAATAGTAACTTGTTTCACTCCTGAAATGTTAAAAACATATGCAAGAAAGTTCCTATTTCATTTTGTAATTTATCGATTGTTTTTCTTTTAAAAGAGCAAAAAAACATTGTTGGTTCCAACACCGAGACTGAGAACAGGGTTATTTAATAGGATCACACCACCCCCTGGGGCAACTAAAGACATCCTGAGAAAATGTGCCACCTCCCAGGTAAGTGTTTTCAGCTGCAGCGTCTGCTCAGTTAGGATAGCCTGTCATTCACCACAACGCTGGAAATTTATTTCTAATGAACAGAGATGTTAAAAGTATTCAGCACCTGCCATTAAGGGGCCAGGTAGAAACACTATGAATACCTGGGTTCTGTTTTTGTAACTTGGTTTCTGTTTCGCACCAAGCTGGCAAATTATAAATTCTGTTAAGAAAGAAAAGGAAAAACATAGTACATACCTGGTACTCTGGCGCCCTCTAGTGCTAATCTGTGATGGTTAGTGGTCTATAGATTTTTATCAAAGGCCATGAGAGCAATTGGGGACACAGGATAGAATTTCCAAAATATGTTCAATTGGAATGACTCACCAGTTGAAAATTAATTATTGCTTATATATATATGTATGTATATAAAAAATGCACACACACTCTGAATAGTTATAAAGGCAGTATTTGTTAAAATTCATTTCATTTTTTCAATGTAATAAAATCTACAGACATAGTGTGTATACATTTGGGAGGGAAACCGTATATATGTATATGTGTATACATGGGTATGTATATAAGAGGATATATATGTGTGTGTGTGTGTGTGTGTGTGTGTATGTGTATGTATATCAGTGATTCCCAAAGTGGGCGCTACCGCCCCCCGGTGGGTGCTGCAGCGATCCAGGGGGGCAGTGATGGTCACAGGTGCATTTGGGGGCGATGAGTAACTGCTATTAAAATTTAAAAAAAAATTAATTTCCAGGGGCTGAGTAATATTTTTTCTGGAAAGGGGGCAGTAGGCCAAATAAGTTTGGGAACCACTGATGTATATTTTTGATATTATATGTAAGATTTTCTTGAATGCCTCACCATGTAATAAAACCAAAGTGTGTAACTATTACATTAGTGTGTGTTATAATGGAATTTGTCTTGTAGTTTACAGATAAAGAAATAGAATTTGGTGGTTTTTCAGACTCCTAGAGTAGACCCAGGTACTTTGATTCTTACTTTACTGGAATAAAAAATAGGGCATCAAGATATTCCTTTCTTACAGGGATTTTCCACTTAAGTCTAATGTGTAAAAATTGAATGCTTTATTGATATTTATTGATAACCTGTTGTATTCCAAAAATAGAATTTGATGAGACTTACAATAGTACTTAATAATAAAGTAAAATAATAGAATATGTGTGGGGAAAGGAGCAAAGGGAAGATAAGGATAGAAGAATAAGAGGCAGCAGTGGTTCAGGTTGCTGCTCAAAACTGCAAGCCCTGTGACCCTCTGCCTTTGGCAACCTGGGCTGCAGATTTGAACCCACGTTTCTTGGAGCGACAGGGGATGTGATCCGTGTAGATCAGTGGTTCCCAAACTTATTTGGCCTACCGCCCCCTTTCCAGAAAAAATATTACTCAGTCCCTGGAAATTAATTTTTTTAAATTTTAATAGCAGTTACTCATCACCCCCAAATGCACCTGTGGCCATCACCGCCCCCCTAGATCGCTGCAGCGCCCACTGGGAATCACTGGTGTAGATCATAGGCTCACGACAGTAACAGAGTCTTTTCCTGGGATCGAGGTCCAGGTCGGTGCTGCTATAGTGGTCTGTCACCCGAAACAGCATCCCTCTCCCCTCCGAAAGGGGACCACCACTCTGCTTACTGCCCAGAGTTCCCCGTGAAGTGCCAGCTCTGGCTGGTCCCACACACGCACTCCTGAAAGCCTAACGGCCCATGAGGAGGCCAGACCCGTTCTCATGGCTGAGCTTTAATAAGGACTGAACAGCAGGGTTTGGGCGTTTTTATAGCGTGAGATACTGGATCCAAATCAGAGATCCAGAGTCATGAGCTGCAAAAAGATTTTCATGTACTTTATGGCATAGGGAAAGTGGTGAAGTGGGGAGACACTTAGGCCACGTCTGCACGCAGATGCAGATTTTAGTGCGATCTTTATTTTGTTTGCCAAAGCTCAATGGCAGGAATACTGCCACAGTGCACATCTACTCTAGGAGACTCCGAGGGCGCCTTGTTTCTTGGAAGATGAGTCTCTGAGTTTGTCCTCACCACCTCAGCCCCCGGCCACCGTCACGCCCCAGCCATCTGTGTCTGTCGTCCTTGTCGTTGTATTTGCTCAGACACAGGAGTGTTCTGGTAACCACCCCACGGGCAGGCAGAAAAGTGTGTTACTCACATGATAAGTCCGTCTACTCCTGTCTGGCGAGGCTTAGCAGGTGAGGCTGGCTGAGTGAGGGAAGAGGAATTGTAACAGACAGAGTTACAACCCAGGAACTCCACACAGCTGTCTGCTCACTACGGCTGCCCGACACTGAGCCCATTAACACTGAGTTGGGGACAAGGGCTGTGGACATGAGATACCTGTCTCCATAGCCACTGTGAGAGTGAGGAAACAGGCTTTCCCGCGGTGGGAACACCTAGGCTGTTGACTGGTTTGACTGTTGGAAGTCCCCCAAACTTATCTCATGTACTGATTCTGTGTGTGGCTTGTCCTATAGTTGTAGACAGGGGACAGGGGCCAATACCACACCCAGTGATTCGCTTCTGCCAGGTACTGCTCCGAACATCGTTCCAATCTGGTTTCCTAGATTAACTGTAGCCCTTGTTATCAGAATCACGGCCTGTCAGCTTCCCTATTTGTTAAATACAGGCCTCCACTAGTTAGTACGCATGGGAGTACTTTCAGTGCATTTTGGTTGAATAAGTAATATTTCAGAAGTGAGTATGCTATACACGAAGGTCATGGCCTCCAGCCTTTCATGCTGCATTAATGTGGTCACGTCTTATGTGCCAAATGCTGTACCTCCGTGTTAGCATTTCATCGTAACACCAGCCCGACAAGCCTGGGTGGTGTCCCCTTCTTAAAGATGAGGAAACTGAAGCCCAGAGAGCTTCCTCCTGCTGAGGTCACAGGGCAGAGGGGTCTGGACCAAGTTCTGAGGGACTCCTGTGCCTGCCTGTGTTCTGATCACGGGGTGGGGAAATGATTTGCTAAAAATCATGAAGTTAATATCCTCTCCATTTGTGCTGTCTGTCCCTCTTGGCATCTTTCCTGGGAAGACATTGTGGTAAATTATCCTAAATTGGTTTTCCTGAAATTCCATTTCTGCCATGCTGTAGGGCTGCGCATGCATCTGCTTCTCGAAGGAGGTTGATTCCGACTCACACTCGCCTGTGAGCTGTGAGGTGGGGCAGCCGCTCGCTGCCGGGGAAGCTCAGGTCCGTGTCTCTGTCTGCAGGGCGTGAGGGACTACAGTGTTCCTGTGGGCTTGGACGCCAGGGTCCTCGTGGACTTAGTGGTGGTGGGCTCCGTGGCCGTTTCCGAAAAAGGTAAGATTACAAACAGGAACTCCAGTGCGACTACTTGGCCTGCAGCTTGCTTTCCACTGGCTCTGCTCGGCTTCTGGGCGCCGACGGTAAGGAATTTCAGCCTCTGGTCGCATGCCTGGCTTCCAAAACCAGTGCATCCATCGTTCATTTTGAAGAGTTAACTCCGTCCCTCCCACTCAACACTTTTACAGTATTTCCACTCTTCTCAACAGGAAAAATAAAGTGAGATAATCCCTTCAGATGGTGAAAGGTTTCCCTCTGTTCTTAAGTTAACTGGCACCGGAGCTGAGTTTATTTGCAGTGTGTCAGTAAATAGCTGGTCTTGGAGAGCCTCCAGTGAGTGGGAAACCTTAACTGCTGCACCTTGTGTTTGTTATGGAGCAGCAGCGCCCTGGACAAGACGTGCCCCGCGCCTGCTGCGAGGCCTGGTGCTTCGCAGTGCGGGCAGGTGAGCAGCGCTGCCTGGCACCCTCAGGCGTGGGCCCCTGTGCTTCCGAGGGACCTCTTCCCCCTGCACTACTCTGCCCCAGCCCAGCCTGATGCTCTTTGAAAACAATCTGCTGGTTCTTGGGTGGAGTCAGTGGTTCCTAGTGTGATTTGGGTCCCACTAGAAAAGTGTTCTCTCTCCTCTCATCCCCAAAACTCTTTGTGTTGTTTTTGTTTGTTTGTTTGTTTGTTTTTATTTAAATACGTCTTTATTGATTTCAGAGAGGAAGGGAGAGGGAAAGAGAGATAGAAACACCAATGACGAGAGAAAATCCTTGATTGGTTGCCTCCTGCACACCCCACAACCTGGGCATATGACCGGGAATCAAACTGTGACCTCCTGGTTCATAGGTCGACGCTCAAACACTGAGCCATGCCAGCTGGGCACCCAAAGCTCTCTCTCTGAAATTAATTGGCCACGGTCAAGTTCTGTCTTCAGGAGAGGTTTGCAGTAAATAGTTGGTGAGAGATGCTCCAAGTCAACCATTGAGCTTGGTGTTTTTAAATGCTGGTCTGCAATATCTTCACCTTCAGTTTACTTACTGTCTTTTCCCAGCTCTCTGAGCTGATATGTGAGATGTTTTGCTTTTCCTATGCACAGTTACAGATACTTTATCCTGTGCACATGAGCACACCTTTCCTGCGTGCCTACCAGGGGCCAGGAGCCAGGCCGGCAGGGTGTTCTCTGCCCGGGGCCCGCAGTGAGTGGGAGGAGCAGACAGCAGCCGAATTTCAGGACCATGTGCTTGGCATCAGGTGGGAGTTAGAACGGGCAGCAGCGGGGTCAGAGGAGGGACCTGTGAGCCTCGGGCAGGGCATCACCTCAGAAGTGACACCAGGGCTAGCCCTTGCATGCCAGTTGTTTCCGAGGCAGGTGGAACGAGAGGAGAGGTGGCAGGTTTTCAGAGCAGGGCCCTTTGCGGTTGGGGCCGGCTTTCCTGAGGCCTTGAGGCCAGTGACAGGATTTGGACTGTACTGATCTGGCAATGGAAAATGAGCAAACATTTCTTCTTTCAAAGATTATCGGGGGTTTTCTTTTTTAGCTTGGGATGTATGAAGAAGCATATGTTTTGTAAATCTCACCATCCAGATAACCACCTGCTTAAAGCAACAAAACCACCTGCATGTGTTTGGGAAATTTGAACAGCACAGAAAGCGTCACCCCCACAGCTCCTTCCTTTTCCCAAACCCCGCTGCCGGCAGTTCCTGTGTCAGTGCAGACACCCGCACTGCCTGAGACACAGGTGTCGCGTGTGCTCTGCGTGGGTTGTGTGTTCATCTTGTGTCTGTGTCACAGGGCGGCGGCAGCACTCGCAGCGCTTGGTGCCATGTGGGTGATGTGTCTCCAAGGCCTTGGCCGGCAGCACAGCCCGGCTGACCTGTTGATCGCCCTGGCTGACGGACATTTCGTTTTCTTCAGGGTTTGGCTTTGTTTCTTCCCTTATGGATGGCGCTAGAGTGAGCTGTCATCTTGTCATATGGCCTACGTGGGCCTGTAGGGACTGTCCATGGGAGAGGAATTGCCAAACAGGATTTTTTTTTAATATATTTTATTGATTTTTCACAGGGAGGAGGGGAGAGGGATAGAGAGTCAGAAACATCAATGAGAGAGAAACATCGATCAGCTGCCTCCTGCACACTCCCCACTGGGGATGTGCCCGCAACCAAGGTACATGCCCTTGACTGAAATCGAACCTGGGACCTTTCAGTCCGCAGGCTGACGCTCTATCCACTGAGCCAACCCGGTCAGGGCTTCATGTGCCTCTTAATTTGCATCAATTACGAGTGAAATTGAACATTCTCATATGTGTGCTATTCATCTGCCCATCTCTTTCTGTGGACGGTTCATATCCTTTGCTATTTTTCTATTGAATTGTCTTTCTCTTATTTCTTTGCCTGCACTGTTGGAAGCTTTTAATTGTAAAAGTAGCATGATCAGATCTGAATCTCAGATGCACGAGCAATGATGCTTACACTCTCGGTGGTGAGGCTGATGTGAAGTAGAAGTCAGAATTTCTGCACTGTCATGGGCTGCTACCCAGAGGAATGTGTTGGCTCAATTTGGGAGCCAGAGGCCTGTTACTGCTTACTGTCCTGCTGCATTCTTTCCTCCTGTAGCCTCAGATAATAATCCCTTTGTTACGCTGCCATTTACGAATTAGCAGAAATAGCACTAGTACTGCTTACACCACCCTTCCTCAGGAGCTATAGGGGTGATAGGGTAGCTATGCCATTTTAAATCGCATATCCTTGATTTTAGAGCTTTTATTTTCCTTTCAAGGGAAGGAGACGAAAAAGATTTTGCCTTTAGTAGGAAGTTATTCTTAGTCCTTTTAAAAACAACTCTTTCGCCCTAACCGGTTTGGCTCAGTGGATAGAGCATCGGCCTGCGGACTGAAGGGTCCCAGGTTCGATTCCGGCCAAGAGCATGTACCTTGGTTGTGGGCACATCCCCAGTAGGAGGTGTGCAGGAGGCAGCTGATCGATGTTTCTCTCCCATCGATGTTTCTAACTCTATCTCTCTCCCTTCCTCTCTGTAAAAAATCAATAAAATATAAAGGTTTGACGTTCACTTCATTGTGTGTTAGCCACTGTACATATTCAGTATTGTTACTCCTCTTTGATTCCTCTTTAAGTTCATTCTCAATGGGCCGCCTACAGAGTTACTATGGAAGGCCAGGAATATGGGGTCCACGTTTCTCCCTTCATTGTGACGTAATGAAAAGTTTACTCCTGAGTGATTCCCCGGACCCTACTCAGATGTTGATTCTCTGCGTTGTCTCTTAGGCTGGAGAATTGGGAAGGGAGAAGGTTATGCTGACCTTGAATATGCCATGATGGCGTCGATGGGAGCAGTCAGCCAGGGGACGCCAGTGGTCACCATCGTCCACGACTGCCAGGTGCTTCCTGTGGCCGACAGAGCCACGCAGTGCTCCTCCGAGAGAGTGAGGGGGATGCGGGGAGGGAGGGGAAGGTGGGGAGAGGCAGGCAGAGGCAGACCAGTCTCTGCCTTCACTCCGTGCTGTGTCATGAGTGGCATGGCTCAGCCGGGGCCGCATCCCAGTGGATCTGGGAGATGGAGCCTCCACTGCACAGTGCCGTTGCAGTGTGTTCCCGTCAGCTCCTTGACCCACTTCTGTTTGCCCAGGTCGTTGACATACCTGAAGCGCTCCTTGAGGATCACGACCTCACCGTGGACTATATTCTCACTCCAACCAGAGTCATCGCCACGGGGTGTGAGCGCCCAAAGCCAACAGGAATCACGTGGTCTAAGGTGGGTCAGTGCATGGCAGCGAGGGCAGCCACAGTCTCCCGTGGCCTGCGCTGGCCCCAGCTTGGAGGCCTCTCTCTTTCCCTGGGTCCTCCCTCTGGCGTGGCAGCTGTCCCCAGGCCTGCAGTGGCATACGTTAGAGTTACGGTGAGCTTTTCAACAATTCAGCTCCTGATCACGGTCTCCAGGCATGAACCTAAGAATTACTTTGCAAACCCATGGGATTCTGATTAGCAGCAGGTTCAAGGTCTCCTTCCACAAGACATCTAGCTACAGGCAGCAGGAATGAGCCGATCCACCAGCTGGGCTAGCGACTAGGATTCGTTTGCCAACTGGTTTATAGCATTATACTCAGAGGTACTGTAATTAGAAAGCTAGTGGGCGCTTCAAGGAGTGGGTGGTATCTGGGGAAGACAGCCCAGGTCCTGGCTTATCTTCCTCTGAGCATGCTTCCTCTAGAACCTTTCCACCTGGGCATTTGGAGGGACCTCAGAGCATTGTCATCAGTGATAAGCTCTAGCCTCACCCAGAGGAGTTGTATTCCCATTAGAAATACTCGTGGCGTTTCTGTTCATCTTTGCCAGCAGCGGCTCAGACCTGCCCTGGCATTTTAGAACGAGGGGGATTTTAAAGATCACCCATCCTCGTCTCCTTATCTCTGGGTCAGGAAAGCGAGGGCAGAAAGAAAGCAGCATATCCAAAACCGTATAGCCAGTGAGTGGCCGAGTACGATTGGAACCCAGCTCTTCTTTTGGGTTGGCAGCAGATGCCTGCAGTGTCAGATTCCTGATTTATATTGGACTTAACATGTGTTTGTAGGGACAGGTTTTTAATGTCATCATTATAAGTGACTGATATCTGTGTGTTCCAGTGAAGCGTGCTTGCAGCATATAAAAGAAAACCAAATTTGCTTTTTACTATTTTTTTAGTTACACAAGGGTGGAAATATTTTTTTATGTTTGATTAACAAGCAACATCTTTCATTGCACATGGCAAGTTAACAAAATGTAACAAATGTTCCTAATTGCCAGCCAGGAAAAACAGTAGCACTGCCGTGGGCCTGTCCCGAGTGTGACGTGCAGCCGTAGGTTGGCTCACAGAGGCCTTCTGTGCGCCATGGGGAGCAGTCGCCCGAGCCGTCCGCATAGAGCACAGAACGGCAGGCAGCTGGCAGGAGCCACCTTGCGGGCCGGGGGGGAGGGGGGCTTTTCTGTTTAGAATTTGTGGGGGAGTGTGGAAGACTACACTGACGTTAGCTTGTCATTCCTTTTACCCAATAAACATCTTGCTCTTGAAGCAAGCAATTTTACGTAAAAGCACGCATTTGTGCATTCCAGTTTCTATAGGCCCTTTGCACGTGCCTGTGCGAGGGTGCTGTAGACTTCCCGCTAGTATGTGCTGTGAGTTAAAGCATTTCATTATTCTCCAGCTGGTTGCAGGTGGTACGGTGCTGGCCCTGGGGTGTGTGCAGCAGGATGTGTTTTTGCTTCACGTTACATGTTCTACAATGAATTTCTGCCGCCCGAGTGTAGAGCCTTGCCCCGAGAACACTTACTTCTGCCTGAGGGAGCTCTGTGGTTCCACCGGGCAAAACGCACAGAAGTTACAGCACGCGAGGGGTGGTCACCCTCACCCGGCCCAGATGGCAGGGGCTGCTGAGGCCTGTGGTTCCTGCTGCTGCTTGCAGTGGACTAACATTTAGCGCTTCCTTATATCCGTATAGGCAGACTTTTCCTCTGATTGTAATTGCAGTTGTTGGTCATCCTTTCTAAACACCAGATCTAGTAACTTAAGAATCTAATTATGACTAGTTTAAGTCAGCTTTTAAATATTCGGAAAGAACACAAGAATCGGAACTCCTTAGGAAGGTAGAGCAGGGACATGGGAAGGAGTCGGGTTGGCTGGACTTAGATAATCTTTGGGATTTTGGGGGGAACCAGAACCTCTAGGTCTGTGAGTTTAATCACCTTTTGATGAATCAGTTCAAAAGAATTTTGGAGGGACAGTGGGCAAAAAGTTCCTGTCGATTAGAAACGAGTAGTCACATCTTGTGGAGATCCCATGGCACAGACATGATTTTTTTCCTTTGTGTCTGAACAATGGGCAACATTAGAAGGAGCAAGCCTGTCTGCACCATCTTTCCATGGCAGCTGAGTCTGTGTGCCGTTCTGAAGACCCGAAAGGACTAGTGCTGCTCGCAGAGGCTTCTCTAAGTGACTGATAGCGCGTGCTTCAGTGGAGCGTGATATTAGCATATAAAAGAAAATCAAGCCCTAGCCTAGCCGGTTTGGCTTAGTGGATAAAGCATCGGCCTTCGGACTGAAGGGTCCCAGGTTCGATTCCGGTGGGGGGCACATGCCCAGGTTGCAGGCTGAATCCCCACTGGGGGGCGTGCAGGAGGCAGCCAATCGATGATTCTCATCATTGATGTTTCTATCTCTCCCTTCCTTTCTGAAATCAATGCAAAAAATATTTAAAAAAAGAAAAATGAAAAACCAACACATTTTTTTAAAAAAAGAAAATCAAATTCGCTTTGCCAGGGAGCAAGGCTGGTGTCCCCTCGGAGAGGCCTCTGACCCACAGAAGGCTTTGCCGAGGTGGGAGTGTTACTTAGACCAGGTACTAAATGAAGTCTGCAAGAAGGCGCTAGGCTATTCTTAGGTGCTTGTGTTTCTGTAAATCTTACTCTAATTCACTGATTTTTAACCTGAGGCCTGTACACTTCTTGTGGTTTGGAAGTCCATAAACAGACATTGTGGACTTGTACACAGAATTGTGGGAGAGTTCCAGGGAGGGAACCCCAACTTCTCTCAAAGGTTTCTGCCTAGGATAAGAACCACCGCTCTAAGTTACATATGATTCTGAATATAACGAGAACACTGATGCTAGTCAAACTATTTTTGTCCTGGGATAGCTCAGTTGGTTAGAGTGTCATTCCGACAGGCCAAGGGAGCAGGTTTGATCCCTGGTCAGGGCATATATAAGAATCAACAATGAATGCATGGATAAGTGGAACAACAAATCAATTCTCTCTCTCTCTCTCTCTCTCTCTCTCTCCCCCCCCCCCCCCCTCTTCTCTCTCTCTAAAATCAATACATACAATTTTTTAAAAAAACTATTTATTTTTGTAGAAAAATTACACCTATCTCCTCATGGGCTGATCTGTACTCTGACATGCCCACATCTGGGGGAAGCCGGTGCCTGGGCACTGCTTGCCTCTTTGTAACTAATCACTTACAAGCTTCATGCCCAAAAGAAGGACAGAAAGTATCACTAAAGAATGAGGGTTGCTCCGGCTGGTGTGCTCAGTGGATAGAGCATCAGCCCGAGCACGGAAGGGTCTCGGGTTCGATTCCTGGTCAAGGCACATACATACCTGGGTTTCAGTTTGATCCCTGGCCTGGGTCCGGGAGTGTACAGGAGGCAACCACTCACTGTGTTTCTCTCCCTCTCTCTCTCCCCCCTCCCTCCCTCCCTTCCACTCTCTAAAAATCAATGGAAAAGAGATATCCTCAGGTGAGGGTTAACAACAACAACAAAAGAATGAGGATTGTGAAAAGGACTAAAGAGTGTTTTTCTGTTCCTCTTCTGCCTCCTCTGATAATATGAGACCAATTCTGCCCCGGCTCAGTGGTCCAGGCTCAGCCCGACCCGCGGGCAGCCCTCGTGTCCCTGCCCCAGCAGGACAGAGCCAGCGGTCTCCACACTGCAGGCCCACAGAGGCAGTTCCAGCCTGTTCAGGCGGCTCCACTTTGAGCCTCATTTACTGGGACACCTGTCTTTCCTTTGCTGTAGGTTTCAGGAATTATCTGTTGATTGATTAGGCCAAAAAGCCAAAGATGTCCTTTGTATAGAAGTCCTGTCCATTGAGGCTTCACTGTGTGTGTGTGTGTGTGTGTGTGTGTGTGTGTAGTATTTGTTATTTTAGACTCATTGCTGAAACTGGTCTATTTCAGATTTGCCTTGTTTCCACGTAGTCAGTGATACATTTCTCTGAGAAATGCTCCTTCAGTGGAGGGTGGGGAGCAGGAGGAGGGGATCCCTGTGGCCTATTACTGTTATTTTAGACTCATTGCTGAAACTGGTCTATTTCAGATTTGCCTTGTTTCCACGTAGTCAGTGATACATTTCTCTGAGAAATGCTCCTTCAGTGGAGGGTGGGGAGCAGGAGGAGGGGATCCCTGTGGCCTATTACAGACCTCATCCTGCCCAGTGGCTTAGTCAGGGGGAAGGGACAGGTATGGAGGCAAAAAAACCATTATCCTGGGGAGCCAGCAGGGGAAATGCCATTTGTGACCCTGTGACCCTCATACTAGTGGCCTCAGCTGCCCCCCCTGTGCGGAGGCCTTCGGTTCTCTGCTTCCTGGCCTCTGGGAGAACAGAGAAAGCTGCCCGTTCTTGCCAGCTGCTGTGGCATGCCCTCAGCCAGGGGCTCAGAGCTGCTGAGTAAGGGAGTGGGGACCCACATCACAGGGCTCGTGGCTTACTGTGCAGATAGAGACGCTGCCGAGAGCACGTGTGGCAGAGGCCCCTGTGGGATTCTCATCTCCTCCCTCCTGACCAAGTCTGGTCCCTTTTGGACACCCTGAGTAGCTGGAACTGCTTTACTTTTTCAGATCAGCTGTGCGATGATGGGAAGAATCCCAATACTCAGAAGCCTTCGCTCCCGAGAGAAGCAGGCCGGGAGAGACGTCACGCTTAAGGATGAGCACCCACACCTAGAAGCCCACAGCCAGCACGCAGCTCCGCCAGGCGCTGTAAGGAGACCCGGGGACCCAGCCCAGCCGGAGGCAGGCTTCCCGCAGGGAGAGGATGTGCCTTCCGACACTGTTTACGTGGGGAACCTCCCCCGGGACACGCGAGTGAGTGAGCTGAAGAGAGCCCTCCGAGAGCGGGGCGCAGCCCCACTGCGGCTCACCTGGCAGGGCCCACAGCACAGGGCCTTCCTCCATTTCCAGGACCCAGCCTCGGCCCAGCAGGCCCTCTCCTGCTTACAGGGCTTACACCTGGGTGCCAACACCCTGAAGGTGGCGCTGGCCCGGCAGCAGAGGGCCAGTGACCCGGCAGGTGGCCATGCTAGAGAGCCGCACCCAGACCATTGACCGTCGGTGACAACCTGACCTCCAGAGGCCCGCATGGTAGGATGCGGCCCAACTATTTCTACACGAGCTGCTTTGACCAGGTTCGTTCTTTCTAGGAAGTCACAGCCGCAGGCCCTGCCTCCTGTTGATCTGACGAGGAGGGAAGTTGACCAGTACACTTCCTACACTCAGGAGGCTGAGCGCCCCATGGATTCAGTTCTGTTTATCATGGTCCTCAGCCCACTGGATGGTATAACCGTGCTGGTTCTCTGGAGAGACCGCAGTTGGGGGGTTTAGGGGACCAATGAGCAATAAGCGAGTGGGAGTAAGTGGTGACAGTGGATTAGAAGAGTCTGAGGCCCCGGCAGGGACCAGACGCAGGAGCACCGTGGGGCAAACCAGGACGCGCTCGTGCCCCAGGACCCTGCCCGGCACTGCTGGAGGGAAAGATGCATTCAAATCGCAGAAGCCAGGTACCTCCGCCTCCTGGGTACAAGCCGCTTTTCTCAACTCAGTCCTGGTGTCGGAAATGGAGAGCTGGTGCGACATGGACCCTTGGTGGAGCGGTCTCCCCTCTGTCCTCGCCTTACCTTTCCAGCCCTTCTCCTTTCCCTGGGCTTCGCTCTGCCCTCGGCCAGCGGCCCTGCACAGAGCAGGAAGCGCTGACTCGTAGGAGACAGTGGTTTTAGAAACTGAGTCATGCAGGTCTGTATCACAGGCAGAGTCCGCAAGTGCTCTCGCACTCCCATTTACCTAATGCCTATGTTCTCCGAGTTCCTCTAGTTCCTTGTTCCTAAAAAACAAGCTGGATTTTGGCTGAACTATGCTTTCTAAACAGAAGCACTTTTGCAATTGATCCTGGGCACAACGTCAAAATAAGCATTTAAGTGTAGGTTTTATTTTTTCAAATGTACACTCATTGGAAATTTTATTTTTTCACCAGGGGGCCTTACTGTGTATTTTAAGTACATTATTATGCCTCAAGAGGCCAGGCCTTGCACGAACTTTCAAGAAAATATTCTTAAGGTACTCAGTCTCCCTTGGAAAAAACATTTCCTTTTTGGTTTTACAATGAAAATACTGTGGAGACTTCGGAAAGAAAATCTATCCAAATAGACAGATATTTCTCTAAGAAAATCTATCCAAATAGGTATTTCTCTAAGAAAATCTATCCAAATAGGTATTTTTCTAGCAAAATGGGACTATGCAGGAACAACAAAGAATTGTAATTCAGGACATAGGATCTAGAGGCAAACCGTGTGAAAGTCTTGAGAAATAAAGGAGAGGAATGCTCTTTTATGGACTTGGGAGGAGCTGTTGTAAAGGAAGAGCCCATTGGAGGAAACTGAAAGATGGAAGTGTAGTGACTTTTCATTGGCTGAGCTGTTACTGGGCCAGAAGGAATCCTTCTTCCTCCTGCTGAGGCAGCAAGTAGAACCATGCCATGGGAGATGTGGGGTGGGTCCCTCCTGTTGGGGTCAGTAGTGTGCATAGAGTGGCACATTTGAAAGAACTCTCTTCCAGCTCTGGACTCCACTTTCAACGAGGTTTCACCATCCTCAGATTTGTTCATTAAATGCAGGCTCCTTTTCCAAGCTGTCATGAATAAAATGAGAGTAGACAAATATCTTAAAATGGACCAGGACCTTCCCTGCCTTGGGACCTCTGGGCTTCCTCTCTCTTGGCCTGAACTGTCCACCCTCGTCTGCAGGGCTGGTTTTGTTTTGTCACTAGGCGTTCAGCAGGGATGTCAGAGGTTGACTCTGGCCACCCAACCCAGAGTAGCGAGCTGATCATCCTAACTCCTCACTGTTTCCTTTTGTTTAGTTTTTCTTTTTTCCCAGAATACCTCTTGTATTTGTCATGTTCTTGTTTGGATTTGTTGACGTTTTCACTGTTGACTAGCACTCCAGAACAGGAAATGTGTCACTGCCCATCTTTTTCACTCCTGCTGTACCCTGGCTGTGAACAAGTCCTGGCAAATACATAGCAGTTCGGGAAACTAACATGTGGATGGATTCACCCAAGACAGAGAGGGAAAGGAGAGCATGATGATACCGCCCGAAGCCCTGTGTCCAGTTGTGCATACGCCAGCCTGCCGTGGACGGTGTTACACTCATCAATAGTGGTCCCTCTTGGGTAAGCCAGGTCGCTTGGGTATTCTGTCACTCACAGCCAGAATAATCCAGATGAATGATATACAGATCTGAATGAGTTTCATCGTGTTTATATTTGTGGGAAGTAGTATAAGGAAAACTAAAGACCACCTGCCTGAAATAGAAGTCCCCCAAACGTAGCAGCGTGGACCCACCTTTTACCCCCCGTCCTGCCTCGGGCAGGCCTGGACAGTCTTCCTCAGAGCCGCCAGGAAGAGCACTCAGATTGCAGGACAAGCGCTGAGGGACCCAGCTTTTTGTTCCCAAGACTCGAGTACTTGTCGGAATCATAATTATATAATTTACATGACGATAATGAGGTTGAAGAATGGAAAATGACCACTTGACAACCTGCTGAGAAATATAGACATAAGGGTTGCTGTCTTGATTTGTGGGTCCCGTCCTGTATTTTCCTAAATGGTGGTGAGCTCTGCCACTGGATTTGCCTCGTGCCAAATCTGCAGCTGCACAGTTTCCAGAAACTCACAGTGAGTGCTGGCCCCTGCCTGGGAGCCCAGAAGCGCAGGTTCCACTGTGGTCTCTGCTCGGTTCCTGTGCTGCGCGCTAGTCACGTGGCTTATGCGTGTTTCCGCAGCTTCATCTTTAGGACAAACCCTTTGGTGTCTGTAACACCTGACCAGTTCTCACAGTCTGTGTTTCTTTAGAGCTTCACTGGTCTCCATCACTTAGATTTTTTTTCTGTTTATAAAAGTAAACATAGCCATTGTGGGAATTTTGGAATATCAGAAGTGTAAAGCGGTATCACCCATCACCCCACCATTTAAGCAGCCTTGATTGATACCACCTTTTATTTATTTTCAGTCTTTCTTCTTTGCAGTTTTAAAACAGGATTAGCAGTGTGAGCTTCAGAAACCAACATTTGGTGGAGGCATTAGTTTTGCCAGTGTTAGGTATGCTGTGCCACGGCAGTCACTTAGCTCCGCACTCTATTTGCTCATCTACAGATGGTCATAGATCTGTGAAGGCTAGATAAGATCATGCCTCAAAAATGTACGGTCTGCACGTAGCAAGTGCTCATGATTGTGTACTTTGCAGGGGGGCATATGGTTCAGCCACCCAGAGACCCCCTCGATCACCTCTCAGACTGGGAAGAGCAGCTCCAATGGGGCAGAACTCAGGACTAACCTGAGGTCCTGTCTCATGTCCTTGCATTGAGAGCAAGAGTCTGAGGTGGCAGCAGCAGGCCCGGGCCTGAGGGGTATCAGTGATGGTAGTGATGGCCATTTCCCAGGTGACAAAAGTTGTCGCGGATGCTGAGACCTGGTGGACGTGGGCGGGGGTGACCACAGCACTGAGCTTGCTGGAGGGCATGTTTATGAAGACGGGAAGCAGCCATTTCTGCTCCAGAGGGGCTCCTGGCTATGGAGTTTACTCCAGACAGAAGAAGGCACGCACCACCTATGTTCCCCTGCCTGGTAAGCCATGGCCGGCTCCTCCCAGCCCTCAGATGGCTGGGCCATTGAACTGGAACAGTCCCTTCTGTTGAGATCTGAGAGAAAGTGTGACGGCTCACAGGCGGAAAAGCAGCACCTACGGAGAACCCACTGGCCAGTTTCTAGGAAATACACAGTCTGAATACAGTTGAATAAAGAGAAAACAGATCAACATGGGGCCTTTCAGAGACTCTCAAAGTGAAAGGGTCTGACACATGAGATGTGAAGGAAGAGCATTTATGAAAAAGATTGACTCCAGGCAACAAGTGGATTTCAGGCAACACCTGCTCTGTACTGAAAAGTCTGAGAAAACAGTTTCCACTTTTCTATGAAAAAATCGTGTCAGTGTTTTACCTTCTCTGCACTGATCTCGAAGTACACAGGAAATCCTGAGCCTGATATCAAAGACCCTGTGGGCTAGATCACGTTCAGAAGAGAGCTTGTTGAAAGTAGGCAGAAAGGGAAAGCGTTGAGCAGGACAGGTAAAGATGTTTTTTAAAAATAAAAATGTGTGATTCTACATTTATATTAGACGTGGTGTGGAGGAGAGAAGACAGTCAGCAAGTAGGTGAGAAAACTGGAGAAGAGACCGTGGAAAAGCTGCAGCTGACACAGGGAGGGCAAGACCCACCCACATTCAAAACATGGAGAGACCTGGCCGGTTTGGCTCAGTGGGTAGAGTGTTGGCCCGAGAACTGAAGGGTCCGGGTTCGATTTTGATCAAAGGCACGTGCCTTGGTTGCAGGGTCGATCCCTAGCCCTGGTCAGGGTGTGTGTAGGAGGCAACCAATTGGTGTGTTGCTCTCTCTGTCTCTCCCCCTCCCTTCCACTCTCTCAAAATCAATGGAAAAAATATCCTTGGGTGAGGATTCACAAAAAACATGGGGGGAGGGTGGCTCCCCTCAGCTGCAGAAGGCAGTGTCAGTGCACAGACCTCCACAACCGACGTGTGTGTGTAAATATCCCGTGACAGGATTCCTGCTTGGAGAGAGGAGGATGCCAGCACTGCTCCCTGGGCCCTTGTCTACAGATCTGAACAGACAATAAGGAACCTCCAGTCATTGAGGAAAACCAGCATCTTGAAACAGTATCTCTCCATTGTGGAAATGGCAATACAGGAATCAGAAGGTAATTAGAAGGCCATCATAGCCATTACAAAGAGAATAAACTGGTAAGGAAAAAAAGCAATTCTTAGGAGTTAAAAACACCATAAAATAAAAAGTAGTCACACTGCAGGCAGAATAGACGCAAATACACTTAGTTGAGAGATGAGCCACATGATTCTTCCTGGAACTAGCACAAAGACGATAGAGGTGAAAAGAATGAAATGTTGGAGAAAGTAGACAAAACTTACTTCAGCTAAAGAGGATTTTATTTCATGTCGAACAGTCCTCAAAATCCAAAACGGGAAGCATATAGATCAGCAACCTTCCCATATAGTATTAGTAACTTACCGAAAATTTTGTTTTTTATGCAGTAGCAACCAAAACTAATAACTTGGGGGTACACCTAAAGAACAGTCCAGGGGTCACATGGCTAAAATTATAAAGTTTTTCTGAAAAAGATGAAAGACCTGAATAAAGAGGCATGCTGTGCTCTAGATGAAAAGTTTCAGTATTATAAAGTTATTATTTCTCCATGTATTAAGATATTCTATACGTGACCTTGCAAAATCCCAACGGATGTTTTCATGGGGCTTGATAAAGCGGATGTCAAAACCTACTCTAAAGCGTCAGTGCTTAAAGCAGCATGGTACTGGCGAATCGGAGCACCAGTGGAACAGTTTCTGAGCGGGTGGGATTCTAGAGTATAAGAGTAATCTCAAAGGGGGGAGGGCTTGCTTCTTAAGAAATGGAATGAGAGCTACTAGCTGGTGTTTTGAAGGGTGAATAGAGCAATGGATTTCATACCACACATCAGAATAAAATCCAGCTAATTTAATAGACACAAAAAGAAACAAAAGGATTTGGAAATAATACAAGGGCATGTTTTATAACATTGGGAAGGGCTGCATAGGCAAGACCCTGAATTTAAGGACTTTATTCATTTGTTCCCTCTCAGAAGGTCAGATTTTAATGGGTGCAGAATCCAGTGACCCCAAGATGAGCCATCTGAAGAATATTCTCCAAGTAGGAAAGTTGACCAGTGCATTTCATGCACTTAGTATTACCCTCTTCAAAGCTGCCTAATGCAACAAACCTTAGCTATATATAAATCAGCATGGAAGGTTCGTTGCCTTTCCGTGGAGTTTGGGAGCTGGTACCCAATTCATGTCATACTGTTAGCATAGGCAACTAGGAGTTAACAAAAGAGAAGGGAACCCGGCTGGCATAGCTCAGTGGTTGAGCATTCACCTATGAACCAGGGGGTCATGGTTTGATTCCCGGTCAGGGCACATGCCGGGGAATGGGTTCTATCCCCAGTGTGGGGCGTGCAGGAGGCAGCTGATCAATGATTCTCTCTCATCATTGGTTTCTGTATCTCCCCCCCCCCCCTGAAATCAATAAAAAGTATCTTAAAAAGGAGGAGGGAGCTAGACTGGCTGAGCCTAATGACGTCTGGAAGTTACAGCTTCAGACACACCAAGGGGAAGCCGCATCCTCTGCCAAAGGGGACATAATCCCTGGAAGATCCACCTCCCAGGGGACAGCCCTCCATTAGCCGGGAGCCAGGGAGGGCGAGGGAGGGGAGTCCTTTGCCTGGCACATGCGCAACAGGAGCCCAGATGGCCACCATAAAGGGAAGGTATCTAGCCTGAGGAAAGGATCAGATTGGATGAGGGCATGAAACCCCAGAAGATCTAGGAAAGAGATCGGATGGGGAAGGACCAGCACAAGCCCGGGAAGCATTAGGAAAGAGATTGGTTAGTTTGAAAGGAAGCCGGCTCTTTCCCAAGCCTAACAGTGTGCATTTGCTCATTTGTTGGCCTATTTGCGCATGTTCTCCCTGTAGTAGCCCTAGCAGCCGTGGGGCTCCACGCACAGGTCATTGCAGCTGTGCACGTGGGCAGCCGCACAGGCCCAAGCTTGGGCCTCTGTATGGCCACACAGCCCCAGCCGGAGCGCAGTAGCAACAGACACGAAGCTCACCAGGTGGGAACAGAGACAGCTGGACTGAGCGCTGGCACGGACTAGACTCAACTCCAGCCGCGTCGGATGCCCTCCCGATGCTGGGTCATGGCACACCTCTCTGACCTGGCTCTTCTGGGCTTGGTGAAGACAGGCTGGCCTTCCACAGCAGGATGGAGGAGACATGGGCCCGAGACGGGCCTTTATTTTCATGTCAATAAGTCTTACCACTGCACCCTCCCAGGCAGGGCTCCCAAAAATGCTTTTCTTGTGACTCCGTGAAGAGCCCCATTTCCACCGCCAAGGCTTCTAAGGGAAGGGAAGTTTATAGAAAATCCAGTTTTACGCTTCTGTTCTAAGGGAAGGGAAGTTTATAGAAAATCCAGTTTTATCACCTGGAAAAGAGTTTTCATCTTCAGGAGGAAACCCAAGCTTTTGGTACCCAGTCTCTCCCACCGCCTTTTCCTTCCACAGAATTTCCCTAAATCCCATCACACTGCCCAATAAAACGGGTGGGATACACGGCCAGCTGGCCGGGCCCAGGCATCTTCCTGATGCCCCAGCACCCACTGCCTCAGCCTGTGAAGTGGGAAGCAATGTTCTCTCCACCGTTACAAATGGAAGACGGCGGATCAGGACACAGTGGTTCCCCGACCTGGTCCCACAGCCCGTTCTGGCAGAACAGTGCTGCACCTGATAGAGATCATTGCTGCAAAGCCAGTGTTCTTTCCACTCCTGCGCCCACTTCTCACACACACACACACCCCCCCCCCCCCCCCCCCCCCGCCCCCCGGCTGAAGGCGTCCAGTGGACGAGAGCTCAGCCTTGTGGTAAGAATTCCTTACCTGCTGAACCACCACAAACAAGGCTGTCCTCAAAGGCTGATGGGACTTGTTCAGGGTTCCAAACCCAGGCCCAGGCCCAGGGAAACCTGGTGCTTCTGGTGCTTGCTTTCCTCCACCACTCTCCGGGAGCAGAAGAGCAAGGACTGCACCGTTCACGCCCATCCTCGCAGCCCAGCCAGCAGCCCAGCCAGCAGACCCGCTCCAGGGCAGGGGTCCTGCCCGCCACTCTGGGTCTCTACCCTCCCAGTGTCCTTTGGGAATCACTTGGCCTCCCCAACTCACCCAGCGACCCACACAGACCTCGCCCCAGACACCACAGAAGGAGAAAGAAGCTGATGACACAACACGGCAAATGAGAGGCTGAGGACCCAAGAAAAGAGCCAGTGCAGCTAAAACCACAAAAGAGCTTACATTTGGCAGAGAGATTGGAGAGAGGACTCACATGTCAGATGGGAACAATTAAAAGGAGGAGAAGCCAGGACTCGGGATGGTCACGTGGTGAAAGCACTCTCCGTCCACACCCTCGGACACCAGTGACCCTCCCCGAGGTCCTGCATTTTAATGCACCAGGGCCAGGCCATCTTCTTTGCCAGGAGATAATGAAGCTTTTGCCAAAGGAGCAAAAGTGAAGATCCCTTCCCTTCACCTCTTCTCATCTTGCTGGGAGCATTCCCTCACATCACCACCTGCCCTCCCCCACCGCCCCCAGGGAGCACCTGGCTGACAGATGATCTTCAAAATGTTCACCCTCCCTACCCCCCAGCACAAATAACCAAATGGGTGTTGCTAAACTCACTTCCCCTCGCCTGGATCTAATCTAAGCTGTGTTCCAAATAGAATAGCTACCCCTACAAATTAAGGGGCTCCACTCACTTTCAAAATGGTTTTCTCCTTGGGGGCAGGGGTTCCTGGGACACCTTTCTTTAAAATAAGTCTTACATAGAACCCCACGCATGCAGCAGGCGAGAGGGTAGTGTGTAGGCGAACAGGTAATCACTTCCCGGAAGCATTATTTGATGGGTGCTGCCTACCTGGCTGCCTGGCCCCTTTCTCCCGCAGGGAGGGAGGGACCACATCCTCAGTTGGAGTGGCTTCTATCACCTGCGGACGCTTTCTCCGTATAATAGTATAATAATGACTCGGGTTTGCTGAGCTGTTCTGAATGCGGTGGGGTAGTAAATGTTGGCCTCCAAGTGCTTTGACATGCCTTTCCTCTAGAGAAGGGGACTATGCCCATCATCTTGAATCTGGGCTCTGGGGCCGCCTGGTTAATAGGCTAGAGCAGAAGTGACGCTGTGAGCTTGCATGAGGAGCCTAGGACAGTGATGGCGAACCTTTTGAGCTCGGCTTGTCAGCATTTTGAAAAACCCTAACTTAACTCTGGTGCCGTGTCACATATAGAAATTTTTTGATATTTGCAACCATAGTAAAACAAAGATTTACATTTTTTATATTTATTGTATATATTTAAATGCCATTTAACAAAGAAAAATCAACCAAAAGAATGAGTTCGCGTGTCACCTCTGACACGCGTGTCATAGGTTCACCCTCACTGGCCTAGGACGTGCTCGGCTTCTATTTTGTCTTCAAGGGACACTCTTGGAACCCAGCCACCATGCTGTGAGGAAGCCCAAGTGGCCTGTGGAGAGGCCCACATGGAGAGGAACCGCCAGCAGCACCACCTCGCCAGCCATGTGGGCACACCATCTCGGAAGTGGGATCCTCCAGCCCCAGCTGAGCCGTCTGGAGCAGAGGCGGGCTGTTCCCACTGAGCCGGGCCCACACTGCAGTCGGGAGTGAAATGAAGGATTTTTGCTGCTTTAAGATTGGAAGATGACTTGTTCCTCAATAATCGATTGCATAATTTCATTTATATTATAATGATATTCACATGTAGATTATATGATGCACTTATAGTAAATATACATTATTGAAGATATACAAATGGAAATTGTATGCACAGAAACACAAGCACATGCTTTCAGTTAGTCCTTGCAATCACTCTGAGGGACTCTCTTTCATAGACACAACCGAGGTGCAGAGAGGGGACCCAACCTGCCCCTGGTGCCCCCACCGGCTGGCAGTGAAGCTGAGACGCAAATTGTAGCAGATCATAGACTAAGCCAGCGTGGCCCCTGTGCCGTCCTTCACTGCCGATCGTCTTCACTTTGCAGAAAGGGGCAGAAAAGCCGGGGCACTTCCAGAGTCGAGTGCAGGCGTGGGCGATTTCCCAGGGCGCCCGAATGCCAGGGGCTCTGCCTGGAGCCCAGGTCGCTCTCCCAGGCCCGCAGGAGCGTCTCCTGGCGGTGGGCAGCGGTTTGTCCACTCTGCGTCCTGTCTACCCCGCCCCCTTCAATTCGGATCTGCACCTCTCTAAAGAGCTACCCCTGATGGCAGCCCACGGTGTGACGGGCACTGGGCCAGCCCTGCCTCCTCTGTGGATGAGGAAACTGAGGCACCGAGTGTGGTGGTGGCTTGTTCCCTGGAGCACGGCAGAGCTCCGCTGGTCCCCACCCCACCCTCCCCCCTGAGTTCTGATCACTTTGCCAGTCCTTGTCCTCGTGCTCGGTTTTCACCTGAGACCGCCTGGGCGAGCTTTCAAACCAGCAGAGACTTCTAAAAAGTGGAACCCACACTCCTGCGCCTCTGACAGGGCAGGGTTTCTCCCTGTGAATGACCCTCTTATTTTCAACGTCCATAAATCACAAAGGTTAAAATGGGAGCTGACATGTGACCATGTAATGTGGACATTTTACACTTTGGATATTTGGAAGCAATAAACTCAGGCCCTGAAGCGCTGAGTTGTGAGCAAACTAAACATCCCTCCCTGTCTCAAAGGGTGGGTGGATTGACTCATTTAACCCCACGAAGGGTGAGAAGGATGTGGCTCAGAGAGGTTAGATGACTTGTTAAGGTCACACAGCAGAGCTGGCCTTCGCCCCAGGGTCTCCCCAATCAGCAAGGGACAAGTCTGTCCTCTGGAGAAACTCTGATGGCTCATCTCTTGACCACCAACAGGGCCTCGGGGGTCATTGGAAGCCACAGTGGCTTGTGGGGGACACCAGAGAGATGACTCATGATCGAGGAATGTGGTGAGGAGGCAATGCACACCAGGTTTGCAGTAAAGTCAACTCTGACGTGTACAGGCTGTGTGTCCTTGGGCAAAGTGCTTACTTACCCTCTGTGCCTCAGTTTCACCTGTAAGCCCTTTATAGGTTTTACTTCATTTAAGCCTCACCACGTGCTTTGAGGGAAGTGCTCCTACCATTATCCCCATTTTACAGACGGGGAAGCTGAGGCTCAGAGAGGAGGGCATCTGCCCAAGCTCACAATGTTAGGAAGAGAGAGCGTCAGGGCTCGAATGCAGGCTCTCTGATTCCCACACTTGCAACCACTACACTTGTTTTCTGCTTCTCCTGAGACCCACACAGCTGTTTTGGGGGGTACTGGGGGGGCAGTGTTTGCTTTCTTCTCACTTTTCTAAGGTTTATTTGTTTTATTTTAAATAAGCCCTATCATTTGTGTAATTAGGAAAATACTAATTTAGTTTGACCCTCCCCCAAAAAAATGCAGCTACCCCTTCACAAAGGTCAAAGAGCCTGAACCACCAAAATCAGGTTCATCTGTGCACATGGTTTGCTGTCCAGACGGTTGTGAAATCAATTTTCCTTGGCCGGGTTTATTTTTGTTAAGTTTGTCTCAACACAAACTGCAAAGCAGACAGCAGGTGGCGCTGCCGCCTCATCGAGAAGCAGCCAGGATGTGCAATGCCTGGGGTGGGGCAGGTGCCTCTCTCCCTAGGAGTGTCTCTGACCCTGAGCTCTTCTTGGAAAGAGCCTAACCGGGAAGGCCCCTGGAAAGCTAACTGGGTCCCCCTGTCCTCATGGCCTCACTGGCCACGTCTGACACCGCTTCGCCAAGCCTCTGACCATCTGGACAGAGATGGCCCAGCCCTGCCTGCTTCACACGGTACTGACCACACCGAAGCATGATGTGCTTATCTGTGGCTTGCTTTAGAGGAAATGTCCAAACACAGACATTTTTATCCCTTTCCGGGGCACATCTGAGAACCTGGCCTGCTGCCATGTGGCCATAAACCCTGTGTGGTCCATGCCTCCTCACTGATGTGATCTCACCAGTTTAATAAGATGCTCAAAGAGCCCGGCCGGCGTGGCTCAGAGGTTGAATGTTGACCTATGAACCAGGAGGTCGCGGTTCAATTCCCAGTCAGGGCATATAGCTGGGTTGCGGGCTTGATCCCCAGTGTGGGACGTGCAGGAAGCAATCAATAAATGACCCTCTTTCTCCTCATTGATGTCCCTCTCCCTCTCTCTCTGAAATTAATAAAAATATATTTAAAAAAACAATAAGATGCTCAAAGTGGCTTGTCACCACTGTTTCTCCCCAGACCCCTGCCCACCGGCACCGTTTCTCCCTGCTCTGCCACCATGCTGACACAAAGCATTGCAGCAAATGAGCCGCGGGTGTGGCCTGCATCTGGCCCCATCAACTTAGTCCACTCTGGACAGGCTCGCCTCTTCCACAGCCCCAGCCCACACTGGAAGGGCTGGAGGGGCACCTTGGTGACCGTGCTCACCGTGGGGTCTTTCTGCTTTGGCTCCAGTTTCCTTGGCCTTGGTGACATCGTCCCTTAAGGATGTGGACATGAGCCCCACCCTTACTCCAGTGTCCTGGTGCTGGACAACACTGAAACAATGCACGGCCTATCCACCCATGAGGATGGGGTGTGTCAACCACTAAATCTAGTCCTGTGCAACGGCAGACACGTAGTAGGTGCTCCACTTCTCTTGCATGAATGAAGCTGAGGCGTGTTTTCCTATCTTTCTGTCCTTCATGCCAATAATATTTTATACCGGCAAACATCAGCTGTCCCTCTCCCTGCCCATCCCCAAAGCACATAATATAATTGCTAAGGCCCCTGATGTGTCTTGGTCCTACAGTAATTCAGTTCTTCCCAACTGTCCAGGCTGCTGGCCCAGCAGAGCTCTGCCTCAGGGTGTGCCTGTAGCCGATGCCGGACAAGGGCCATTCTCCTGAACACAGCCCTGAACCCAGAGATGCCAGGAGATCCCAGAAGCAGAGCAGGGAGGCCCCAGCTGGCGTCTCTCACCTGGAGCTTCAACTTCTGAGATTTTCTCTGATGGACGAAGGAGGCCCAAGGAAGTCAAGGGAGCTCTCATCAGGTGGGAACTCATGAGAGCCAAGTCCATTGTCCTAGATCAGTGCTTCTCAACCTCGGCTGCACATTAGAATCACCTGGGGGTCTTTTTAAAATCCTGATTTCTGGGCCTCATCCTCCGGAAATTCTGTTTCTTTGTTACTAATGTGGTGGCCCCACCCCATAACAAAGAAACAGAATTTCCAGAGGATGAGGCCCAGAAATCAGGATTTTAAAAAGATTCCCAGGTGACTCTAATGTGCAGCCGAGGTTGAGAACCACTGTCCTAGAGGGAGACAAATGTCAGGGGGTCTGAGCTGGGGCTGCTGTGCCATCTCCCCACCCCAACTGCATGGCCTCCCCCCAGCTTGAAGGCAGGGAGGGGTGTGCGAGGCGCTGTGTTTAGAGACCCCAGACCCCTGTGTGGTTCCTCATCTCGCCAGTGGAAGCTGGCAGCCACAGAAGCTGGTTCATGGATCACATTTCAGCTTCCCTCTTTTTTCACTAGACCCCATAGCTGGAGGAAAATGGGTGACCAGGAGCCACACAATACAATGGTTAGGGACATGGGCTTTGAAGTCAGAAAATCCTGGGTCTGAGTTTAAATTCCACCTTTTACCCAGTGTCTGGAGCAAGTCCCCTAACCTGTCCAAGCTCCATTTCTGCATCGAGAAAGCGAGGGTAGGAACAGGACCTACCTGAGGACTGCCAGATGCACTGCGCGGGTGTGCGCCCTAAGGGCTCCCCAAGGGCCTGCAGAGGTAAGCCTGGTAAACATTGGTGGCCTGTGAGTCCAAGCTTGCTGGGCTCCACTTTCTCTCAACCAACTACTTTTTACACTCACTAGCCGCCCTGGGCTGCTGGCGGGAGGGGGCAGCAGAGGCCACGCTGAGCTGCCTTCTCTGGGGTTTTCTGGGGAGCCCAGAGAACGATGGAGGAGAAAGAAACTTTAAACTTTCGCACTCACCAGGACCACTTGGGAATCTGTAAAGACTGCGGATTCCTGGGAACCCCCTCCAGAGATTCTAATCCCATGGTTCTCCAGGCCTTGCCCCAGTCCGAAATCTGCAGTTGGAGCAGACCACCCAAGTATTCCAATGAGGGTGGTTTCGGGGCTGCGCTCTGAGAACCACTGTCAGAAGTGAAGCCACGGGGCTCAGGGGCCTTCTGACCTGGAGGTTAGGAAATCCTGGGGGTGAGTCCACGTCAGAGCCCCAGACTCAACTCCAAAATTCCATCTCTTGAGCCCCACAGATGTCATCCTCCTCCCTGTGTGTCACACCAGAAGATGGGGAGTTTAATGGTTCCCAAAGTGGGTGCTGATCGAAAGTCCCTGAGCAGGAGGCCTTGCAAAATATGGGTTCTTGCACCTGGTGTGCCGCCACCCACCTGCTCACACCTACAACCACCAGATCTCTTGGGGGAGGAGGGTGGGACATGTGTGGGTCGCATGGCCACTCCTGTTGGTGCCACCCCCTCTCCCAAAGGTCCTTGAAGACAGTATTATCAGAGATGAGAAAACTGAGGCTCAGAGGTGACTTTGATGGTTTGTTTAGGTGGCGGCAGAGCCCAGACTCTAGCTCCGCATTTCCACTACCTCTGGAGAGTGCCTGCTAGCGGGCACTTGCAGGCGGGGAGCCAGGCTTTGGTGCCACAGTAATGCCTTCCCATTCCCAGGCCTCCAGTCCCAGAGGGAAAAGAAAACGGGGACACTGCGGAGCTCAGTGGGCCGGGCGTTTTCCCATCAGAAGTGCACACCCTGAGTGTCTTCCATCGGTCCGGCCCCGAGCTGGCGTCCAACGTGGGCCCTGGGAGTGCTCAGGGCGGTGGCCTTGCCGCTGGGGCTGCGGTTCCGTCCACCTACGCCTGTGGAGCTCGGAGGCCTCTCTGGGGCGCTTCTGCTGCCAGAGGGTGCAACGGGCGGGTTGCTGAAGCTCAGGTGCACCCACAGCACCGGCCCCTCCTGGAAAACCGCGAAATCTGCGGGATTTGTGATCCAGGAACGGAAACCCCGTGGCATTCATCCTTGCTACTTCCCTGCCTCTGGGCCTTTTGTTATTGAGGGGTGGAATTGCATACATTGAGGGGGTGGAATTGCATACATTTAGGGCGTGTAATGGACTGCATTGTTCCAAGACAAACTTCCTAAAAGTAGCGCAAATATTTTTAATTGATCCTGTTGAGGATGTCCCTATGCTAGGAGGATTCCCACGTATGCCCACCGGGCCAGCGATTTTGCACCAGACTCAAAAGGCCTTTACACGTTAAGCTTGTACCTCGCACATGACGGTCACCCTTTCACCGCAGCGCAGGACAGTGGGAGCTTCGCCCAGCAGCCCCTGGTGCGAGTCCAGGCTGAAACGGGCCTTGGAAGACACAATGCCAGTGAGTTCTGTCCCGCGCAGCAGTGGCGGCGGCGGCGGCGGCGGCGGCGGCGGCTGGGGCGGTCGCAGTAACAGTGGACCTTACAGAGGTGGCTATGGCGGTGGGGGTGGTTATGGAGGCAGTTCCTTAAATATAGGATGAGGGTGTGGAGGCAATTTTGCCTGCGGAATCTGGCCCTTTCAGGTTTGCCAGGGGAAGGCTGGACTTTTCTGTCACCCCCAGGCCCCAAGTGAAGCCCGAAAACAGCAGGTAGGCCCATCCCAGGGCTCCGGGAGGCGTTCCTGCACCCAGGACGGGGCGAGCTGGGAGATCCCACGGAACTGCAGGCGCCACCAGGAGATGAACTGGAAGCCGCGATCCGCTGCCGCCCTGGCATCTGGCACAGCAGCGGCGCCAAAATGGGCGAGGGGGCTGGAGGGGCCGCAGGAGACCGGGGAGCGCGCCGGCTGGGCGGCATTGAGTTTCTCCTAATCAGCCCCACTTCCCCGGAGCCTCTGAGCTAATTGGGGCGCAGTCTCCGGCGGGGAGGAGGCCCGCCTTGCCTGCGGAGGTTGTCTGGGTGAGGGCGCTGGAGACCTGGGGGCTTTTCTCGGGCCCTGATTTCCGGGGCGCCCGTGGGAGGCGGGAGAAGCGGAGAGACGGTCCCTTCTGGGAGAGCAGTGCGGTCTCCATCGCAGCGAACCTGCTCGCGGAGCACCAGGCCGACGCGCGCCAGCGACAGCGCGCTTCGCCCGGGAGACCCCGGCCGCCTCTTCGGCCCGCCGGAGACCCCAAGGGACACGGAGTCACCGGTCTTTTCCTGTCCCCTTTATCTCCGTTTTATAGACAGCTCTTAGGTTGGGACATTAATTGCCAGGGCGAGTTTATTGATAATTTTGATGTAACAGAGCACCGGAGAAATTACCCTCACGTCCAAAATGTCAACTTTGAGAAGAGCCAGGTTCAGAAAAACTGCGGTGGGTCTTGAACGGCCGCACCAACAATGCGACTTCATGGTGTTTGTTTTCCCAAATAGCGGGAATGGGAATAGAAGGAGGGTGATCAGCAGAAGACTCAGGCTCCTAAAAATGCTCTGTTGCCCCTGAGGATCTAGAGCAGTGGTTCTCAGCCTTCCTAATGCCGCGACCCTTTAATACAGGTCCTCATGTTGTGGTGACCCCCAACCATAAAAGTATTTTCGTTGCTACTTCATAACTGTAATTTTGCTACTGTTATGAATCGTCATGTAAATATCTGATATGCAGGATGTATTTTCATTGTTACAAATTGAACATAATTAAAGCATAGTGATTAATCACAAAAACAATATGTAATTATATATGTGTTTTCCAATGGTCTTGGGAGACCCCCGTGAAAGGGTCGTTCCACCCCCAAAGGGGTCGCGACCCACAGGCTGAGAACCGCTGATCTAGAGTGAAATGTTAAGGGATTGGAAACATGCCTATCACCTTGTTCTCCCACCAATGGCGCTTTTCTGCACACATTTTACTTGATTCCTGATTTGGGAAAAACAAGTGTAGGGCACCAAAAAAAAAAAGCAACTACAAAAACATAAAAGTTCTTTCATGATTTATAACCGCTGGGATATTGGAACAGTAAAGTCTGAAATTCAAAGTAAAACTTTCATTGGTCTTGAAATGGGAAAAAAGAAAGAATATAATTTTATATATTTATGTATATATTATATATATATGGTCTTCCCCGGGAGAAGGAGGACTCTAGTTCTTCTTCAAACGTTTATTTCTTTAAAAAGAGAAATGACATTTAGAGGGGCAGAGGGCTCTTCTTAAAAAACAGAAGCCAAGAAAAATAGTTACTCGTGTCCAGAATTCACTTCAACGTGAAATGAAGAGTGAAAAGGAGAGGATTAGCCAAAAAATGAAAAAGAAAAAAGTATGGAGAATCACCCATATTTTAAATACAAAAAAATAAAGTCTAGCTACCCCAGGCCGGTTTCTGTCTGTATTTGGGGTGGAAGATATTCTGCAATCCCAATGAAATACTCATGCGATTTTATTTCTAGTTGATACAATGTTAAAGGCCATGTACAAATGTTATACATTTTTATTTTTGTTCTTTTTTTAGGAAAAAAGTACACAAAAGGCAAAACATCCTCAAATTGTCATTTTATACAGTGCAGAAGGAAATTTAAAATACGTGTCACAAACGCTGCACCCCAGCAGCCAAAATACTAGAAAAAAAGGGGGTAGTCCTTCATTTTATATATATATTTATATAAAACATATGGGGATTTGTTTTTACACACATTGGACTTTGTTTCAAATTTACAATGTATATCTAAAAAAAAATTCTACGCGGCAAATATTGCCAACAAAGTTACACCATTAATACTGATAAACGGAGGAGCCTATGCGGTGTTTCGATTACTAGGGAAAGAAAGAATAAATAACAGGATGAGCCTTGCTATAGTTTTAAAAAGTGCCTTAACCTTTCTGCATCGCCGCAATCCTGAATTCTCGCGCTGGCCGGGCCTCCCCGTCCCGCGTCCGGCCCTGTTCGTGCCGCTTTCGCACCAGTTTACAGTAGAGGTCGGGAGACAGAAAAACACCCTCCAAAAAAGTCCACGTAAAATTCAAAACAAAACCAGAAAGACTGCAGAGAAGGAAGAAGAGGAAGGCGGAGGGGGGTGGCAGAGGCCCGGAGAGCCGCCTGCTTCTGGGCTCCATTGGTTTCTTTTTTAAAAAACAAAAACAAAACGAACAGTGGCTTCAGAAACACAAGTCGTGCGCACAGAGATCCACCTGCGGCTGCAGGGCTTCCGAGGTGGGGAGGGAGAGCTGGCTTCTGCCCCCCCTTCCCTGCAAACGCGGCTCTACCACGCGACTTGCGCATTCCAAGACATTCTTCCCAAAGAAAGTTAAACATAAAAACGATAAATACTCAACCCCAAAATAAAAGTATTTGATAATGATGGTCTCATGTGTTTGCCTTTCTTCTAAAAAATCCCCCCCTTCACTTTTTCCATTAAAGGGTTAAGGGCGGGGGGAGAGACCTCAGCAGAATTTTTGTTTAGATGTTGAGGGTTTTCCCCCAACACAGCACCTTCTCAGCCGGTTTCAATCGGATCAAAAAAAAGAGACTTATTTACCAACAGCTGCAGTCAGATTAGGCCTGAACGCCACCATGTTTAAAATATTTTGAGGGAATAGGAGAGGAGGTGCCAACCTCTGTGCCGCTTCTTTGCCCTGGGGGTTCCTTTTGAAATAATCCGGTTGGGGAGGGGTCAAACCCTTTTCTTCTGCCGATGGTTATACCTCGAGAATAAAGCAGTTTCTAGGGATGGGTTCCCAGGTCCCTTGTTCCGACTGCCGTGCCAGGGACCCGTGGGCTTCCCGGCTCACATCACACAGGGCTTGATGTCTTGGTAGGTGACCTGCTGGTGGTAGTAGGAGCCGCCGCCGGCGGAGTGCATGGAGGAGGACGCCATGGTGTTGAAAGAGAAGACAAACTCTTTTCGGTCACACATGCTGGGTGACTGCGAGTGATACCGAGGGATGCCTGTGAGGGAGGTGACAAGAGGCGAGAGTTTAAGATGGACAAGCAGCTCTGCCCCAAGCGCTCTGGGCGCAGGGCCCTATCCTCCCCACTCTCCACCCCCACCCCAGAGTCCCCGAGTTCCCAGCCCTGACTGGGCCTGGGCTTGGGCGTCCCAGGGGAAGAGCCTGGAACACCCGGAGACATCCCTGCTCCCGGGAGCACCCCTGCCCGGGCCTGCACCCGCTTTGGACACAGAGCGTGGGCTGGGGGGCTTCCGATGCCTAAAAGGAAGAGGTGGGGTGGGGGCCCAGATGGGTCTGCAGACGCCGCCACGGAGGGCCCTGGCGGCCTCCACCTCTCGGGCGGCCTGGCGCCAGGGCAGCCACTTCCCAAGCCCAAAGGCTGTGGAGGCCTCCGCGCAGCCAGAGGCAGGCACTGGGAGCAGGAAGCACAGGCCATCACAGGGGTGAAGGGCGGCTTCTCCGGAGGAAGCCCCCCTTGGAGAACAGGGCCACCCGGGGAAGCAAGAGCCCAGGAGTTTGAAGCAGCCCAAGCAGGGCAACCCCAGATCCCTCCAGAGAAGTGGCCTTTCAGCCACCAGGCCCGGCTCCTGCCTCCCACCCGCTGCTGACAGCTGACCCCTGAGAGGCCCCTGCTAAGCTCCCTCCAAGCTCTTGCCAGAACTAGGCGGGAGTTCAGGAGGGGAGATTTTTCTCATCTTCCCCCTGAGGGCTGGGGAGAGGGCACCCGAGGACCCGAAAACCTGGGTCCTGAGAAACAAAGGGCCTGCGGGGCCTGCAGCTCTGACCCTCCCTCTGGGCCCGGCACAGACCCTCTCTGCCTCTGTCCCCACGAACGCCCCTGGCTCAACAGTCACAAGGCCAGGCCTGGTTCTCTGAAAGGCCGGCACGGAGCCTCTGCGCACCAGGCCCAGGCGGCGTTGGGCCTAACTCTTCCGTTCTGCCAGGGCAAGGAGCAGAGGCGGCTCTCCGGGCCGCTCTCTGAGGGACCACCCTGGAGGGTGAGCCAGCTGGCCGGCAGGCCCCATCTCCATCCTGGGAGCTTGCTGAGGTGTGAGGGGACCTAAGGGACCAGGAGCAACTTAGAATGTTTGGATCTGAGCCTTTTTGGTGGGACCTGGCCATGCTCCCGAAGGCCAGCAGCCTAGAGTTGGGAAAAGAAAAAGAGAAACGATATGTTGACCCAAGTCAGGACCCAAGTTGCATTCACCCCTCAAACGGAGAGAGGTGGGGCCGAGGGACACCGCAGTGTGGGGCTGGCACCCAACGGAAGTGGCTGCAGGCTCTCAACCAAGGGCCGGCAGCAAACTGGGGCGCTGGGTCGGCGCAGGGCACTCACAGATGTCCGGGCGCCCAGACTCCCCACTCACCTTGCAGCTCAGCTGGGGCGTTGTGACTGTTCTGGTGCAGATAGGGCTGGTCCAGGGAGTGTGTGGAGAGGCTGCCGGACAGGGGGTTAGCCGCGGGGTTGCAGGGGGACAGGGGCTGCTGCTTGATGTAGGAGGCGCCGCTGTTGAGCGCGGC
>NW_005356042.1:6148303-6148922 GCF_000412655.1 Myotis brandtii
CGGCCGCCCCGCCACCACAGCTGCCCATGTACGAGTGGCCGCCGTTGGCGGGCAGGTGGGGCACCGAGTGGCTGGGCAAAGCCATGCCGTCCACATTGCCCGGCAAGTGACCATTCATCATGCCCAGGCCGCCCTCGAGCGCCAAGCTGTTGGGCGGACACGAGAGGCCGCCAGCCGAGCTCTGGAAGCCGTAGGTGTCCGGGAGGTGGTTGAAGCCCAGCCCGTTCATCATGCTGTACATGGGCTTGAGCGCCTGGCATTTCCTTCGGAAGCCGCGGGGCCGCCGCCGAAAGGAGCCCTCCTCGAACATGAACTCGCTGGCCGGGTCGATGGTCCAGTAGTGGCCCTTGCCCGGCCGCCCCAGGCCCTTGGGCAGCTTGATGAAGCACTCGTTGAGCGAGAGGTTGTGGCGCACCGAGTTCTTCCAGCCCTGGTAGGAGCCGCGGAAGAAGGGGAAGCGGCTCTGCAGGAACTGGTAGATCTCGCTGAGCGTCAGGCGCTTGGTGGGCGAGCTCTGGATGGCCATGACGATGAGCGCGATGTACGAGTAGGGCGGCTTCTCCGGGCGCCGGATGCCGGCGTTCGTCTTCTTGGCCTTGGACGGGCCGGACGACGCGGG
>NW_005356042.1:6149328-6149557 GCF_000412655.1 Myotis brandtii
CGGCGGTTGGCGCAGAACCCCCTCTCTCTCCAGCTCCCTCCTCCCCCACCTCTATCTCCTCCCTCTTTCCCTCTCGCCCTCCCACAAGGGAAGGAGCCGAACGGAGGCTGAGGGCAGCCTCTTGGCAGCAAGGGCGGAGGCTGCGGGATCCCCCCCTCCCCCCAACAGACACACACCGGTTTTTTAGGGGTGGCACCGACTCCGGGGCCTGCGGCCGTGCGCCCCCGCG
>NW_005356042.1:6150029-6160540 GCF_000412655.1 Myotis brandtii
GAGCGAGCGGGCAACGGCTGGGCCGAGCGAGGGCGGAAAACGAAAGTGCGGGCGGGTCGCTCGCTGCTGCTTTTGTCTCGGGCTCTGCGTGGCCGGGCAGGGGCGAGTGAAGAAGGCTGGTCTTAGGGGACCAAAGTCGCACAGGCTCCCAGAACAGCGACCCGGCTCGATCACTCACTCGTGCACACGTATGCATGCATCGATGCACATGCAAACCCGGTAAATGACTAGGCTCAGATGTGTAAACTCTCTTCTCTCCCTTTCGTGCGTTTCCACTCGCGCACTCCGCGCTTCGGCTTGTGCGCGCCCACAAATGCGCTCGCTCGCGCACACGCCATAGGCCCATAGGAACTTAAATTTCACCAGCTCCCACTGAAATGTACGTTAGCCACGCTCGGATTTGAACCCACACGTAGCCCAGGTGACTCCCCCCTGCCCCACCCCAAAACTCCTATTATTTGGCCCCGTAGCCCTGATGTCCCCACTTTCCAAGAGCAGGTTCCGATTCCTCATGGATGGTAAAGGCCCTGGCAGGAAGTTTATGTGGTTCAATGTAAACATGTTCTGAGGGATTCTTTAATAATAATAATAGAGAATTCAGGCGGCCCAGAAGCACTAGGCTGCCCGCAGCAGGGGTCCCGCACGCACCCCCCCCCCACACACACACACACCACCCCCTCTCCTCCGCTCCCACCTCCTAGCACCAGGGTGTGGGCTAGGACTGGCGTGGCGGGGCGGTGGCGCCGAGTGCAGTTCCGCGCAGGAGCCGGGCGCAACGCGGCACACAGGGACCCAGGTGAGTGCTGCTGGAGCGCAGACTGTGGGGCACCAGGCTCAGCCTCTCCCGCTAGGGCCTTGGGTCGGGTGGAAGGAGACCGGGGGTGTTTTTGCGGGCCATCGCGAAGAGCCTAGATGCCGTTCCCTGGCTCGAGCTGAGGTGAGAGGCTTGCGCCGGGCTCAGAGAGCGGCCGCGGCGCTTTTCAAAGCCCACCGACCTCTCGCGTTTCTCTGGCCTCCTTGTCTCCGGCTGACGCCCCTCCTCGTTCGCTTGGCGGTAGACGCCTCGTCGCCTTCGGGGCGCCTGGCACGTCCTTGAGAGGAGCTGGGGGGCGCGCTGGCGTTGTCTGACTAATGATCGCAGCCTGATCCGGCGGAGCCGCGCTCTTGGAGACCGGAGAGCCACCGTCCCTGCCCTGCGCTTCCTCCTGGCTCTCCTGGCCTCGGTCCGTGCAGGCAGCCAGCCTAGCTGGCCTGGGGAAGGGATGAGTGTAGGACGTGATTGCGTTGTGTGTCCCGGTATTTTCGCACAGGTAGACGCGCAGTGGCAGACCCACCTCCACTTCTCTGGGCCCAGACAGCACCCACAGACCACAGACATCCTCAACACCTTGCCTGCCTCCAACACACCTCTCCCCCCCACCCCCAGAGAACACCCCGCACACAGCTCAGGGGCCCCCACTCTCACAGACGCCCAGGCCTGTCCACCGCTGAGGACACGCTTTCGGTTAAATGCACGCTCTCCAGCACTGCACGTCCTCCCACGCACAGTCAGCCGCATTTGCACACGCAATCGCACGCACACAGCCACGGTCACTGGCCCTCGCACCTTCTCTCCCTCCATCACTTTTTTTTCCCCCTCTGCCAAACGGAAGCTGCAGGCAAGGAGGCCCAGGAGGCACGGGAGGGAAGCTCCAAGAAGGGGTCCTACCACCAGCTGCTGGGAGTACATCTGGCCTTTGGAGGAGAAGCGAGCGGGGAGGCTGCTGCTAGAAAGCCATCGAGGGCTGCAGCACTCCCCATGGCTCCCAAACGCAATAGGAACGCCTTCCTTTCTCTCGCTCCTCCTCCACTGATCCGGAGCCTCCAAAGTGAGGGGCTCTTTTTCCAGGAGCCCCCTTTCCTCGGAAGCCCTCTCCCTGGTGGGAGGGGATGCAGATTTCATTTTGGCTAACCCCCCAGAGCAGGCTTCCTCTCTCCTGCACAGCCTCTCTCTCACCAGCTCTGCTTGGGGGCCCCTAAGTGTTTTGGGGTGGGGGAGCTTATGCCTTCATGGGCAAGAAGTATGAAGTCAGACCCCACCTGGCCTCCACTTAACCCGCAGGTTCTGACAGCAACCCAGGCTCTGCAGAGGAAGGACAGCAGTTACTACGCCCAGGGAGAGGGGCCCCGTGGTTTTGGAGCCTCAGAAATGTAGCAGATGGAGGTTCTCCCCATCCTCTCATCTGCACCGAGGCAGGGCATGAGGTGGGGGCATGAGAAGGAAGGGAGGAGGAATGAGCTCTGGATCTGTAATTTGGGGGGAACCCCCCTCAACTCTAGGAAAAACCACAGCCAACGTCAGGAGGGCTTTTTCACATGCCCAGGAACTAAGCTCTTGTCTCCTATGATGCCCCTGAGAAGTCCCACCTCACCTTGCAATTTTAGGGCGGGGAAGCTGAGGCCCAGGGAGGACCTGGCCTGGGTCAGCCAGTGCTGACAAGCAAACATCTCTTGATCTTTCCTCTCCACCCCAAGAACAGACTGTCATTGCCGTTTACCCTCCCAGGTGCCTCTCTGCAGGCCGCAGCTGCCCAGAGTGGGATTTAGACATGCTCTACCTCTGGGCTTGCCTGGCTTCCGAGGCCCAAGGGCCCCAGAGACCTGTTGGAGAATTAATGGTGATAAAAACAACAACAACCACAAGCAATGTCAGCAGGACTTCTCAACTGCCCATCATGCCCAAGTACTGGTCATCACCTTATTAACACCCCCTTGGTGTTCTCTGGGCTGTGAATCCCTTGGTCCAACTGTTGAAAATTACATCCTCCCCCCCAACACACACACACAGAAGGCACATAAATTTGTGGAATGATTTTCAAGGTTTTACCAAACACTTTGAACCCATGGGTGGGAGCCCAGCCAAGAACCCGCCACCTCCTATTCACAAACCCAGGACCCTGGTTAAAGGCCCCAAAGATACTTGTTTAATCTCCACAGAAATCCCACCTTTTACAAATGGGGCTCAGCGAGGCTACCCTCCTAGGTCACCCTGGGTTCAGTTGGTGCCATAGGGTGAGGGTCAGCAGCGGTCAGGGCGAAGACCCTTTGCCTGCAGATTCGAAATCATGGTCAGGATTTGAATCCAGCCTCCACCATGTAGGGATGTTGCATGAGCTGTTTGTGCCTTAATTTCACTTGGGGGGCGGTGGGGGAGAAGGGGTTGTTATTGGTTTATTTTTGCCCCAGCCTTTTTATTGATATAGAAATCAAACATAACCTTGTTAAGTTTAAGGTATAGGATGTGCTGGTTTAGCCTATTTATATGTTGCAAAATGAGTACCACAATAAAGTTAGCTGCCACCTCCACTCCTTCCACATAGTTAATGTGTGTGTGTGGTGATTGCATTCAGGAACTACTCCGTTAGCAACATTCAAGGATATGATACAGTATTATTAGACACAATCACTGGGCTGTAACTTAGTTTCTTCATCTAAAAAATGGGAGGAATAATTGCACCTTTTCCTTAGGGCTGTTGGGAGCATTGGACAAGACTGTGCAGAGACAGACTTAGGCTATCCAGACAGACAAACAAACAAAATCGGCTTGAGGGGCAGTCGGAGAAAATGCAGACTGGGATGTGGCAGCTTTTTGCTCTTAGCTTGAAGAGCCATAAAAGACCCCCCTCCCGGTACCAAATCAAATGTGCGCCCCAGCGCCAGCCCCAGGAATCCCAAGATGGGGGCGGGGGTGTAAAAACAGACACGCCTGCCATGTCTCCCACTCCCCAAACCCAAGGTATTTTTACTGGCTAATTGCTTAAGTGAAGCCGCCCGGGCGCAGAGCGCGCAGTAACCCGAGCAGGGAACCAGATCCTGCTCCGATTGTGCCCGGGCTGGCCTCAGGGGCGGGGGCAGAGGCAGCCGCCGACCACCCACCGCGAGGGCAGCCGCCTCGGCCAGCACCCCCCTGCCCTGCTCCCTCCAATCCCTTCCAGAGGACGTCCAAAGGCGACCCAAGGTAGTGTGGGCTGGTCCCCAAACCCCTGGCAGGTACTGGGCAGTGAGGGAAGCCGGCTGGCCAGGGGATATCGGTAGGGAGGCTGGGGGGACGGGATGGGACATTTATGGGTGAAAATGCAACCCGCAGACAAGGGACTTTGGGGAGAAACGTCAAGGTCAGGAGGCGAGAGGGTATTCTTCCTCCCTCAATCATAACATGATCTGTGCACAGAAGAAGTGGGCTAGTTCTCTGCAAACTCGGGATATGCACACGCATCCCAAATGCCAATCTATAGAGGGGAAGAATTGTGGGACTGAGTCGTGTCTGGCAGGCATGATAGGGTCAGGTGGGTGCTCAGGGTGAGGGCTGTGCACAGAATAGCTGAGATGTACAAATATGACTCGTTTGCTGCGCTGAACACTAGAGGATGCAAGTACAGTATGGTGTCTTCACGTGCAATTAAGATTTTAAGAGGTGAACAAGGTAGCACTTTGTGTGTGCAGAACATTCCCATGTAATATGAGGTGGCCCGTACTCAGATCGTTACAGAGTAAGTTTAGTATAGCAAGGTATGCGCATGGAATGGTTTGAAGGTGTGTACAACGTAATGTATTCCAGACACAGAATATCGTGGGCTCTGAAGAAAAGATAATATGGAATTAGACAGATGGTTGTAGGTTGTGTGTATGATCTAAAGGGGTGTATTACACATGATATATTGGATTTACATGAATATCGTAAAATGTGTACAATTCGATGCCCGTGGGCACAGAACATCATGGGAAATGTGTTGACAGTGCGTCTGGGTACAGTCGGCCAGTCGGAGGAGAGGGGTCTACCCTGGGGAGCTCAGTCCCCCAGGCTCCAGGCAGTGTGTTTGCAGCAGAGGATGGCTGCGTCAACGAAGGCTGTCAGGAGGTGTGCGTGCAATCTAACATGCAATAATAAAAATGCAGAGACCACTCAGCTCACGGTTATTGAAGCCTGACTGTGTGCTCTTCTGAGGCCCCTCAAGGTAATCACTAGCTCATGCAGCCCTGACCATACCACGTAAGGCAGGCTCCAGGGAAGCCAAGGTCCCAGGAAGCCAAGCGACTCTCCTGCTGATTTTTGTAGCTTCAGGGCCGCTCTGGAAGTGCTATGGAGTCTTGGGGACCCTGTGTCTTCTGTGCGGGCCTCCAAGAGGTTGGTAGCACAGGACCCTGTAGTCCTCTCTCTGCAGCCAGTACAGGGGACAAGAGGGAGGTGTGTGTACTGAGGAGCCCACTGGGTGTACCGGGGCCATGGAGGAAGCTCCTGATCGGAGCCCACACCCACGTTTTGGGGTGCTGTACCCACTTGTGCCCCATTGCTGCCCGACTAAATTCCAAACCAGGGCAGTCCTGATGTCGGTAGGAAGCCGGACTCTGGGTCCCTCTGAGACTCTTCATGGGGTTACCCCAAGGTGAAGAGAGAGAGACATCACCCCCTGGCCCACAGAGCCCTGCCACACCCCCGAGGCACACATGGGGCTCAGAAATCCCACCTGTTTGGACCACCGGGGCACGGGAGCAGCAAGGGAGGGGCTCTCCCTGCACCAGGCCCCGGCAGTCCATCTCCCTGTCAGCTGTACATTAGGGAGAGGTTCATATTTTGGTCAAGAAAAAAAAAAAAAAGGCCCGTGCTTGCACGGCTGCAGCCCTGAGCTTGCCCCTCACTTGGCCCTTTTACCCAAAAGCACACATTTTCCATGACGTTCTTCAATGAAATATTTGACAACATTGCAGCCCAGGAATTTACAGCCTTCTTCCCCTGCGAGATTTTTGGGAGTTTTCTGGCATTAGCAGTGCACGCTGCTCTAAGAAACAGAGATGCTCCTGGGACACGGAGTGTCCTGCACTCCCATTCCGGATGCCTGGCTGGGCAACTGCCCTCCCGCTTCCCACAGAGGCAAGCCCTGAGGCACCCGACATTTCCCCCCCACTGCCCGGCAGCTGTGCTCAGAAAGATAGCATGGCGAGATGTTCCTTCCCAAGTGGGGTGTGAGGATGTGTGTGGTGCCGGGTTTGTTTCTGAGCAAAGCCTCCTCAGGGGAGAGAGAGTGATGCCCCAAAGCTGCCGCAGAGAGGGAGGGAGGGAGGCTGTGGCTCAGCGCCTGGGGTGGGGTGGGGGGCTGCCAGTGTGTTTCTGAGCAAAGCCTCCTCACGGGAGAGAGAGTGATGCCCCAAAGCTGCCTAGAGGGAGGGAGGGAGGCTGTGGCTCAGCGCCTGGGGTGGGGTGGGGGGCTGCCAGTGTGTGGGGGAGGCAGTGTAGAGAGAGATGAAAATTAATTTTGTGAGTTTCAACAAAAGGAAAATATCCATTCAATTTCAGGGGCTAGGTATATCCTATTTTCTAGGTAAGGGAGAGAGAAAATAAAGACAGCCGGACCAAGGGAACACACACACACACACACACACACACACACACACACACACACAGCCCGTGGGGAGGAGGGAGCTAGAACTGAGACTGGGAAATGAGGGCCGGCAAAGCAGGGCGGCCAGGGAGACGTGCTCAGATTTGTTTCTTAATCAAAAGCAGCGATCTGCTCCCAGGAACCTGCGGGTGTGTGCGCTCACATGTGCCTGCGGTCTCCCCTTAGAGCTGGTAATGCTCGCTGTCTATTTCCATTGAGAGGGACTTGAAAATGATACAAACAAGTGTTATTTTTTATCCAGAAAACAAAATTCGCTCAGCCCCTGCCCCACTCAGGGAGTGAGGGAGGGAGGGGGGGGCCGCCCAGGATTTGCTGAGAAACTAGAAGTGACACCCTCTCCCGCGCTCCCCCCCAGTCTGGTTTGGGGGCTTTTGTCCCAGGCGGGTTGCCCCAGGCACCCCTGGGAGAATCCGCACTTGGATGTGGGGGACTTGCACGGCTTTGCTGGACCTGTTCTCTGCAAGATTTATTGGGGAGCCAGTTCTTGCGTGTATGTGACGTGGGTGAAGGTGCCGCAGATCCTAGGAAGTCAGAGGTGGTGGGGTGCTGGGCATCCTGCCCTGTGCACTGAGGGCCTGGAGACAGGGACACCCTGCTCCTCCCCAGAGAGAGACCCGATATTTGGTCACCAGAACCCAGAGACACCTAGAGTCAGAGACACAAAGAGTGAGGCCCTGAGAGAGACAGGCACACACAGATGGTGAGAGAGTCAGAAGTTTGCATACCAAGGTGAGAGAGAGACAAAGGTCGGAGAGCAAAGCCAGAGGGGGTGGGGGGAGGGGAGAGCAAGAGCGAGAGCGAGATCTGACTGGGATGGACAGAGTTCTTTGGTCTTCTGCTTGGGGATTGGGGGTGGCACCTAGAAAGCAGGGAGTCTCAGACTGGAGTGAGGAGTGTGTACAAGAGGGAGGGAGAAACTGGGGGGAGAGGGAGAGACATGGAGAAGAAAGAAGAAAAAGGAAGAAAGAGGAAGGGGAAGGGAAAGAAGAAGGAGGGGGGAGGAAGAAAAAAAAGGAAAGAGAAAGAAAAAGAGGAAGAGAAGGGACACGCTTCTCCCTGGGCTCAGGGACTGGCAGGCAGTGGCTGCTCTGACACTGAAGTTTTCTGCGTCCAGTTCTCCTGGGTGTGGGTCCCAGACCTGCTCCCGTTTAGCCTGGTGTGGTCCTTTCCCAGCAGAGCCTGAGGGTCGTGGTGGCAACCCTTGTTGGTATTTGTGAGTAAATTGATAGGAGGCCACAGGCAGGGTGGACCGAGAAGAGCCTTGGCAAGTGACAACCTCTAGGTGCCTCAGTTTCCTTATCTTAAAATGGGGATGATAACTTCTCCATCCAGAGGAGTAATGCCGGAACACTCCATGCCGGAGTCTTGTGGGTGCGTGGGGGCATTAATGTAGACCTTGGCAGATTGTTAAACAACAAACAAACAAACAAACAAACCGGAGGGTGGGTAGGAGCGTGGGACCTGCCTGCTGAGACTTGGCTCTCCACTGCTGTGTGATCTGGGCTGGTGGCCTTCCCTCTCTGAGCCTTGGTTTCCTCATTGGCAGGATGTGAACAGTGACAGTGCCTCCTTCTGGGTAGCCACGAGGAGTACATAAACGAGTAATTGTTGGCCTGGTTGTTATACGTAGGGGTGCTTCCTCACAGAGTTTGGGCTGCAGGGGAGGATGAGATTTCTCAGGCCTGTCTCCTGGAAGTGCTCGAAAGCTATGGGGACCCAGGCTATGGAGTTGGCGTCATGGACCAAGGATTTGGTGGAGGGGAATCAGCTCATGTGGGAATTTGAATAAGTCCCTTTCCCTGTAGACTCTGTATTTGCCACCAGTGAATTTCCTCCTCCCCAGTGTGGACAGGGAAAGGAGCTCAAATCCCGGCAGGGACTTCAGGCGGCGGAGTGCCGTGTTGGAGGGGAGCCTCCTTAGCCCATGCAATGACTCAGAACGGACTTCCAGACACAGGGCAGGGTGATGCAGCCGAGGTGTGCCCCCCGCTGCTCCTACCAGCCAGGCTCGGTCCCTGCACCAACAGAGCTCCTTGCGGGTGGCCACCTAGACCAGGGCCCAGTCTGTGGAAGACCTGGGTTAGAATCCCACCTCCCTGCCCCATCTGCTCTGTGACCTCGCTGCAGCTTCTTAACCTCTCTGAGCCCCCTTTCTCCCTTGCATGATGGTGAAAATATAGGCATCTCTGCCCCAGAGCCGCGTGAAGACTGAGAACATTATCCTTAGAGAACCGCTGAGCTCAGACTACATGCCAGCCCTGTGCTAAGGTTCTGCTCTTACTGAGCCCATTCCGTAGAGGAGAGCAAGGCGCGGGCACACAGTGAGGGCTCATACACGTGGGACCCACTGCAAGGCACTTGCCTCCCTCCTCCCAAGGGCATGCGCGGGGTCCCAACTCTGGGCTGCCGTTCACAAATCCAGGAAGAAGAGGGGAGACTATCAACCCCCCCAACTCAGAGGCTCTGCTTAGTGCACCCCAGCTTTCCACCACAAGTAATCACAAAAGAACAGCCTCCAACTGTGATGAGTCTGCTCTGTAACCTTCCTGCTTGCACCCCTGCTTCCTGGCACACTCCCCAACAGTCCAGTTTCTGGGAATTGCCAGGGAGGGGGGGCGGTGGCCCCAGTTTCCACTTGCTGGGGGTGGGGGCTCATTTAGTCTCTAGACTGCCCCCACCAGGGTGTTCAGGGAAAATCTTTATTGCCACTTTTTTGTGTGGCATTGGAGCAGCTCCCGGCTCGGCTCCTCGGAGGCCCAGGGGTCCCTGTCCCCCAGGACCGGGCCTCCAGGACAATTTTTCTTCTTCGGAGTGAGGGCCCCCTGCCTGCCCAGGCACTAGGTCTCTACCTGGGGCGATTACAGAGCCCCCACCCAGCTGCTGCTGCTCAAACCTTATGCTCAGTGAACTTAGAGTTTACAACTTGACTCTGTCCCTTTTTGCTATTATTATTTTTGTCTCTTACTCAGTGGTCACCTTGTTACCAACAAACAGCTTTCCACCCTTTAGAATTTAAAAATCAAATAGAGGGGAAAACATAAAACCAACACTCAAACTTTCCAGTCCTTTTATTTTGAAAAATATTTTATCAATGCTGGAGAGACACCAAAACTTTTGGAATTATTTACCGATTTTAGAGAGAAAAGGAGGGAGGGAGGGAGGGAGGGAGGGAGGGAGAGAGAAACATCGATTTGTTCTTCCACTGATCTATGCATTCATTGGCTGATTCTTGTATGTGCCCTGACGAGATCAAACCACAACCTTGGCTATCCCACCGCTCTAATCAACTTAGCGACCCTGCCCCGGCCCACATAGCAAACCTTTGGACAAGCTGATCACACACAGATCCTAGTATGGGTTCGTTTTAAAAAGTAATTTCCTTGGGGCACTTCGTTTTCATAGATGTACTTCATTTCCCTACCCCACTAACAATTCATTCTTGTCCTGGATGTGTTTCTTCTTAATAATTAGCCTTTAGTTACCTGCAAAATTCTCTCCCTGACATGGCAAGATGTATGAGACCTGCTATTTTAAGGAGCATAAACCTCAAAATATTCCAAACATGTTGTTGTACTCCCAAGGTCAAAATCAACCCTTTTATCTCGTTTCTCCTCCCACCTCCTTTCGCGCTGGTAAAGTCGGGGGATGAGTTAGGTGCACGTGGCGGCGGCAGGCAGAGCCTCCGAGGGTCGGTCACACACTCCCCCACCCCCTAATTAGCTGAGACCCGTTTAATTCGCCGTGAAAACGAACTCAATTAGAAATCACATTCGCTTTTTAAAGAGGCCGGTAATGAGTGTCCCCGCACCCCGTCGCCACAGCCCACGATTTTCTCCGCGAATTTGCGAGGCAGTTTTATCTGAAGGACTTGGCTTCGGGGTAGCGGCCCTTCCCCACCCTCCCGGGCCCTCGCTTCTCTCTTCTGCCTCTGAAGCCGCCGACACTCCCTGGTTTTCGAGGCTGAGTCCGCCTCGAGCTTGTTTCCTCCCAGAGGAGAACTGGCGGAGCGCTGGCTTTCGGCCGAGGCGGTGCGTGGACTTTCGCAGGAAGCACCGCGCAGGCTGCTCACCTGTG
>NW_005356042.1:6160653-6161610 GCF_000412655.1 Myotis brandtii
TCGGGTTCTGCGACGAAGCGAGCAGTTATTTCCACCGCGGTTTGGGCTAATGATGGGCTCTGCTTACATGAGCGCGGCGTGCATTTCACCTCCTCCGTCCCGGCGACGGGGTGCGCTCCCGGGCGCCAGGCAAAGGACGTCGGAGCTGCCCATCCCAAACGCCCAGGCTAGGAAGGGCGGCGGGGCACGCGTTTCCCTTTCTCGCCCCGGGGCCCTGCCTGGGTGGGAGCGGCCTTCTCCCGCGTCCGAGCGGAGGCTGGGTCCTCGGGTCGCCCGGTGCGCCCCGGCTATCGCGCTCCTGGAGAGGGGCCTTCGGAACCAGGGCAGCGCGGCGCGTGGGGGGCTCCGACGTCCTCCGTGGACGGGGGTGCTAATGCCCCCTTTCCTCGGGCGCTCGAAGGGACCGGACCCTGGATGCAACCTAGGCTGCCGCTAGAGGGGGACGCCTAGATCGGAATCTAAGGCCCATGAAACTGGGGGGCCTCGAACCCGTTGTTCCCCACCCTGCACACCCAGGAAATTGAAAGCGAGGTTGCTTAGGACGCGGCTCAGCGGGGATAGGAAGCGGCGGCACCAAAGATCGCGCAGTAACGTAAAGGGGAGAAGGCGCATCCGAGCCGCTGCGGGACCAGCACAGCCGCGTTGTTCCCGGCCTTCATTCTACGGGAACGAGCACAGTCCTCCGCCTGCCTGTGCCCGCGTACAACAAACCTGCAGTCACTGGGGGGGGGGTTGGGCTGACCCCCACTGAAGCCCCCCAAAAGCCGGGTTTTCATTTGGGCGTCAGGGAGAACGAACTGGGAGTTCAGAGAGCGGAGAAGAGCGCGAGGCTCAGACCCAGGTCTCTGACTGACTGCTGAGCGCGGATGCCCTGCGGACCTAGGAACGTGTGTGCACGCACGCGTGCGGGGTGTGTGGGCGTGAGAAACACGCACCAGAACTGCGAGGCCGCGGACT
>NW_005356042.1:6162079-6162514 GCF_000412655.1 Myotis brandtii
GAAGTAGGTGGCCGTGTATATTTTTGTTCAAGTGGTGTTTATGTTAATGAAAAAAGGATGGAATTACAAACAGCCCGCCGATCGCGCCGCGGCCACCGGGACTCGCGTCCCAGGTCCAATCTAAGGGCGCGCGCTGGGCCCGCTCGGGACGGTTAGCAGAACCCCCATTCCGCCTAACGAGGTGCAATTGCGTCTCCTCCCTCCGCCCCTGCGCATCGGGAGCCCCTGCAACCACCCCCCTCCCCACCCGGCAGCCGGCAGGAGCACCAGCAGATTCTGGATAAGAAAAACCCTCCTTGAAGTCCCGCAGCGCCTTTGTGTTTAAGAGAACATTCGAGTGGGAGTCGAATCAGTCTCCCGCCTCGCCTCCCCGTCACCGCCTGCCTTTCACTCCCCTCTTTTCTGTTTAAAATAATGTGATTCGCCTGGCTTGTG
>NW_005356042.1:6162688-6168868 GCF_000412655.1 Myotis brandtii
CTTTCTCAACACCCCTGCCCTCTTTTCCTCAGTTGATTGGAAAGGACTGGGGTGGCGCGCCCACTGCTGCCTCCTTTTCTTTAGGTAAATAGTACCCGGGTAGGGAAAGGAAGGGAAGAGCAGGGAAGGGAAGGGAAGGGAAGGGACGGCGGGATCCGCTGGAGAGAGCGCGGACCGCAGCCGCGGGAGAGAGTCTAACCCGCGCAGGAGACGGCGGGGGCGACGCGGGTTCTGTCCAGGTTGGGATCAGGGCCGCGCGCTTCCTCTGGAAATGCACCCTGCTTCTTTCCAAACGCCGTGGGCTATATCTCCACGGGCAACGCGAGACAGGGACCCCAGCGTGGCCAGCCAGTGGTCAGTTCAGGGCCTTTTCTCCACACATCGCCGCAGCTCTTCACCACGCTACGCTTGTGTAGCCGCTGCTCGCCCCTTTCGCATCAGTTCCCCTCCCGGGCAGGTGCGCAGGCAGCGGCCTAGAGAATACCCCGCCCGCCCAAGGCTTCCAGCCCAGCCGGCTGGGTCAGGTAGCAACTTTGGGGGCCACACCTTCCCGTATTTGAATCTCTGCTTCCCTCCTCACTACAAAGCAGACTCATTATTCAAAAAGGCTTTGAAAGACAGGCTCCCCCTGGCCTGGTAACCGGCCTGGCACCCCAAGGGTAAAGAAGTCCAGGGAACCACAGAAACAGAAAGCTCTCAAAGAAGAGGGCAAGTCGGGGTAATTCCAGGCTGCGTGAGAATTCTGCATGTAGACTTGCTCTCCCAGCCAGAGTCCTTAGGGTGGTTCATTCCAAGCCCGAAGTCTAGGTAGAGTTTGCCCGTGTGGGGGCGAGTTACAAGAGGAGAAGACATCATTCAAAGACCATGTGCCCCTCCTCTGCACCTTGAGGCTCCATGACAACCCCTGGAAACCGGTTGGGAGTTTGGGTTGTATGCCCCCTGGGTCTCAGGTGATGGAGTCAGTGGACTTGCGTGTGGGGGAGTGTTCTTAACTCCAGATCAAAGGATCTCCAGGCAGGAGGGGCAAAAGCAGGTGTGTGGGTACATTTGGGGGGAGAGCAGCACCAGAGCTGCTCCAAGTCCCTAACACCTTCCCTCCCAAATAAGAACCACTAAATCCAACAAATTGGGCCCAAGTCATGGTTTTTGGCACCCCCTTCTTTGAGAGCGCTGCCATTTGTCAAACCGGTGCATTGCGCTGACACTCCCCTGACGGTTTTGTAGCCTTGACACTGAGCAGCAGAGAGAAAAATCCAAGCGAGAAGGGGTGTGGGTGCGTGCGTGCGCGGCACCCGGCGCTGCTGCAGGCCAGAATCCGCCCCCTCTCCTGCGGGCTGCGGGGTCACAGGCTCCAGCTGGGACATGTTTTCAGGCAGAAGTGCGGGGTGCAGGCCGGCCCAGACCGGAGCAGTTGCTTCGCAGAGCCCCTCCCTTCCCGCTTGCCGCCCTGCTCTGCTCCAGGTCACCAATTTGTCTGCCAGCGCCTGCTTTACTCTCTCAATAGCCTTCAGCAGGTGCCTGGCCCCCTCCTCCCTGTCCCCTTTCCTGCGCCCTCACCAGTCAGACTGATAGGAGGTTTGTGTTGGAAACACGTCAAGCTGGTGTTTAGTCTGTCGCGATTGGTGGTGAGGCGCCCTCTGAGCAAGCGGAATGCCCAGTTATAGGGCCTTGCGTTCTGGCCATGGAGGTAGGGTGGCTTTTTTCTCGGGAGTTTTGGAAAGCAGGCATCCAGATGAAAAGATGGAGTGAGGGCCACTCTCCAGGGTTAGCAGCCGCCCTTATCCGCCCACAAAGTAGGGTTCCGGGGCCACCCCTGGCCAAGGACCGCACCACCGTACTTGGCTCTCGGGCATTCGCAGGTCTTGGCAGCCTGTGCCCCGCGGGAGCCACTGTCTTAACCGGCACCGGCACCACTTTCTCTGGGTCTGGTGGATTTCAGACCGAGCCTCGAACCACCTTGGAGCTGGCAGAGCCCCTCTGCACGCCCCAGCCACTTATTCCATCCTGCAATTAAACCCAGGGTCACATATCTCCTTAACGACGCTATCAGGCCAGCGGCTCATTATGGCGTATATTTAGCCATAAACTATGGGTTGTAGCGAGGAGGAGATGAAAATTATTGTGTTCTGGGAATGAATCCTTTTAGCCGAAACCAGAGCTGTTATTTACCAGGGAGAACTAAGTACAGGCTCTGGCTTCCAGGAGACCCCAGGCAGGACGAGTGGCTTCCAGGTCCTTTCCTGCTCTGCTGGTGCCCCCCACCCCCACCCCCCAGGCCTGGTCACAGGGCACCCTGCTTCCTGAGGTCCCAAAGGTGCTACCTCAGGGTGCACTGAGCCACCAAGGAGCGACTTCGCTAAGCAGCAGGAGGGTGTTCCTATCCACGGTCTGGTCCCAGCCCCCAAGTTTGGAGTCCCCCCTACAGCCCACTTGCCTGGTTTGGAGGGACAAAGCCTTGGGTAAGGTTGGTTGTAAGAAGGCAGCACAGCAGCCATGCAGTGGAATGGTCTGAAGCTGGTGGGGTCGACACGTCTGGCTTCTAAAGTGGTTCTATTTCTGCTGTGCAGTCTTGGGGGTGGGGGGGGTTACCTAACCTCTGCACCTCAGTAGCCTCATGTATAAAATAAGGGAGACGTCAGACCTCCTCCCAGAAGGCAAAGAGATTAGATCAGATGTTAGTGTGTATGAAGGCTGTATCCCAGCTCCTGGTCCAGGGGGATGCTCAGTACGTGGCAGCCAAAGGAAAAACCAGGAAGGCCCTGGTGGGATTAACGTATGCACTGCTGAAGGGAATAAATGAATGAAGCCATTTGTGTAAGAGGCTGTGGGAGACTTGGAGTCCAGTGTTGGGCACCTCCGAGTTTGAATGGGGCCCAGACCATCACCAGCTGGGAAGTTCACCAGTTTGGGGAACTAATTTCCCGTGTCTAGGCTCCAGGGTCCTCATCCTTGAACACTGCTTGGCCCAGAGTTGCCCGGAGTAGCTGAGATACTGCTGTGTGGGGCCCTGGGCAGAGCTCCGGTGATCAAATCTGATCTCACCGCCTGCTTCCCCCTCCCCCAATATCCTGGATGTCAGGGTGGCCCTGGTTGGAACCAGGAGTTTCCACATACACTCATGCTGCTCAGCTTGGTCCTCGCAGTTCTGGAGCGATGGAAATTGTATGGGCTTGAACCACCCCAAATTTAGCCTCGTAGGAAGTGAGTGGGTGACCCACAATCTACAAATATTTGGACAAACCAGAGAAGGGAGTCCCCAGTCTAAATGTTTGCCCAAGGCCTCTGAGCGAGTAGATTAATTACAAGGCGAATGGCCCCCCCTCAGGCAGGGCAGGTGTGTCCTAGAGGAAAGAGGCCGAGACCCCCAGGCCTGCTGGCCACGCTCCAACTTCCCTGGTCTCCAGGCTGGCAGGATACCCAGTCTCCATCCCTTCCGCGTGGACGTCCTGCCCAGAGATCCTGGGAGCTCCTGCCACATAGATGTGGGTTGTGTTGGGCAAAAGCAGATCCCGCAGACCCCTCCTGTAGACCCCCCACATACACACCCAGGTCCCCAGCACTGTCTTCTTAGAGCAGCGCCTCACTGTCCTGGGGTGCTGCCCTTTCAGTGCACCATCCCCTTCTTCCCTGCCACCCATCTGAACACAGACAGGAGTCAGAGGGCCTTTGGGACTCAGTCCTGGCAGGGGGAGGGATGCGGACATTGCTTCTTTGTCTCCAGCATCGTGGCCATTTCTGGAGGTGTTTGTAGTTCTGAGAGGGAAGAGGTGGATGGCATGATGACACGGTCACTCACAGCTGTGTGACATTGGCCATGGGTGGCGAGGTCCCACCCACCTCTGAGCCTCTGTTTTTTCTTCTGTGAAATGGGGATTCTGTGTTATCCTCCAGAGGCCAGGCCTTCTACCTTTGACCTTCATGAGATGATCCCCCTTCTTAGTTTGATCCCCTTGTCTCTTGATGGGGCACCACCCCCAGGACCCCCATCGCCTTCAGAAAGCACGCACCAGGTGCTTCATGGCTTCTAATTCTGAGGTTGCTCTGGGATCCAGGCTTCTCGGAGGGCTCAGTGGCTAGGGCGGGGCACAGGGAGAAATTCCGCAGATTTAATCAAATGGAGTTCCTATTAAATGATGTGGCAAGACGTCTCTATTGTTGGTTGATTACTAGGAATATGCATGTGGTTTATTGCTCTGACAATGTGCATTAAGGGGCTTGCGTTTCTTCGGGCAGCACATGTATTAATTACCCAGGAATTTCAGGGGGGTGAAGACGGGAAAGAGCGATGCAGGCGGCAGAGGCAGACGCGTTGCTGGATGATTGTGCTCAGATTCCTTCGCCTCAAGTGGGTCCAAAAGCACCTCCTTGGACAAACGGTGGATTGGATCAGAAGCGGGATTCACAGCAGGGCTGGCATCCTGGCTACTGTTGCTGGGAGGGTCTCCCATCACGATGACGCACGCATGCAGCCTGACGCACGCTTGGAAGCACACTGCCTGTTACTCACGGAGAGTCTGTGGCCCAAACTTTTGTTACATTAGAAGTGTATTACTGCCGGGCTAGCCGGCTGCTCCAACGAGGAGCCCCAAGTACAACACTCCAATTGTGTCCTCCGGGACCTTGAAATTGCAGTTCTTGCACAAACTAAGTTTTCTCTGTTAAAAGGTATTTTTCTGTGCTTTCTTCCACTACGAAAGCCAGATTCAATGCCTTCCTTGTGTCAGGCTTGCTCAGGCGGTGGAGGAAATCGCAGAAAATCCAGAAGGATTAGGCTAACGAAGACAACTTTTTCCTTTCGGTGTCATATTTGGGTCTGTTCTCTGGGTTTAACGGATTTCTCCAGCTGGCCTGTGGGGAGGCCGACAGGCGTCCACCCGGCATCCAGCCACAGGGAACCCTCATCTCAGTTTGGTAAACAGAAGGATGATCTAGGACAGGGGTGGGCAACCCCTGGCACGTGTGCCAAACATGGCACGCCAGTAACTTTTGCTGGCACGCAAAACCCTCTCTTATAATCTTCCATTTACAATTTTTTTCTTAATACTGACTTTTTTATTTTTCAGATAAATTCAGTGTAGGTGCATCTTAAATAAATAAATAATTTTACATAACAAGTTATCTTAAAGACCATAGACATGGATTGACGAGAGAGGGGAAGAGCAATTTCAATAGTGTCGAAAACGAACTAGCGAGGACTTTGAATGCCATTCCAGAAAATTTTTTCTGTTTAAAAAACTTTGCAACAGCGTTACTCTGCATGTTTTCATCCACACACGCTTGTGAATCTTTGTTCTCAGTGATGAATTTTGTTAAGTCTCGTAATAGGAGTAGCCTGACGGATGAAAGTAGTAGCTCGTGCATATCTCTGAAGGTCACGAAATATAAACCTGATGTAAAATCTCTGTCATCAGTGATGCAGCAGCAAAAGTCCCACTGATAATATCAAACGGAGTCATACAGTTTTCTGTCGGACTATCAGTGTACATGTATACATTAAAAATAAATGTATTTTTCATCATCATATACTGTTTTTGTCGCTCGAATGAATTTTATTATTTCTTCAAGGCTCTTCACATATGTACACCTTAAGAGATATCAAGTAGGCATAACATGTTCTCAAAAAATTAGGGTTGGCACACAGAAGAATTTTGAGTCAGAGATTTTGCTGGTTTTGGCACGCACTCACAAAAAGGTTGCCCACCCCTGATCTAGGACAACAGTTTCGGGGCACTTTCTCTGGCTCAGGCACCACGCTGAGTGTCCTCTCAGCTCAGCCCCAAAGCAGCGTGAGGAGGGAGACTCTGAGATGATGATTCCCATTCTGCAAGTGAGGCCCTGGAGGCGCAGAGCAGTCACACATTTCTGCGTGGTAGTGACAGGGCTGACGGGGCGTCCAGGGCCTGAGCCTCTGTCCTTAGGAGACCTGGTTGTCCACTCAGCCGCTCCACTGACCTCGAACACAGATGAGTGAGGGAGTTCTGCACGTACAGGAGGACAGCGCTGGGGATGATGGGTGCAGACGGGGCCTGGCTTGGGTGGTTATTAAAATAAGTTGCCCAATTTCTATATTTGAGTTCATAGCTTTCTGAACATGGTTGATTGACTTCAGACCGCTCCAGAATCGCTCCTGAAGTTCTAAAACTTGCTCTTAATAAGTATGTGTGTGGGTGGGGGTGGGGG
>NW_005356042.1:6168942-6181772 GCF_000412655.1 Myotis brandtii
AGTTGTTCTTACTAGTATTTGTGTGCTAGTGTTTGCAAGACACCTGGAGCATCTGTTCTTGCAAAGGGCCCTTTTCCAAGAAGGATTGGTGAAGAGGGGACTCGTATTTGAAGACAGCTTTTGGATGCAAAATGTTTCATTTGACCAGCAATTGCACCACCATCAAAAACAGCTCCATTCTTGTCTTTTAAGGATACTAATAGGCACAGATGGGGTTTACTTCAAAATAATCCAGGGGTAAAGGGACATGGGAAGGGGCAGGGAAGAAAGGAGACTGGATGTGAGTTGGCAAATTGTTGATGTTGGCAATGGGCAGATGGGGGTTGGTTATAGTAATTTCTTTACTTCGTATGCTTGATTTCTTTCCCATGGTAAAGAATTTAAAAAAAAATTAAAGTCACCTTTTTTGAACTTGTAGGAACCAACATAGTAGGGGTGGATGGGATAGAACTGTGCAGAATTCACTGATCATAAGGATGAGCTAGAGAGAGAGAGAGAATAGGCATTTAAAGGAATCCAGGCATTTAAAACTAGAAGGAAACTTGAGATGGTTGTGTTTCCTTTTCTCATTTTACAGTGAGAAATATGAAGACCAGAAAGGCTAATTGGCTTATCCAGTTTGGCACAGCAGTGTTAGCTATAGAGCCAGGACTAGACTGCATAATGACATCGCCTTCTGGGTTTTTTTTGGTTTTTTTTTTTGCCATGTCCATGTAGCAGAAGTAAAGAATTAAGTATTTGCTGTTCTGTAAAACCACTGAAGCAGGCAGTCAACCAAGACGTTGACTCATCACCTGGGTCAAAAGATGACATTCCCTGCATCTGGATGCTCTGTGGTCTTTGGCCAGAGCTTCGGGTGGGGGGCTGGAGCCTCCTGCTTTCCCAGGATGCTTTTGGGATCTGCTGAAGTACCTGTGAATGCAGTGACTGAATTCTGCACGATTCCACCCCCTTCATCTTCTCAGACCTTCCCATCATGGCAGGTGATAGGACACCCTGGAAGCATTTTGCCTGGAATGGGACTTCATATGAGGGGGGAGAGACTTACAAAATCATGGACAGGCTGGAGGGGTGTGTTCTAGCTGGGCCTTTAGACTGATGCTGGAACAACACAGAACTGGCCTGCCCAGAAAGCTATGTGTTTATCTCAAACAGGAAGCGGGAGGTTGCCGCTGGATCTACTGAATTCAAGAACACAGCTATGCCTGCAATCCCAGATCAGGAAGTCACCATCCGCCTGCCTCCTGACTCCCCCAGGCAGGTGACTGGACGCTGGAAAGCTGCTGCAGAAAACCTGGAGTCTCCATGCCTGTGCGCACCCGTGGAGCCCAGTGGGCTGTGCTCCAGGCTGCCTCCCTTCTGCCTCTGGACCTGGGCAACTGCCTTTCACTGCCTCTGGACCGGGCTGAATCTCATTCACATCCAACACTTTCCCATTCTACAGGAAGTCTGGGAAATGTAGTTTTTTACTTTCCAGATCAGAAAGACACACGAGAAAAGGGGAGTGGATGCTGGGAGGTGAACATATACAACACACACAACATAGGTCCCTTCCTCTGTGTCCTGCGCGGTCTCTGTTCCCAGCGCTGGCCGAGCACTTGTCCAGCTGTCTGGGATGAGCTGGAGGTTTTGGTCCCTGTCTCCCTGTACCCCACCCATCTGCTGTCCCCAGCAGCTAGAACAGTACCAACTACATACTCAAAAAGGACATCATAGTTTTGTTTTTAGTGTTATTAACCCTGCGACTATCTACCTTTCATTAAACACACCAGTTGATAGCTCAAGTGATGTTTTTTTCTTTCCAGATTTAACCCATTGGAATTAATGATGGCAGCCAGACTAAGCTTTGAACAAAGGAAGTTCATCCTAAAATGCTACTGGAAGTTTGAAAACACAGTTGAAGTACAAGGACAGTTTAGGAGGGAGTTTCAAATAGCTCCACCTACGCGACTTACCATCACTCGAATTAGAGATAAGTTTGAAGCGGATGGAACTGTTCAGAACGTCCACAGGAAGCGTTCTGGAAGGCCACGGACATCGACAAGCCCCACAAAGCAAGAAAGGGTCCTGGAAATGTACCACCAGAGTCCAGGGAAGTCTGTGTGGCAAGCGAGTCGCGATGTAGGAATTTCAAAGTCGTCTGTCCATCGTATTTTGAAACGCTGCCATTGGAAAAGTGACATTCCAAGATTAGTCCATGCGATCAGTGAAGACGACCCGGACCGAAGAGCGGAGTTTTGCAAATGGTACTTGGCAAGATGTGTAGAAGACGCACACTTTCCAACAAAGATCGTGTGGAGTGACGAGGCGACATTTAAATTAAATGGTTCGGTTAACCGCCACAATTGCACCTACTGCGGACCTGAGAATCCACATGTGGTGGTGGAACATTCTGTTAATTCACCAGGAGTCACCGTGTGGTGTGGCTTGTCATCAAGAGGACTAATTGGACCATTCTTTTTTGATGCGACCATGACTGGTCCCATGTACTTGAACTTGCTGCGACAGTCTGTCATGCCACGCATTAGGGAGGTCTTTGAAGAAGAGGAGTTTTATTTTCAGCAAGATGGGGCACCCCCTCACTACCATCATGATGTAACATCCTACCTCGATGAGATCTTGCCAAACAGGTGGGTTGGACGAAGGAGTTCTGTAGAATACCCTCCTCGTTCGCCCGACTTCACGCCTCTAGACTTTTTCTTATGGGGATACTTAAAGGATAAAGTCTACGCTACCAAACCGGCAGCAGTCGCTGCCCTGAGAATAGCCATTGAACGAGAATGCACTCAAATACCAAACGAAATGCTTCTTGATGTTTGCGGTTCCATTGCTTCACGTTATCAGCAGTGCCTGGATCACAACGGACATCAGTTTGAAAACAGGCATTGACAAAACAATTAAACAATGTCCGTAGATTCTATTACATTTTGAAAATGAAATGTATTTGAATAAACACTGCCTTTATCATTATTCAAAGTGTGTGTGCATTTTGGGGGACACCCTGCATTTACTAACACCAGGCATGTTAACAAGGAGCTTCCATTCTGGTTGGGTGAGGCAGACGATTAGCAACAAGAAAGAGCAAGTCAACAGGAAAGCTAATTTCAAATAGAATCAATGGCAATGAAAGTAAAAACAGGCAGTGAGATAGAGTGTGATGAAAGAGGGCACATCTGAAGTGGTGCCCTTTCAACCCAGGCTTGGATGACAAGGAGTGGGACAAGCAAACATCAGGAAGAAGAGCATCTATCAAGAGGGAACAGCACATGCAAAAGCCCTGTGGTTTCCTAGGATCCAGGGAAGGCCAATGGCTGGGATGGGGGAGTAGAGAGCAGAGGAGGTGGAGAAAGTAGAAAAGGAGGTGGGGAAGCTGGGCAGGGCCCAGGGTGATCCTGCTGGTGCGCTGGGCCATGAAAAGCGGATTTTATTCTAAATGTGATGGTCAACCCTGAAAGGTTTTTGAGGAGAATATGATTTGTTGGTGGTTTTAAAACATGTCTGCGAATGCTTTGATGCTCTTTGTCTCAGATGGGCTATAGGTCTCCGTGCCCCTCCCGTGAGCCTGGGCAGGCCTTTGAGACCGCCTCCAGGAATAGAATGTGGCTGCAGTGACACTGGTGGCTTCCAGGGCCAGGTGGGAAAGGGGTCTCTTCTGCCTGCCTCTTCCAGAACACACACCTTTGGAACCTCAAATGGTAAGGAGTCAGGCTTCCCAGAAGCCCCACACTGGAGAGAGAGGCCACATAAAGATAAGAGAGGGGCCCAGAGACCCTGCTGCTCCAGCTCCTGCTGTTCACGTCTGCCCAGCCCAGGTGCCAGACATGTGAGTGAAGAGGCCTTCAGATGACCCCAGCCCAGCCCCACATGACTGTGACCACATGAGACACCCTGAGCCAGAGCCACCCAAACCCAGCCCCTCTCGAATTCCCGACCCACAGAGACTGTGAGAAATAATAGAGCCATGACATTTTGGCACAATTTATTATGCAGCAATAGATAACCAGAAAAAATCTGATTTACATTTTCAAAGTAAACTATTTGTTGAACTGTAACTTGTATACAGAGAAGTCTGCAAATTAGCTGGACGAGTTTTCTCAAAGACAATGCACACTATAAGCAGCATGCAGATCAAGCCACCCCCCAGGTGTCCCCCATCCCTCCTTCCAGTCACTGCCTTGCAATGGACTCCATGTCTGTAAACCCCTCCCCCCCAAAATTCATCTGTTGACATCTTTACCCCCAGGGGATGGTGTTTGGAGATGAGGCCTTTGGGATGTGACTAGGTCATGAGGGTGGAGCCCCTGTGAATGAAATTGGTGCCCTTTTGAAAGAGACCCTACAGAGCTCCCTGCCCCTTCTGCCAAGTGCGGACACAGAGAAGGCGCCATCTGTGAACCAGGAAGCCGGCTCCCACCAGACACTGAATTTGCTGGCACCTTGATCTTGGACTTCAGTCTCCAGAACCGTGAGAAAGAAATGCTTGTTTTTGAAGCCCCCAGTCCATGGCACTGTTGTGTAGTAGCCTGAGCTGACTGAGACGCCAGAGGTGACCACTCTCCTCACGGGCTGCAGTGGAGTCCTGCCTCTCGTTGGACGTTGCGTAAATGGAGTCACACAGAATGTGTTGTTTCCCTGAGGCGCTGTGTGTATGTGACTCACTGGGCTGTTGCAGGGAGCCATCACACGATGTGACACAAGTTCTTTACTCCTTCCACTCCCGAGTGCTCTTACGAATATTCTAGTATATCTTTTGGTGCATACACATGTGCATTTCTGTTGCATATTGTTCTTGTATCTCTTTATATGTTAATTGATTTCAGAGAGGAAGGGAGGGGGAGAGAGATATAGAAACATCAATGATGAGAGAATCATTGATTGGCTGCCTCCTGCACTCCCCACACTGGGGATTGAGCCTGCAACCCGGGCACCTGCCCTGGCTGGGAATCCAACCGTGACCTCCTGGTTCATAGGTCTAGGTGCAACCACTGAGCCATGCTGGCTGGCTGTTTCTATATGTCTTAATGTGTAAGGGACCATCCTAAAAGTTAGTGGCTTAAAACAATAACCCTTTCTCTTTCTCAGGATCCTGTGGACGGCCAGGCTCAGCCGGGATGTTCAACTCCATGTGATGCTCAACTTGCATCCACGGGGCTGGGTGTCCAAGCTGCTTGCTGTCGGGCTGGCAGCTGGGGCTGGGAGCTCTGATGAGACTTTTGACCAGATTTTTGCCTCAGTTCCCTTCCTGTGGCCTCTCCACGTGGTTCCAGCTTCTAATATTAGGGTGTCTGGATTCTGAGAGGAAAAGTAGAAGCTTCCAGCTGTGAAGTGACCCATATCCTGCGTGGTTCAGGGTTCAGGATCTGGAGAAGGGGCTCCATGCAAATGAAAGAGATGAGACAAGAAATAATAATTTGGAAATTGGGGGGCCAGGCGAGAGCCCATCCCAAGAGGAAAGACTCCAGTTGGGCTCAGGCCTTGTCATCCTTTTATTCAATTTGGGATACACCTATAGCCCTTAGGCAGGCAATTTCCAGTAACAGACAGACTATCTTATAAGTAAGGATTTACATGACTATCTGGTAGGGAAGTTGCTTCAGCTACCATTGTTTGGACTAAACAGTGGGTGCATAGCTCTGACTTTTTTCTTTTTTTAAATGTGTTTTATTGATTTTTTTACAGAGAGGAAGGAAAAGGGATAGAGAGTTAGAAACATCGATGAGAGAGAACATCAATCAGCTGTCTCCTGCACACCCTCCTCTGGGGATGGACCCACAACCAAGGTACATGCCCTTGACTGGAATCAAACCTGGGACCTTTCAGTCCGCAGGCCGACGCCCTATCCACTGAGCCAAACCAGTCAGGGCAGCTCTGACCTTTTCCAGGGCTCAAGGGTCACCAGCCTTCCGGGTTCCTTGTCCACACCTCTCTGCTAGTGAAGACAATGGGCGGCTTCCCACATCCAGCCTTATTAAGTGGTGGTTGCCAGAGGAGGGGGGTGGGGGACAAGGGTCCTAATATGAGGTGACAGGAGGAGATTTGACTTCGGGTGGTGGGCACATGGTCCTATATACAGATTTTATAAATTAGTAATCCACACATGTAACCTATATGTTCATGTAGATAAATGCCACCCCAATAAAATAAAAAATAATAAAAAAGAGGCCTGGTTCAGATGTCCCAGCCATCACCCCATTGGCCAGAGCAGGGAGAGGGCCGCCTGGACTTGAGCTTGGGCAATGAGCTCCATCTCTGGATTGACAGCTGGATGCGCCGCAGGGAGGGCGGCCTTGTTGGGGGCCATCTTTGGAGGTTGAATCCCACCTGAGGAGGTCCACTCCCGTTGTGAAGAGTGGATTGTGTGCTCAGAGTCCACCAGGACTTAAGGATCACCTCGGGGCCTTCTCGCCTTGTCCTCAACCTCTGCATTAAAGGCCTGTCCTCTCAGGACCCCTAGGTGTGAGCATCGAGCCAGCGAGATTCAAGACCTCCCTCTGGCCTGCATCCTTATAGATGGGCCAGAGAAGTTGGCTTAGTTTTGATTCCCCAGCTTGGGTTCCCAAAGGGCATACCCTCCTCCACAAACCAGAGTGTGGCTGCTCCATAGAAATGATCCACACTTTACCCCAAACACAGATCCTGCAGTTCAGTGCTGACCTGAGCAGGTTAGCACTAACTCACATTTGTCCAGCGTGGAGCCGTGAGGATATTCATCAGCGTGGAGCTTGGAGAGCCAAGACAAAGGCCACTAGGTGGTTCTCTCTAGGGCAGTGGTTCTCAACCTTCTGGCCCTTTAAATACAGTTCCTCATGTTGTGACCCAACCATAAAATTATTTTCGTTGCTACTTCATAACTGTAATGTTGCTACTGTTATGAATCATAATGTAAATATCTGATATGCAGGATGGTCTTAGGTGACCCCTGTGAAAGGGTCATTCGACCGCCAAAGGGGTCGAGACCCACAGGTTGAGAACTGCTGCTCTAGGGGAACAGATAGGACACTGTGGTGTATGCACATGGTGGAGTACTATGCAGCTGTGAAAACTGAATGAAGATCCGGCAACAGGAACAGTTTCTAGACACATGATGTATAGAGCCAGGGTGGAAGCAGTGTAGCACCAATAGTGCGAGCCTAGACGCTGGTAACGTGAGGGTTCAAATCCCTGCTCCCCCAGTAGCCTTGACATCGGGCAAGTTCCTTACCCTCTCTGTTAGAGCCACGGTGGAAGCAGTGTAGCACCAACAGTGTGAGCCTAGACGCTGGAGCTGTAACATGACGGTTCAAATCCCTGCTCCCCTAGTAGCCTTGACATCGGGCAAGTTCCTTACCCTCTCTGGGTATTTACGTCCTCAAATATATGCAGGCAGGAAGGTGACCAGATGTCCCGGGACAACAGATTCATGCCTAGGGTCCTGGCTGCTTATCCAGCTTAGACAAGGATGGGCAAAGAGAGTGGTTTCACAAAAGACAGAGACAGACACAGACTGGAGAACACCACGTCAGGTCACAGGGAGGCCATGTGACAGCGGAGGCAGAGGTCAGGGTGACGACTCCATGCGCCAAGGATGCCAAGACTGCCGGCCGCAGCGGAAGCGGAGAGCAGCACCAGGCGGTTCCGCCCTAGGGTCTCCAGGAGGAACCTGCCTGCTGACGCCTTGCTCCCAGGCTCTGCCCACCGGAGCTGTGAGAGAACACGCTTCTGTCGCTTTAAAGCCCCCAGTTAGTGGCACTATTTTTTATGGCAGTCCTAGGAAACTGATAGAGATTCAGATCGTCTAAACCAATTTATTTGTTAAATAAAAGATATGACATGATAAATCAGTGGGTAAGGAATAAAATTCATTAAATGGTATTGATTAAGATATATATATATAATATCTATGCTTTTTATGTCCTCATGAAGATAAAAATCCAAGCCTACATAGGGTTTCTCTTGTTATAATTATTTCATTCCTTCAAACAACAAACATTGTGGCTAAAACACATTTTTTTCATGAAACAAACAGAAAGGGTTCAGTGACTTAAATGGGTAAACCATCCCACCAGCGTGGAAGCAGGGCTTGGGCTCTAGACAGTCGGGTGTGTGTGTGTATGTGTGTGTGGTGTGTGTGTGTGGCAGTGTCTGTGGAGTTTGGGGTTTTGCTCATTTTGAGGGAAGGGAGTGGAAGCCTTTTCCGAGAAATGCTCACCAGTGTGCTGGGTCAGGGCTGCAACATCAGCTGCTCCCTGCCTGGCTCAGGGTTCGAGCCCAGTGTGAAGGTGGCTTTGCATCCTGAGGTCTCCTGGAGCCCCGCCTCCACCCTCGGGGACAGGATTCCAGCCTGTGACTCCATCTGTCCCTGGGTCTCAGGACACGCCAGTCGGAACCTCTAGTAGCTGACCCTCCCGTATGGAGCAAACAGCACCTTGTCTGAAAACTCAGCAGTGCTCCCGGGATTCCTAAAGCTGGGAATCAATCCCATTCTCAGCATTTGCCATGTACTAATCCGTTTAATCCCCCCGGCAATTCTAGGGCCAGACAATTATCTTCATCCCTGTTCTACAGGTGGGAAACTGAGGCATGGAGATGCTGAGTCACTTTCCACAGAGCTCTCACTGAGCACACCCTTCAACTCTCAGCTCCACGGCTTCTCAAAGTCTGGGGAAGGTGAGGAAGAGGTGAGGAGGGGCTCAGAGCTGCTGGGAGCGAGCAGCCCAATAGCTTCACCCTAGCTCTGTCTCCACATCCTCAGCCAGATTCAGCTGGCATGTTGCCTGAGCAGAGGGGCCGCCCCACCTCCAAGGCGCCTGCCCCAGCCCTCACCATTTTGGCCTACAGTTTTTGTTTAGTGTCTGATGGCCCCTCTGGGAAGGCCATGTCCTGAGGGCTGGGAAGTTCTGCCTGTTCCCCTCGGAGGTCGCTTCCGGGCACCCAGGCTGCAACGTCCTGATCCAGCTCCTTGTGGAAGGGGCACCCCAGCCACGGGCGCTGATGCAGGCCCAGGGGCAGATCAGGTCCCGACCTCAGGAACCTCATGCAGAAGTAGCTTCAACAACTGCTGACACTTGTGTGGCACCTACTAAGCGCCAGGCACTTTTCATGTTTCGTTGAACCCTCAATGAGAATACGGCAGCTGAGGGGTGGAGAGGCCAGGTCTCCTGGCTTGTGCCCTCCCTTTAAGTCTGGGCGGGCTCTGTGATTTCCTCTACTAGACGGGGACAATAGAAGTGGCAGGATGTGATTTCTGAGGCTTTGGGACACTCATTCTCAAAACCCAGTCACCATGCTGCCAGGAAGCTCAAGCAGCCGTGGGGAGGCCCACGTGGAGAGGCCCCAAGGCCCCAGCCTTGGCCCTGGCTGCTCTCCCAGCCGGCTTGCCAGCCATGTGAGTGTGAGGTCTTGCAAGCATGTTCTCCAGCCCCAGGTCACCTTCCCAGTAGAGGTGACAGAGACGAGTTCCCCTCCCGAGCCCTGCCCAAATTGCCCATTTGTGAATGAAATACATGGCTGTTGTTTTAAGCCCCTACATTTCAGGATGATTTGTGATACAGAAGCCCCCATGGTCTTTCCCTAGCCCCTCACTGACCCCTACAGTGCTCTGCTCTGCAATACTTCTCACAGGTCCTAGGAGGAGAAGCAGAAGCCAAGCACAGAGATTCTGGAAGGTTGAGACTCACTAGAATAAAATATATTTTTATTTTAATTTCTTATATTTTAGAGAGAGGACACAGAGGGGGAGAGAGAGAGAAACATGGACTGGTTGCCTCCCATACGAACCCACAGAGTGGGAATCGAACCTACAGTCTAGGTATGAGCCCTGACTAGGATCGAACCTGCAGCCTGCTGTGTGTGGGACGACACTGCAGCTGAGCCAGTCGGCCAGGGCACACATAGATCTTAGTGTCCAAAGATCGCTTAACCTCTGTTCTCAGCAAAACTGAATGGGGAAAGGCTGGCTGCTTGGGACAGAGGGTACTGCACCTGGAAACGCGCCTGGAATGGAGCAGGGTTTTCCCTCCCTCTGAATCTGATGGACCCGCGTGAAGAGACATGTTGTAAAAATTAGTTCCATATCATGGTAAATTTGATTTGCAATCATTCCACACAGCATAAGGTATCAGATTTATTTTTACATGAAGACATTAGCTCCTAAAATGAATATATATGTCTGTAAAAGGGGAGGGTTAGATACACATATATTCCATCAGAGCTGTGTTTTGGTTGGGCTTCGACAACATTTTTAAAAAATTAGGCATTGTAATCAGGTAGCTATGAAAACAACTTCTACCTTTTCTTTGCCCACAGCCAGCACCAGGTGGTCCCGGGGCCAGGGTCCCTGGAAAGACAGGCACTGCAATGTGGTTTTCATCATCTTTTGATGGCAGCCGACCCGACTGCTCATCTGGGGACTCCACCTCATTCCTGTGACATGGACTCTTTATCCTGCCAGGACCTCGGATGTCCAGCCTGGACAGCTCAGAAGCAGCCGCTGCTTTTTATCGAGCTGTCACTGTGGAGCAAGCACTGGGCAAGAGCTTCCACGTCAGAAGACGTCTCGTTCATCCTCATTTCATTGGAGAGGAAACTGAGGCTCAGAGACACGAGTAGCTGGCCCAAGGTCACACAGCTCGGGGGGAGCAAGACGAGCATCCTACATCATGTCCTTCCTCCCCATCCCAAGCAAGAAAGAAGGCGCAAGTGGAAGAGACACTTCCCTTTGATGAGGGCAGCGCAGCTTGCTGAGACGGCCCGCCAGGGCACGCAGGAGGGCTCACAGGGCGGTGGGAGTTGTGGTGAGCCCTGGTTCTGGAGACAGCCTGGGTTCAAACCCCTCTCCACCACGTAGTATTTGTGTGACTGCGGGCAAGTTCTGCCACCCACCGTGTCTGCTTTCAACTCTGAGACGGGGCCAACTCCGGAGGGTTATGAGGATTAAATGGGCCAGGGCCAGGGAGTTGTCTGGCACAGGGCAGGCTGTCACTGCTGTTCTCAGCTTCGTCAGCCGTCTTGTGACATGAAGATTGGGGTGCAAAGGGGAGCAGGGCAGAGGGGCAAAGGGCCCTGGCCTGAGAGTCCTGAGGTACTTGCACTCCCTCCCGGAACCATCTCGCCTGGACTTCTTTGCCGAGTGTGTGAGCAGGAGACATTCACGCTCTCGTCTAAGCCACTGCGCTCGGGCAGCTCTGCGTGGCTTGCAACTGAGCGTGTATTAGTGTCCGGCCTCTTTTGCGTGTTGTGTCCGGCTGCCTTTCCTTGAGAGGCAGCAGATCACCATCGGAGGGATTAGGATGCTATGGCAGGAATGCAGAGAGAAGCTCCTGACTTCCAGAATAGGCCGTCTGGGTCCGTGGCATCCGGTGGTCTGGAGGCTGTGAGGTGACCAGAGCGTCCCTCCATTCTAACTACCCGCCCTCAATACCAAGAGGCAGGACCCCTGAGGCAGGCATGGGGGGTCGCCTAAGTCCCAGGTAGAGGGACTCACTGTCCACCCCCAGGACCCGTGCTCTGAGAAGGGATGCCTGAGAGGATCGAGGAGGCCGCCTGGGATGTGGGCCAGGGTCATCAGAGTGACCCTGATGGGTGGGTGGTGGTGGGTGCATTCAGAGAAGTAGGGGGATCTGAGGACTTTGCGTGGTAGCAACTACCCTGGGTTGCTGGTCCCATGCTTCTTCCATGGAACCACACTCCTCAGCAGAGAGGAGACAAAGGTCTCAGGGTGGCAGAGTCCTGTGGCTGCCAAAGCCAATGACAGTGACTTAAAACAACAGAGATTTATTCTCAGAAGCCAGGGTCCAAAATCAAGGCCTCAGCAGGATCCTTCTGCTTCTTGCAGCTCCAAATGGCTCCAGGTGTCCCTTGGATTGTGGCCACATCACTCCTGTCTGCCTCTGTCTTCACACGGCCTCTCCTTTTTCTTCGTGTCCTTCACCTGCCTTTTAGAAGGACACGGTCATGGGATTTAGGGTCCACCCTCACCCAGGATGACCTCATTTCAAGATTCCTAAGACCCTGAAAGACTCTTTTTCCAAGTAAGGTGCTATTCCCAGGTTTCAGGGGTGATGGGGGCAGCCACCATTTAACCAACAATAGCTGTTCAAAGACCCTCCTCACCTGTGTTGAGATGATAGAGGTTGTAGTTGAAAACTGTTCTGTCTCATATGCCTGAAAAACAAAACTAGAATGTGAAGGGGAAGGAGAGGATGGACGATGGGTTAGCAGGGTATGGGCTTAGCATGCATCCAGATGAGAGAGAGACTGCGTGTATCCAGATACAGATAAAGACGTAGATAGATATAGATATAGATATAGATATAGATATAGATATAGATATAGATATAGATATAGATATAGATATAGATATAGATATAGATATAGATATAGATATAGATATAGATATAGATATAGATATAGATATAGATATAGATATAGATATAGATATAGATATAGATATAGATATAGATATAGATATAGATATAGATATAGATATAGATATAGATATAGATATAGATATAGATATAGATATAGATATAGATATAGATATAGATATAGATATAGATATAGATATAGATATAGATATAGATATAGATATAGATATAGATATAGATATAGATATAGATATAGATATAGATATAGATATAGATATAGATATAGATATAGATATAGATATAGATATAGATATAGATATAGATATAGATATAGATATAGATATAGATATAGATATAGATATAGATATAGATATAGATATAGATATAGATATAGATATAGATATAGATATAGATATAGATATAGATATAGATATAGATATAGATATAGATATAGATATAGATATAGATATAGATATAGATATAGAT
>NW_005356042.1:6182816-6198684 GCF_000412655.1 Myotis brandtii
GCCGTCACTGGAGCAAGCAAGCCTCCCTGTTCGCTTCAGTGCATGGCTGCCGGCCGCCATCTTGGCTGACAGTTAATTTGCATAAGGATATGCTGATTAGCCAATGGGAAGGGTAGTGGTTGTACGCTAATTACCATGTTTCTCTTTTATTAGTGTAGATAGATATATAGATATATAGATATATAGATATAGATACAGATAAAGACGTAGGTTGAGATAGATATATAGATATAGAAATAGATATAGATTTAGATATAGATATAGAAATAGATAGAGATAGAGATAGAGATAGAGATAGAGATAGAGATAGAGATAGAGAGATTTAACTTAAGAAATTGGCACATGTCATAGTGGGGCTGGCAACTCTGAAATCTGTAGAGCAGGAAACAGGCGGGAGCTGATATTACTGTCTTGAGGCAGAAGTCCTTTTCCGGGAACCTGTTCTGCTCTTAAGGCCTTTGCCTGCTTGGATGAGGCTCACCTATATTATAGAGGGTCATTCCCTTTATCTAAAGCCAACTGGCTGGATGCTAACCACAACTAGCAGTTACCTCAAAGCAACACTGCGGCCTGGCCAAGCCCACACAGACCTGATCATTGCAGGGCTGATCACACTGAACCTGGCTGTGGCCCTCTTCCCTGCAGGGATCTGGGGAGCCGGCAGGGCTGTGAGCTCCTCTGCTGGTTTCTTCCTGTCTGCTCAGCCCATCCCCCGAGAATTATCTTAAGAGATTGGTTGACACCTCATGGTTTTAACCAGTCATTCTCCATGCCTGAGCTCGTCAGTTTGACAAAAAAATATCAGAGCCCTGACAATTTGTTGGCCTTTCTGCCACCAGGAAAATTGACACATGGACTGACTTCTCATTAGAACTGGACCTGCCTGAGGGCTGATGGTGGGGCCATCATACACACGCAGGGAGAAAAGATTACCACAGCTGTGCTCACTGAGCACTTACTATGCACAGGAGCCTTAGCCTCTGTATAAGCATTAACTCCTTTAATCACACAGCTACATATGATCATTGCATCCATTTTACAGATGAGCAAACTGAGGTGTCAAAAGGTTAAGCACCTTGCTCAGGGTCAGGTGGCTAGCACGTGGAGGAGCCAGGATTCTAACCCAGACGGTCTGGCTCCAGAATGCATTTTCTTGAGCCTGCAGGACATACCATTATAGGATGTCACTCTCTGTCCCTATGTCAGACTTAGAGGTGACAGCAGGGGGCGGGACACACACCTGGGAGTCTTAGCCCCAACCCAAAGTTCCTCTTTTGTCAAATTCAAATTTCACTCCACTCTCAAGAATGCGTCTCCTTCTCCAAATGGACACAATCCCTCCTCTCTCTCTCCTGGAATGTTTTGAGAATTTCTGTCTGTCAAATGCTTCGGAGACACATGAAAAGAATTTTTTAAATGCCAGGCCTTTTTTCCTTTTAATCAATTATAGATTTGCCTTTGGGAAACACTAAGACAACCTAAAATCCCAAACTTTCATCCCACTGGAGTGAACAAAAATAATCACTCTGTTGGCTTTCCAGTGATCGTGCCATTCCGATGCCATCGAGGAGGGAACGGAGACCTCGGGAGGAATTCTAAAGAAACGCCCGTTGCACGCTTTCCACGCAGAACCGTACGGCCGGGGAGCCGGCTGAAATGTTCGCAAGTGGCATTTGCCGTCAAAGCAATTCTGACAGGTCCTTGAAGGGTCTAGTAACTAGACGCTCCACAAACTGCAAGAAATTAGCCCCAACCACAGACCATCCAGCAGCCCTGTACTTAATAATACTTCCCGAATGTGTGAAGCACTTAGTATGAGAAGGACAGGCAGACGGGAGTCGCCTGTGACCGCACATGGGAGTTTCATCCTCACGGAGAGCCTGGCTTCTTCTGGCCGGCCCCAGCCAGCCTCCCCTGGTCCCCCCACCTTGGGGCTGGCGTGTCCCAGGGAGGGCGAAGTTGCTGTGACGTGCACTCCTGGCCTCCCTGAGGCCAGGGCCGCGGCTGTTGAGGAAGCAGCCCCGGCTCCAGCTCAGGCCTGGAAACGTGAGAGCCTCCACCAGGTCCACTGGGCCACGGAAACCACCACAAAATTGCTCCCTTCCTTCTGCATTGCTGCCCGCCCCATGGCAGCTCCAGGAGGCCCCTCTGACAAGAGAGCATTGTGACTCGTGTCTGATCCCTCCCCTGTCACAAAGGGGGCCTTTCACGGCTGCCGATCCGGAGGGTGGGGACCGCACGGCCTGCTCGTTAGCCAGCTCCAGGCACGGCAGCCACAGGCTGCGTGCTGTACCTGGACCCGCCCTCGCTGGGACAAACCCTTTATTGGATTTCCAACAGGGCGCTCTTCTGAGGGCGGCGAACTTGTTTGTCTGGGAGAGAAGTGTTGGCTATTTACTCCAACAGAGATGATATAGAAGCTACACACATCCTCTGTTGGCAGCGCTCTTCCCTGGAAGAAAGAGCGAGACGTATGGTTGATGGGCTTGTGGTGTCAGTGGTCTCAGAAGGCTGATGGGCCGCCCTGGTCGCATTCAGGGAGCTCAGTGGTTTGGAGAAAGGATGGGAGGGGACAAAACTTCCCGCTCTGTCATTCCGGACCCTGGGAGTATGGGACCACCTGAACAAATGGCTAATTCAGAAAACAGCTTCACCCGGCAAAAGGCATCTCGGAGAGGGCGGAGGCCGAGAAGTCTTGCCGGCGGCTCCTGCAGGGCTGGTGTGTGCGGCACCTGCAGCCTGCAGCCGGGGAAGAGCTGAGACTGAGTTGCTTTCAGGGAACTCGGCTGCTGTGCAATTGACGGGACGGGGGGAGGGGGGGCGCCGGGGGGCGAGGGGGGGCATGCTTCGGGCTCCCAGGGCATTACTGATTTCAGGTGCGCTTGGTGACAACACTGTTCTCCTTGAATAGAAGTGCTGCTTCCCTTTATGCTGTACAGAATGGGTCCCAGCACAGGACAAAATGCCTCCTCGCTGGGGCTGGCAGCCCAGCCGGGCTAAGGAGGGAGATCAGGATGAGGAGAAGCCTGGAGATGCTGCCGCCGTCGCGGCCAGGTGACAGCGCCAGCCCGAGCTGACCTGAGCTGTCTGGCCCAGCGTGTTTGTTGTCATTCGAGGACACACACTCGTCAATGCCCACATTTTATTGCTGGAGCTGTGAGGCGCCCTGCTGCTTGAGTCACCTCGCTCCATCACATGACCCAACATGTAAGTAAAAGGAGTGCTGGGCAGAAGGCAGACTTCCCGCTGTGATGGGGCCGCAGCTGATGAGGATGGAGGCCTCTGAGAAGGGCCAGCGCTCCAGCGAAGGGGGGAAATCAGTGCGATTTCCCGGTGAACGCGCCCAAAGGGCAGCCTGTGCTTCTCTAAGCTGAAGCACTCGTCCGCCGTGAGGACAGGCGAGGGCTCAGTCCTTCGTGGGTGTGTGGGGTGAAATGAGCCGCTGCCTTGAGTCTGTGAGCTGGGATCCTGACTCCTTGTCTCCGGGTATCTAAGTTTGGGCCCCCAAGAAACAGAGCCTGAGAGGACCTGGGCGTGGATGGATTACTTGGGGGGAGAGAATCCCAGCAAGTAGGAATGAGGGAATGAGGGCAGCAGGACGGAAGGAGGGAGAGAAAATAAAGGATGTCATTCATGATAAGCATGATCCCCCTGAGATGCTCTAAGAAACCTGGTGGAGTCGCCCCACGGGAGGGTGGAGGGCTGGGGCAGTTATCCATGACTCTGATACCCCCCTGGACCCCCGACCCCAAGGTGGGTAGGATGAGGCACAGGTGCTTGAGGTAGGGCAGGGGGTGGCCATAAACACTCCTCTGTTAATAGTTGCCTTCTTGCGCAGACGTGGGTCTTGCCCTTCAGGAGGCCCAGTGTTTGCTACCCTTGCATGCAGCTCCCCCCAGCAGCCAATGAACAATGTTTGTTACCCTGAAAACAGCGATGGCACTTTGTAGCTACCGTGTCTGCATACAGCACTATAGTCATCCAAAGCCTGGGCTCCCAGCTCTGCTGCTAAGTTACTGTGCGCCCCTGGGCAATTACTGTGCGTTAGGACACGTGGGGTAGTAATTACTAACATGCTGAGGGGGTGTCTAGAATGCATTCAGTCCTCCTCTTATTTACTCCCATTTACTTGACAACATTTTGAGGTCAATCACATTATTTTCCCAGCAGATCAGTCTTTCTGAGGTGCAGGGAGATTAAATAACTTGCCTAAAGTCACACAGCTCATTAGAGCTAGAATTCAATTCCAGCAACCTGGATCCAGGTTATTGTGAGGATTTAATGCATCAGTGAACACAAAGCTTTTCAACAAGGACCTGGGACATAGTATGTGCTCATTGGATATTAGCTGTTGTCATCATTACTTGCTCGAGAAATTGGAACATGGGTAGTCTCACCCAGGTGGGGAGGGGGAAGGCATAGAAGATGCCCTGCACACTTAGAAAAGTCAGATTCAGGTTCACCCTGTACAGTTGCTAAATGCAAATGGGAGAAGAGGGGTGGAGGAGCCGCTGCCGCTGGGATCAGGTGGGAAACGCCGATGAGTGGGCAGCCAAGGTCACCCTGTGATTAAAAGCCCAGTCGGAGCCTGGCCTCCCGTCCATGCGCCTCTAGGATCGTGCTAGCGCAGGGTGCTGTCAACAGGAAATGTGCAAATGATTTGGAGTCCCTTTGCTTTTCTTTGCAGCAAACAGAGAAGCAAAGAAGTTAGTGAGCTTGTTTTGGCAGGGGAAAAAACACAAAACGCCCAAACCACAGAATTCTCAAAAATATTGCTAAGCACTAATTTTGCTAACATGTTAGACAGCCTTTCGGATCTAGGCAATCTTGTTCCTCGGCTGGAAACAGTTCCCGAAAGCCATGTGATCCCCAATCCACCCTGGGCATGTGGGGATAATGAGACAATCAGCCCCTGCTGCCCTCCCCTTCCAGCCACGCTGAGCGGGGGCATTCCCCGCTGCTTCAGCCCCGGGCCCACCCAAAAGGTGCCAGCTGGTGTGCAAGAGCCTCCGCCCTGCCCTCCTGAACTCACTGACGACCTGGAGGTTCACATGCCCTCGAGATATTACCAGACCAAAACCTACTCCCAGGTCATAGTCACAGGACCCGAGGGCGCAGACGAGGCTCCTAGGTGGCACATTCCTGTCATTCAAGGGCGGCGTCTCCATCAAAATGGGCAAAATAGGGAGACAAATAGGATAACATCCCTGTTAAGAAGGTAATGAGTCACAAATGCTATTTCAATGGTTTTCTTTGAAAGAAATACACACAACCCAACCAATTTTAATTAAAGATCTTGTCTTTGTAATCAGGCAGCCACAATGAAGGCAGAACTGCTTTCATGTGGAGTAACATGCACAGAGCCCAACTCGTTTTCCCATAAAAGGGCAGGGTTGTGTGTGTGTGTTTTGCAAATGAGAAAATAGTTTGTTCCTAACAATATGGGGGAAGCAACAGAAAGTGATCTTTTGCAGAGTATAACATTGCCAGTCGCCCTCCCTCCCACCCTGGAAGCCATCTGGTGACGTGAAACCAATTGGAACACTTGCCAAACTCACATCCCAGCTGGGATTAGCCTACCCTTTGAGATTAGACATGTGATCCTGATTTTTAAGCAAAAAGCGCAGTCACAAACCAAATAAACATACCTACCAGCACATCTAAAGCGCAACGGGTGGAGAAATGATTGTAACACACCACAGTGTGTATTTCTGCCGAAGGAACGACCCGGACATCAAAAATGATGTCTTGATTTTTAGTTTTAAATGACAACAGAATGGGAATACCTCTCCGAAATATGTCCTTTGAAACCAGTGAGGAGATCATGGTTTTCGCTTAAATATGCATGTAATTTAATAATCCACTGGAGGAAAATGCATCTGAGGTGGCCCGAGCTCAGCCACACATCCTTGCTTTTTGTCAGTGCTGAACTCGTCTGTGCTAAGGAGTCTCCGGTGGTGGTCCGTGGAGGTCCTGCAGACAGCGTGCGTGCTGTGTGGAGTGTGCCTTTGGACGTGGCTGGCTGCTCTCTGGGTCGGAAAGGCTTCGAGAGCAGCGGACATCTTGAGTCATCTTGGCATCCCAGGGTGGGGAACCTCGAGGACACCCAGTCGCCATCTGCTGCACTCCACCACCTCAGGGCAGCAGGAGGGGGTGACCATGTGGACTCCTAGGGGCTTCTTTAAGCATCTTCTGATGAGTGACTCTATAATGGTCTCCACGTACTGAACCTTGTTATTTGGCAATAACCAGGACACATCATGGGAACACAGGCAACACTAGTGAGGTTCTACATGCAGGGTAGCTCCTAGTCTGTCTGAGTGACAAAAAGCATGTCAGCTGCCAATGATGCTACCGGATGGGTTGGTACCCGGATGCTGAGCACGGCCAACCCCACGGCCAATCCCACTGCTGGATGCTCACTCGGTGCCACTTCCCAGTAGGAGCTGAGCTGCCACCATGTTTGATGAATTCCTCTGAATTCCACAAGGGTTGGAGAGGCCACAGCTGCACGTCCTCATGGTCCTGAGGGTTAGTGGTTCATCACACAGTGAGGGCTCAAGACCCACTGGCCATTTTCGTCATTTTCAAATGCACAGAGTATGAGAATCTGGCACAGCGGGCAACAGCATGGGTTTGAGAGTCAGACAGCCACTCTGATACTAGGAGCTGTGGGACAGTTTCTCATCTGGGAAAAAGAGGCCTGTCCTGCCTCAGCCCCAGGGGAGGCAATACCCAGCCCGGATTTTTCATATTGACCGCAACTTAGAAGGAGAGTCAACCTGCTCACTTCACACAAACAGACCGGCTGTCTCACAACACAGGCCCCTTCTCAGAGAGGCTCTCTGCTCAGAGAGTCAGTGGGACTGCCTGCCTGACCGCTGCCTCTCTTCTCTGGAGTTGCTTTCCTGTGCCCACAGTCCAGGCTGTTCTAGGCACTCTCTTCCCAGAATCCTTGGAGTGTCCTGGGACAGAACTGGACACGGGTGACCCCAGGATCCAGAACGTGCTTTTGCTCCATAGCTGGCCTGCTGGTCCTTCAGGATGGACCCTCCGCTCAGATGCATATTGGTGTCTGCGCAAGGACAACCCTGGGTTTCACTGAGCCTGGCAGTGAGGTGGCCCCTCCCTTCCTCGGTGCTCTGGGGACTGGCTGGCATTCAGGAAAGAAGGGGACTGTCTGAACTGAAGGACGCAAACCATCAAGCTCTGAGCCCAGAAGGCACTCCTGGAGGCTGAGATCCACAATTGTGAGTTTCTGCAGGAGCCTATTATCAGGTTTTTACTAGTCTTTAAACTCAGTAGGTCACATGTCACCCCTGGCAGCAAAATGATCTTGTATTCTGTTATAAGTAATGAGCCTCTTCCTTTGAATCAGGACAACATCCTTGCATTTCACAGATTCAGAGCAGAGGGTCCCCACCCCCCTGAAGGACCCAGTGCTTTGCCAAACATACCCTTCTGGCCTCCCTTCTCCCTGGAATGCCCTGCCACCTGCCCTGACACAGCAATAATGAGAGAGAATCATTGATCGGCTGCCTCCTGCACATCCCCAACTGGAGACCGAGCCCGTAACCCAGATAGGTGCCCTGACCTGGAATCAAACTGCGACCTCCTGGTTCATAGGTTGACACGCAACCACTGAGCTATGCTGGCTGGGGTCATCTGTCTTATTAATGTACCAATGGACTTCTTTGCCCAAAGTCACTTTGCTCAAGATGGCCACTTCAGCTCCAGCCATCACATCTGCATTCCAGTCAGCAGGAAAGAAGACCTCTGAAAGGAAAGGGCCAGGGCTTAGGTTAGCTGTGCTGTTGTTTAAAGGAAGGGTCTGCCACACTCGGCTTAATCTGATTGGCCAGAATGTAATCACATGGCCACAGCTAGCTGCAAGAGAGGCTGGGAAATGTAAACTTTAATTCTGATTAAGCCCCTAACTAAACACGGGGTTCTCTCACTGTGGAGAATGGCAAACAGATAGGAGGGCTGCCATCTTGCCCACATTATCTGTTTATTCCTATGGCTCAGCTTAGAGCCAGAAGGTCGGAGATTCTCAGTACATAAGTGATTCTCAAATGAGTAACTGAACAACCAATGGCCAGCGGTGGGAGCCAGACATGGGCCTCATGGTATCAAAGGTGCAGGGCACCCTTGGCTCAGCCGCCAAGAGGTCCCAGGGAGCAGTGTTCTGACCGTAGGGGGAAAAGAGGCTCTGGCAGCTTTGATTCATAGACTCCCAGGAGCTGGGGGTGGGTATGAGGAGGTCTGCAGGGGAGGGATGGTCTCAGCAGCCGACTGGAGGCTCCAGGTGAGGTCTCTTATTGCCTCTCATCCGCTCCTCTCCAACTCTTGGGGTCTGGGCCTTGCACAGCATTTTAGCAGGTAACCCCACCCCACTGTCTGCATTTCATTTATCCCCGTCACTAGGCCCAGCTTTGCAGACAGCTGTGCGGCAGGATCATCTTTTACAATCCAATTAGCTGCAGACCCCCCAGACAACCGGGAGACGTGAGTGGTCGGCTTCCCACCGCGAGGCTGCCGCAGCAGAGGTTAGGCTGCTTGGGGTCTGGAGAGAAGGGGAGAAAGGGCAGGGGGGGGTGGGGAGGGAGGTGACTCGATACTCTGGCAGAGGGAGAGTGAGGATGCTCCTGAACTTGGCCCGACCAAGAATGAAAGCGGCAGGAAAGGCCAGAACCACCCACACACTTCCCCCATATGGCATCGCAGCTGTGACTCCTTAAGCACTACTTGGGGCCAAACACGCAAAGGACTCACGTTCCTTTCTCTCCTGGAAGAAAACGATGAGGGGCCTTTGTCTGCACCCTCCATCCTCACCCGGGGGAAGCGAGACAGAACTCTCCTTAGAGCTGGAAGGGCCTTCTCGGCTGCAGCGTCCAATCTCCTTCTTTGACAGAAGGGGAAACTGAGGCTCAGAGAGGAGCAATGAGTTGCCCAAGGTGACAGAAGAGACGGGGCTAGACCCGGAACCTCCTGCCTTCCAAGTCAATGGGGTCCTTACTAGGTTCCTCGGGGGGGCCCCTCTTGTCACTTTGTCTCGGTTCTGCCTGGACCAAGAACAGCACGAAGCACCGGATGTCAGGAAGTTACCCCGATTTCCCTAGAAGAGTCTTAATTCATAATTCCCTCCACCCTGTCTGCATCATCGGAAGGACTCCTCCCAGGTGTCATGCATTCCTTCCGTGGATGGGGAAACCGAGAAACGGATGAGTTGATGAGGGACAACATCCCTGGAAAGATGCCCTCTGACCCAGAGACATCCCTCTCTTGGCCATGCCACCCGGACTGGCCCTGGTCCCCAGAGGCCCAGGCTGTCTGTGGCATTGTTTTGGACACGTGGCTTCTGCACCCCAGGGCGTCTTTCTCAGCCGACTGCCTACATCATGTTCACTAAGGAGTCATTTCCAAGAATAGAAACTCCTTTGAGTCTCACAGAACAACAAGCAGTCCCCAAAATTGAGAGCGAGCTGGACTGAAGAAGTCAATGAGCCTGGGTTTTAGCCAGAATGGGTGACTGGGCAACTGGAGACACTCTGGCATCAAAGGACTCCTGTTTAAAATGAGGGGTGGGGTTGTGGCTGTCTATCGTCCCGCTGGGGCATCCTGTATTACTATTCTTATTCTTTTTTGTTGTTATTGTTAATCCTTATCCAAGGATATTTTTCCATTGATGTTTTTTAGAGAGAGTGGAAAGGAGGGGGAGAGACAGAGAGAAACATCAATGTGAGAGAGACACAATGATTGGTTGCCTCCCGCATGCTCCCCCGAACCAGGGCCTGGGATCAAGTCGCAACCAGTACGTGCCCTTGACCAGAATCAAACCTGGGACCCTTCAGTCCTTGGGCTGATTCTCTATCCACTGAGCCAAACCAATGAGGGTGCTTATTATTATTTTTTAATTCAAAGTCAAATGCAAAACCTGCCCCAGGCCTGCATGTCCGGTTTAGCCTCCCCCATCAGTAGCTGATAGGAGGCGCTGAGCCTGCCTCCCTCGTGTGCCTTCCTGCCTGGGACAGGGTACACTGTCCAGCAAGTCTCCTGTTTTGCGGGGGTTGGCTCGTGAACTTGGCCCCTCGCTAACTATCCCTCCTGGTTGCTCGGCTTGATAACTGTTGCATTTGGAAATAAATGACACACTTTTCCTACATCTGCTCCAAATTTGCATTTCAGAAATTAGAGAACTTAGTTATGCGGTATTACATGGCCATCCGGGCAGGGCCTCGGAGTATGAAACTGATTGGACATTCCGCCCCAAATAAGAGGAGTTTCGAGCTCTTTCCAGGAAATTGAGTGGAACACCCAAACTGACATCCAATATTAAATATCATATTTGTGTAGTTGTTCTGTAGAGTTCCCTGGCATCCAACATCTGGGAGCGAAATTTATAAATGGAGAAACTGAATACCTGGTTAGAATGATGCTCATCAGAGCTAAGAAATTAAAATATTACTGTATACACTCCAAGTCAGGCCGCTTATAAAGGTAGAGCTATTAAAATATGATTAACCGAACCATATTTTGTCTCAAAAATGTCATACACCATTAAAGTTGAAAAGACTTTGATGTGCATACCCCTGGCAAGGACTCTGCCCCGTCAGCAGCAATGTGCTCGGGAATGTTCACTGCAAATATACAGTCTCCCCGAGTGAGGGGAGGATGGGGAGCTGCCTGGGGCAGCAGGACTGGGCGCTGCTGGGGCGCTCGGCACCTTAGGACGTTGGCCGATAGGGCAGTGGCAAGACTGGGTGCAAATTTTAAGGGAGCTCCAAAACTCTTGGTAATCAAGTTAAGTTAATATTTTAGCATAATATTAAAAAACAAACTGGGAAACTACCACCTGCTGTTGGCATGTTATTGTAAATAAAGTTTTATTGGAACAAGGGCCAAGCTTAGGGTGTGGCCAGTGAAGTAGGGTTGTGCAAGCTCAGTATTAGATTCTGTCCTTACTTCAAATTTTATATTTTGTTTATCATGGATTTTTTTTTTGGTTCAATTTCTAGGGTTTTAGCATCCAATTTAATTCTGTGACTCTTGGCCAGGGTCTCCCCCAGGGAACATGAAGCCTGTGATGTGCACCAAAGCACACATGTGCTCTCCAGAACCCAGGGCCCCATCCAAAGGCCCCTCGCACCCCCTTAACTCCCTCACCTGTGTTTAAGCCATTGTTGTCACTTTAGAGTATAAACCATTGAAGGCAACACCCCCACTGCCCCATCGTGCCCCCAGTGCAGCTCGGGGGCTCCAGGTGAGCTGTCCTTTAGCTGCTGGACTTAGATGACCTCCAACATCTCTACTCACAGCTCTCAGCCTGGGGAGGGGTGATGTGCAGTTGGCCAGGTCCTAGAAAAACCAGCAATGGACCTGGGTTGACCCCACCCGGTGGGAGAGGGTATCCCAGACCTGGTGGGACAAGATCACCCCTGACAAGGTCCCATTACTGCTCCTTGAGCCTCAGTTTCCTCATCTGAACTCAGGGAGTGATAGCAAAACTTGCCCTGCCTAAGTCCTTGTTTAAGCTTCTTAAACAAGCAGTCAAATTGGTGAAGTTCTAAAGGGCTGTACACAGATTAAGAATCAATGGTCTCTTACAGAAATGGGGTCAGAGACAGTAAGCATCGTATCCAAGATCACACAGCTAGTGAGTGGGGGGTGGGGGGAGGGAGGTCTTCAGAAAATCCCAGGTCTTGGTCTTCATCTCCGTCTTCTCAGTTAGGTGTCCTCGGTTGGAGCCTGCCTCAGGATATGCCACGGGGCTCGCTGAAACAGACGGCTGCTTCCCATCCCAAAGTTCCCGATTTGGTGGGTCTGGCGCAGAGCCCAAGAACGTGCATTTCTGATGAGTTCCCAAGTAATGCTGGTGCTGCAGTCAGGGACCTCACTTGGAAACACTCTTCTCTGGGTAACTGGGGAGGGGAGGAGAGGGAGGGAGGGCTAGGGTGAGAACAGGGACGTTGGTATCAGACTATGTCCGCCTCTCCTGCAGGGGACACTGCACTTCCCAAGGCCGGGGAGGGACACCCTGGTCAAGCCGTGTTTCCCGAATGCTGCTCCCTGTAGTCTGCATAGGAAGCTGCTTTTGAAAGACATGGATTTCCGGGTCCCACCCAAGACCTACTGAGTCCAGTTGGCCAGGGGGTGGGGATGCTCGTCTTTGACGTCCTCCCAGGTGACTCTGATGCCCAAGAGTTAGAACCAATCATGATTCTCTCCACTCCCTGCCCCCTTTCAATACTTGTGAGGGGGTCATAGCACTTCCTATGCCCAACTTTGGACCATTTTGGGGAGTAATCCAAATTTGGGGAAGTACTAGTAGTCTTAGGCATCGCTAGCTGGTAGATTTCTCTAGATGATTCTAATGCACAAAAAGGACTGGGAAAGTTTGAGCCAGAGGGCTTTCCCTGAGCGGAGACCCCCACGCACAGCCCCACCATCACCTTTAAGAGAAACGAACTGCTGAGTTGAGCTTATGCAGGACCAGCTGAGGGAAGGACGGCTGGGCTGCAGCTGAAGAACAGCATTTGGGCCAACAGCCATCTGAAAAGTGGGTAGATTTACAGAGTCATCGAAGAAAATTGTAGCTGGGGATGTCGGGCCTGGCACTGTTATTCTGTAGCGTTGGTTTTTCTTTCAAACCACTGAGGCCTGGAACAGGCCCAGATATAATAGAATTGGCCATACTGCCCACTTAGGATACAGACCACCAGCCTCATAAGTGGCCTGAGAGATCTATAAACTGAAATACACCCCCCACACACCCTGCCATATGTTTGGCTTGGCAGAGACGTGAGTCCATGCCTGGCGTTATTATTATTATGGGTTTTCACAGTGACTCACCTCCCATATTTGAGCCTTCCCCTCACTGCCTGCGGGGGAAACCTCTCTGACGTCTGAGTTGCCACTAAGATTCGTCAGGGTGGTTGGAGTCTGCAGGCCTGATTGGGCCACAGTCCCTGAGCCCAGGCCACTTGGAAGGCTGACCTGTCATGGTCCTCTGGGTCTTGAACTCGGTGAAGGGCACATGGTGTTGGCTTCGTTGGTGAGTTTTGCTCAGCGCTGGCCGGGAAGATGGGGAACTTGAACTCTGGAGGGGATAGATATCACTCGGGGCACTGCTTCTGGCTGGAATTGGGCAGGCCCTTCGGCCAGACTGTGCGCTTGGCTCAGCCACAAGCCTGATATTGGGCAAAACCAGACACATTAAGTGTGCAGCAAGTCTGCCTACATTCAAATTCAAGCTCTGGCACAGACCTGCTGGTAGACATTGGACATCACTTAAAAACACTCTCAATGTGCCTCAGTTTCCCCATCTGTTCAGTGGGAATCATAATCATAATACCACATAGGTTTGTTTTAAATACAAAATGCTTTCAGCCATGTAGCGCCTTTCCACAACAGCAAGTGCCTAGGTTGTTAATTTATCAGGTATTTGTCCATCTATCCATCCCTCTATTCCAGTCTCAATCTATGGTTGTTTCTTTTAAATAAAAAAATTTTTTTTACATGCAACAGACTTGACCTCTGAGGTCTAATTATTTAACCTCAATGCCTCTGTTTAAGGCTTTAACAATGCATGCTTGCAGCCTCCACAGAAATGCAACTGGCCCTCGGTAACCTGATGGGCAGAACCAGAATCTAGAAACTTCTAGGTAGATGAAAAGGAGAAGGAGGGAACATGGGGCTCTCCAGGGAGTGGGAGCTGCAGGTGCAGAAGTGCCCCCATGAAGCACTGGACCTGCCGAGGCCGGAGGCTGCCTGCCACTCACCTGCCATCCCTCTGCGGGGCCTGGCACAAAGCTGGGCTTGGAGCCCTGCAGCGGGGAAGCTAAAGGCTGTCCCCCAGGTGCCATCATTGGCACTTCTCTGGGTGTTGCAGCAGAGGGTCCAGCAGTGGCTCCACTCACCCGGGCCCAAAGGGCCTGTGGGAAAATTAGCTTTTGCTCTTGGTGAAAGAGCCAGCTGAGGCGGGGGGCACTGTGCTCCCCAACTTCTATTATGGAAATGTTCAGACATAGAGAAAAGTTGAAAGAGGTGTACAGCAACCACTCATACCTCCCCCCCACCTGGATCCTGCCGCTTATGCCTTCCTGTTTGTGCTTCATCTGTACCTGCCCTCTGTCCTTCCCTCTGTCCACCACTCACATATCAACTTTCTTATTTTTTATTTTTGTCGCTGTTGTTGGTATCGGATTGCTTTGCCTCTGAGGCCGACTTATTTTATCCGAATGTCTCTGTTTTAGGTTTTAATAAGGTGGAGCCACTACAGAATGCAACTGGCCCTTCTTGCTTTAACTCCCTCAAACATGTGCACATGGGTGGTCGAGCAGTCACTCTGGACAGCAGCTCTGCCAGGTATTGCCAGTGCCTCTGACTATCTCCATCAAGATATTAAAACTTCTCTCCTCCAAGAATTAAAACTGCATTTCTTCAAGCACACAAGTAAAACAAAAATTAAAAACTGAGCAAGTTACTTCTTCTCCCTTATACCACCATCTATCTACCCACCCATTCATCCATCCATCCACCCACCCATTCATCCATCCATCCACCCACCCATCCATTTGTTCATCCACCCACCATCTATCCATCTACTCACTCATATACCCATCTATCCACCTGTCCACCCATCTAACCATCATCCATCCATCCATCCACCCACCCATCCATTGGTTCATCCATCCACCATCTATCCACCTACTCACTCATCTACCCATCTATCCACCATCTATTCACCTGTCCACACATCCACCCATCCACCCACCATCTATCCATCTATCCACCCACTCATCCATTCATTCACCCATCCACCATCTTTCCACCTACTCACTCATCTACCCATCTATCCTCCTATTCACCCACTCATCCATTCATTCATCCATCTACCATCTATCCACCTACTCACTCATTTACCCATCTATTCACCATCTATCCACCTGTCCACCCATCCATCCACCATCTATCCATCTACCCACCTACTCACCCATTGGTTCATCCATACACCATCTATCCACCTACCCACCCATCCACTCACCTACCCACCCATCCATCCACCCATCCATCCACCATCTATCCACCTGTCCACCCATCCACCCATCCATTCACCATCCATCCATCTATCCACCCACTCATCCATTCGTTCATCCATACACCATCTATCCACCTACCCACCCATCCACTCACCTACCCACCCATCCATCCACCCATCCATCCATCATCTATTCATCCATCCATCCATCTGTGCAAAAAGCATTTACCCAGAACACCATCACTAGTCACAATGCACTCCTCATTTAATCCCCATGTCAGCTCTCCAATACAGGCACTAGTATTACCCTCCTAGACATGTGAGGAAACTGAGGCACAGTGCTTATCCAAGGTCACCACACTCCCACAGCTGCACTAGGATTGACCCCAGGCCTGTGTGCCTCGCCAACCCAATGCCTGGGCTGTCTGGCTGCTCACCCTGTCGGGGCCAGGCAGCTCCAATTGGGTGATGCCTCCCTCATTTGTATAAGTGTTACCTCCGAGTGTGACATCACTGCCCCCCGATTCTTTAGAGAACCCCACAAGCCTGAGAGTTCCCTCCCGGTGAGCTGGGTTGGGGCCTGCCTGCGTGTGGAATCCAGGCAGGGTAATTCTGAGACTGGATTCAGGGCCTTTTCCTGGAAGGAGCACATCCCACTTAGCAGAGTCTCATGTGCTGTCGTGCCTGGGGAATAAAACCGCATTTCCTGTGTTTATGGAAGCCATTATGTAGGATGAGCAAAGACCCAGGTGACCCCAGCCCAGGCACATTCCAAAGGGGACCAGCCACCCCAGGAAGTGAGTTGGGGTGGGGGTGGGGGCCAGGAGG
>NW_005356042.1:6198976-6244446 GCF_000412655.1 Myotis brandtii
GACTCTGGGTGCTGAGATGATAGAAGCCGAGGAAGAGTGCTGCCACCCTCCACTCCTTCAGGGAGGTGAGGAGCTTGCTCGCCTGGTGACGGGATTGAGTCCGCTGGGGCCCACTCCTCTGGACCTGGGCGCTCTGTAATGAGACTGAGGCCAGCGGACTACCCTCATCATCACCATGGAAACAGCAGCAGATGCTACTCTTGTTTATCTCCTCAGGCTAAGAACTTGGCATGGTTTTTTTTCTCTGAGGCAGGAGTTGCCATCATCCCCACTGCACATACAGGGAAACTGAGGCATGCAGAGTTGAGTAACTTTTCCCAAGTCACTGGGCAGTGGCTGAGTGGGGGTGGAGACGGGATCCTCGAGGCTGTCTCAGCCACTCGCTAGGGCTTAGCAGATGAAGGTTCATGAATCCCATTAATAGATGGGGAAACTGAGGCTGGGAGGTGAGCCGCTGCCCAGCTCCCACCTGAGTAGGTGGCAAAGGGCAGGGCTTGTCATCCACATGGACAGTTTTGCATTTTCCATCTTCTTCCCCAAAAAACAAATAAACAAAACATGGAACCAAACAATTGCCCTGCACCCTCTTTAGTTGAGTCTGTGGACAGCACCCCTCTTCCCCCCACTCCCGTGAGGTTGGCCCATCCAGGCTGGTGTGTACCAGGGGGCTCCGGGTCCCTGGACCAGGGCATCAGGGGAACCCAGAGGGGAGCTCACAGCAGGGTGCTGATGGGGTCCAGCCCCACCTGGGGCAGTCCAAGGCGTGTGCCTACCCGCTCTGGTGCGATACGTGCCCAGGAACCGGCTGCCTCCTCCATCTGGCTTCGCCTCGCCCTCCCTCATGCAGGGCTTCCCTAGGCCCTGACTCGCCCCTTTCATAGGTGGGCACTATGGCTCCGGGAGGTTGGTTAACTTGCCCAAAGCTGCCAGCGGGAGGAGAGAGTTTGCAGCCCTCCTGAGATTCCGCCTCTGCCTGTCCTGTGCCTGCCAAGCCCTCCTCTTGGTCTGGACCCTACCCCACCCCCAAGCTGTCTGGACCTTCCCACCCATGGTAGCCAGCTCCCACCAGGGCCAGCATCCAAGCATTAGCTCTGGGTCTGCTGGGTACCTTCAGGGTGCACACATGGGATCCTGAGCCCCATTGCATTGTCCCTCCATGTAGCCTGGGAGCATGGCCTGACCGCTCTGTGTCTGAGGACGGGCACTAGGTTCTGAAGACCCACAGGACAAGGATAGGGTGGGGACGAGCGCACACATTCGGCCTCTACCGCCAGTTGAATTAGGAGCCACTTGATGGGAAAACCCGCCCAGTCCTCCTGGGCCCCAGGCTGCTGCCCTGCGACTGCTGGGTAGGGGCTGACAGGCCTCGGCCTGAGGCAGCGACTCTCAAACCTGGCCCTGAACATCAGTAGCACAGAGGGTGCCCTGAAACTCAGGGGCCCGCCGGCCCCTCCCCACCTCTCACCGCTGGAGTTGCCTGAGGCTGGGTGGTGCCCAAGTTCTAACTAGTTCCCAGATGATGCTGTGGCTGTGGGACTGGGGGCGAGAGTTGGAGAACCACTCACTGAGTGACTTGCCTCCCAGTTTGACTTAACGACGTTTAGGCCAGTGCTCAGCATGTCTAACTGAGGCAGCCAGTGACAGCCAATGACAGCCAGCACCAACGCACCAGCCACGCACTCCGCCCCCTTGGAAGCCGGTCCCCGGCCGCCCCAGCTCAGTGGAGCTCAGGCCAGTTCGTCTTCCTTGCTGAGCCCTGCCTTCAGCTTCTCATCTGTGAAATGGGCCTGAGAACACTCTCTCAGAGCAGGTCCTGTACGAAGTGCCCGGCATGCAATGCGCCTGGGTGATATTACTGTCATTACAGCGGCCTGTTGAGCAAATGGGCACTCCCTCCCCTGCATGAAGCATGCAGGCCCCTCACCATGAGTTCCTGGCTCCGTTTCTGTCATCATAAAGGATTGTCTTTCCATGAGCAAGCCTCTACTCATGGAGGCTTGTCAAGAAATTCCCCTGCCCCCTGCCCCCTCTCCCTCTCGCCTCCTCTTCGAGGCCCAGTGGAGATGGTTCCCAAAAACAGGGCCCATAAAAGCATCCGGCTGCCAAGGTGGCCCTGGCCCCCATCACTGGGTTCCGTGCCCCGGATGGCCTGGTGGAGAGGCTGGGCACAGGTTCTGACCACGGCTCAGATGTCGGGGTGGGGGATGTGCCTGCGGTTGGTGGGGGTGGACAGCGCCTGGCAGGGGGAGAGAGGCGCATGAATAATCCGTGACCTTTCCTCCCGGTGTTTGGGCTAACATAAGCCTGTTTACAATAAACCCCAGGGAGATTTTTCATCCTCCCAAATGGAACAAGGGTTATGTAAGCAGAGGGACCTTGAGCTCGGCAAACACCTGCTCCGGGGGGCCCAATGGAGGGAGATCGGGATAAATGGGGCCCCAGGGTGACTCCTGACCAAGTTCAAGATGACATGGGCTTCATTAAGCCGGAGGCTGCTGGGAAGAGCTGGTGGGGGGGAGGGGGGCAGGGGGTGCTTCCTGGGGCTTAGCAGACCAGGCCGTCCTCCAGGGGCACCCCTTCTCTACACCCTGCACAAGTCAGGACCAGCTTGTGGCCTTGGACCCGAGATGGCGGCCCGTCCATAGGTTTTATTTCAAAATTAACTGGTTCCTCTCTTTCTTTAAGAATGGGCCTGCATCTATTCTGATTATAGAGAATAGGAAAGCAGGAAATCCATGTGGGGAAAAAGAAATTCAAGAGCGACTCACCCCTCGCTAGCTCTTGCCTTGCTGCTTTACACGGTCCTGGCAGCTTTTCGTGGGACGCTGACTTACAGCGGCGGGCCTTGCATTTGGGTTTGGTGTATTGCATTGAATAAGATAGGCCATTCTGGAAACAAAAGCCACAGCCCTGTCTCTGAAAGAGCTGTGGGGTTATCTGGGAAAGTCCAGGCTGTACCCATTAATGATTTGGGTAAGTCTGGCCTAACCCCGCCTGGGGTGATTCTGTCCTCACTATTTCCCACATCAGGACACAGACTTGGAAGTTGAGGGTGATCTTGACCTCCAGCTCAGACCACACGTGCCAGGAAGAAGGAACGGCAGCATCTTACGTCTGTGCAGACCCCTCTCATTTTCATGCTCTGTTAGGCATTTGCCAGATTGAATTTCCCCAAATGGCTGCAACAGGATTACCCCTTCCACATGCTCTTCTTATGGAATCGTGCCTGTAGGTAGGGACCACTGCCCCCACCCAGGATCCCAGGGCCTGTGGCTACAGCAGGAGTGAAGCTTGCGGCTTCCCAGAATGGCCCTAAGCGGAGATCCTGCTTCTGTGTGGTCCTGTTGGGACCTCCATTCTTGGAACTCGGACACCATCATGTGGGGAAGCCCAAGAGGCCCATGTGGGGATCCCTGTGGAGAGGAACAAGGCGGGCAGCCTTCAAGGGGCTGAGCTCCAGCTGACAGCCAGCACCACCCCGGCCGGCCCTGTGCTGTGCCATCTGGGAAGGGGGTCCTTTGGCATCCAGTCCAGCTGCCCCAGCTCATGCCCAGTGGATCAGAGATAAGCCTTCTTGGGGAGCCCTTTGTAAAAGACAGACTTGTGGGCTAAGTGCATGCTAGTTGTTTTGGGGTGGCGAGTGTTGGGGTGGCGTGTTACACACAACACAGGTATTTCCAATGAAGGTGTGAAAATCACACTAGCTACCATTCAGGGCCTGCTGCCTACCTGCTCATCATCAGGGTGAAAGTTGGGCATGAACGATCTCCTTTAAGCCAGGCTGGCTGCTTAGCTCAGGTTACTGTGAGAGAGAAAATGCTATGCTATTATCTTGTCTTGTTTTTCTATCACAGGCAGTACTCCCAACCCCTCTAGTGTCGTGTTTGATGTCCACAGTCACCACGGTAACTAATCTTCATTTTAAAGAGGCGGAATCGAAAGCCCAGAGAAGTGAAGCCATTTGCCCAAGGTTGCACAGCCAGGAAGTAAGGCCTGAACCTAGAGCAGTGTGGCGAACCTATGACACGCGTGTCAGAGGTGACACACAAACTCATTTTTTTGGTTGATTTTTCTTTGTTAAATGGCATTTAAATATATAAAATAAATATCAAAAATATAAATCTTTGTTTTACTATGGTTGCAAATATCAAAAAATTTCTATATGTGACACGGCACCAGAGTTAAGTTAGGGATTTTCAAAATGCTGACACGCCGAGCTCAAAAGATTCGCCATCACTGGCCTAGAGTGTGTCCTGCTCCATTTCATCTCTCCTTGTCCCTGCCGCTCAGGCATCCGAGCCCCTCCCACCCCCACTCTACCCCACCCCTGTACCTTGCTAGCCTGGCTTTAATGCCACCAACATTTTGTCAGCTGGGCAACACCCTTCGCGCCATTTCCCAGGAGCTGTCACAGAGGGCGATGAATCATTGCCCAGAGGCAGCTCTGGGCAGCATTGACTCACTGGGCACAGGGAGGTCCTCAGGCTAGAACATTCTCCTCCCCACACAGGAGCGTATTTCAACATGATGGGGGAAATGTCTCAGATGTCCTAGGGTTACTCTGTATTCTCCTGGCTTCATGTGGGAGGCTCCATCTCCTACACTGCCTGGCTGACTCTCAGGCACCTTCAGGGATTCAGCTCAGATGTCCCTTCCTCCAGGAAGCCCTCCTGACTCATTCCTTCCTGCTTTGGCACACCCTCAGCATAGCCTTATCCCAGCATCCTTGTGGCCAGACAGCAAACCCACTGAGGCCTCATGCTGGATTGTGTTTCTCCTTTGGGTCCCCCCCTCCTTCAAGGTGCACAGGACCCAGAGGATGTGCGTCCCCAATGCCTATGAAGGAAGGCTGAGGGGCAGCTGGAGCCCAGGAACCGTGGCCCACCACTACCCCTGGCCACAGTGAGTTAACTGGCCTGGCATCTTGGCCCTTGTGCCTGAAAGAAAGAGTTCTGTGGAGAGAGTGTTCAGACCCGGGTTCTGGTTCGAGCTTTTCCAATAACCTGGGGAAAAGAATAATCGTTCTCATTTAGGAAGAACTTTCGATGTATCAGCTGCTGTTTCAGAAAACCCTCGCCCTCGGTTTTATGATCCCAATAAGGAAGGGTGGCTATTATTCTCTGGTTACAGAAGAGTTGCTGAGCAGGATTGACTGTGCAGGGATCAGAGGGCACCTAACCATCTTTTTATCCTGCCTCTGGGCACCTCCCTCCCTCTCAGCGTCCGAGTCTCCCCACCAGCCAACTGCAGGCTCGGCTCCCTGGGCCCCAACTGTGCTCCTTTGTCTGCTGAGCTGGAGCCGGGCACTGGAGCCGCTTCCCGACGTGCCCAGTCCAGGCATTCATCTGAGGCGGCCCGTTTGAACTCGGGGTGCCTTTCCCCACCCGTCCTATGTCACACGTGGTGCCAAGGTTCCCTGCCAGCCCACAGCGAGCTGCCGGGCACTGAGCTTTCCTTCATGACCTGGGGGAAGACCTTCCGAGTCCAGCATGGAAAACCCGAAGCTGGAAAGGACTTTATGTCTGCGGCACTCTCCTCCCCGACTGACCTACAGCTCAGGGCCTGCCTCCTCCCCGCTCCTGACAGGATGGGGCGGCCTCTCCTCCTTCCCGCTGCCTTCTACAGCCATGGAGGGATGGGCGGGAGGCTTTCTGAGCTGTGCAGGGAGGCGCTGAGCTGGGTGCAGGTTCGGATGGCAGTGTCAACTTGTCTGAAGTTGAGAAAAATGCAAAAGGTGATGCTGGCACACGCCCATTCAGAAAGCAGTACAGAAAGTCTAGTACCTCAAGGGCTCATTTATTGAAGGCGCTCTGTAAGTTGGACGCTGTACCAAGCTTCTTCCATGCCTGCGCTCACCTGATCTTCACAACCACAGAGACACACAGGGAGAGGCCATGTGACATCAGAGGCAGAGGGGAGGGGTGCAGCTACAAGCCAAGGACTGCTGGCAGCCACCAGCCACTGAGACAGAGGTACGAACAGACTCTCCCTAGGAGCCTCCAGAAAGAACCAGGTCTGCGGACACCTTCACCTTGGACTTCTGGCCTCCGGAACTATGAGAATCAATGTTAGTTGGTTAAGCCCCCACCTTGGTACTTATTACGGCAACCCTGGGAGATGAATTCAGGAGGTGGCTCCACAAGTCACACAGTTAGTAACAGGCAGAGCAAGGATTCAAACCCAGTCTGCCCCCCTGGAGCCCAGGTGCTCTGCGAACTCATGGCTTGGTCAGCTTCTCCCATCCGCCCCCAGGCTCACTCAGGCATCATGTTCTCTCAGTGTTTCCTGCAAAAAGCATATTGAATCCGGCCCTTCCCTTCTGTTCTCCTGACTTCATCCTCTCACAGCTGGGTTTGACCAGCAGCTGTGAGCGGGCCTGATTGCTCACGAGAGCTTCCAGCCTGCACCTCCATCCTTCTCTAACCCCACTTGTGCAGGTCACTGCTCTGTGACCTCTCCCCGGTCTCCCAGGCCTCCCTCACCTGGCCCTATCCCACGGCCCCTTCCACCTCACTACCCAACTATGTCAGCTCTGCTAATGAGCACTCAGCATGTGCACCCCACCTGGTTCACTCCTCAGACAGCTGGTGGAGCCCAGCATGATTTCTCTTGCATTTCCTGTCTCACCATCTCCATCTCTCTCTCTGAGTTTCATCTTTTACAAAATCTTCCCTGGCCACTCACACTCAACAGCTGTGTATGACTCACTCAGAGTATGTGTACCTCATGCCCCTGTATCTGCCTCCCTGCTAACAAGCTAGGCACATGCGCACCCCAGGGCCTTTGCACTACCTGCCATGTGCCTGGAATGCTTTCCCCCAGGTGTCTTTGTGTTTGCTCTCTCACATGCTTCAGGTCTTTTCCATTCAGGGTCCCAGCAGGAGATGGGATTCACTCCCAATGTTTGAATGAAAGAGGAGGAAGAAGTGGAAGGATGAGTGATGGTGACACCCTCAGGAACAACAGCAGGGGGGGTGTTTCCACCCCGAGGCTGCAGGAGACGTGGGAGAGATAGTGTTCCTGAGAACTAGAGCCACAGGCTCTCAATGTGAGGGACACAGCCACCTGCGGAGACACGCTGCTGAGGCAGAGAAGTACACCAATCTCCCTGGCTTCTTTGTCACTGACCCCCTCCTGCTGCCTCCTATTGGCTGAGCCCAACAGGAAGCCAGCAGGCAGGGGGCCTGGGCGATTCAGTCCGCCAGCCAGTCCCAGGGCACTGGGTGGAGGAGCAGGAGAGAACACTCAGGCCTTGGCCTAGAGGCCCTCTTCTCCTTGGGGTGGCCACTGACCACCCTGCTTAAAATTAAACCACCTCTCTGGCTCTTTCCATCTCCCTTCTTGGCTTAATTTTTACACCACACCACTTACCATCAGCTGGCGTCCTCTTTATTTTTCTTATTTATTTTATTATCTGTCCCCCCTTGAATTAAGGCAGAGATCCCACACCTCCCCTATGTTCTATTTTGAAAAATGTAAAGCCACACTTGAACAATGAACCTCATGTACTTTTTATGCAAATTTACAAGTTGTTAGCGTTTTAAAAGGTAGAGATTTTTTTTTCAAGTAAATTGTTGTGGATGTATAACCTGCAGACAGAAAACTTCACGGGCCACCAGCACGAGGCAGGAGCTTTTGATCCTCTTATTTGCAGCTGCACGCCTGGCATGGGACAGACGCTCATTACTATTTATTAAACAGATGAGAGTTTGGATCTTACAACAAAGTAGGTGATCATGTGATTCCCAACGGCCTTGCACGCTAAGGTCTAGGCTCCAAGAGGGCAGGGCACCTCCTGCTCTGTTCTGGTTGCTTAGCCTGGCCTCATTATTTAATCCTCATGTCAACTCCATGAGGTTGCTGTAACTATTTCCCCCATTTTTCAGATAATGAAACCGAATCTCTGAGAAATCAGGATATTTCCCCAATGTCATGCAGCTGGGAAGTGGCAGAGCCCTGGCCATGCTCTGAGCCCCGTGTTTTATCAGCTGGCAGTGCAGCCTAGTGGCTAGGGAGGAGCGGGGCGGTGGGTGGGGGGAGGCTCACTGCTGGGCTGATCCCAGCTCTGCCACTTACCAGTTGGGGCCTTGGGCAGGTGACTTGACTGTGACATCAGACTCCAGGCATCACCAGCCTGCCCTGTACACCTGTCATCCTCACCTGCCATCCTCACCCCAGGCTGACAGCGACCTTCTCATCTCAGCTGGTTGAGCTCAGCCCTGCTCATTGAGCTGCATGCATCAGAGGGATACGAGGGCTTATTCTTTCCTGTATGTAGGATGAAGTCTTTCATTTGTGCACATCCATGTTACATGTTCACAGTAGAAAAATTAGAAAAATCAGAGAAGCAAGAAGGAAAAAAGATTGTGGGTAATCCCACCATTCGGAGATAGCTATTTTGAATATTTAAATGTCCTACATTCCTTCCTTTGATGTGTTTTTAAAACATGCTTTGCTGCATTGATTTAGCATTTGTTTTCCTTGGAGCTTTACAGCTATGATCTCATTTGACCCTTATACAAGTCTTCCAGGTTTGCAATATTATCATCCCCATTCTATGGAACCCAGGCGAAATAACGTGTTCAAAGTCACATCGGTAAGTGATAGAAATGGGGTGTGAACTGAGCCAGCCTGATTGCAGAACCTGTGTTCTACGCATAGAGACACACAACTCTCTCTTTTGCTCTCTCTCTCATCCCCCTGCCTTCGTGGTCCCTGACTCTTCACTCAATGCCTTAGGGTCAGATTGCTAGATAAACATCACCACAGGGAACACCATAGAGCAGCCGTGGGCAAACTACGGCCCGCTGGCCGAATCTGGCCCGTTTGAAATGAATAAAACTAAAAAAAAAAAAGAGACCGTACCCTTTTATGTAATGATGTTTACTTTGAATTTATATTAGTTCACACAAACACTCCATCCATGCTTTTGTTCCGGCCCTCCGGTCCAGTTTAAGAACCCACTGTGGCCCTCGAGTCAAAAAGTTTGCCTACCCCTTCTGTAGAGTCAAATCTCTTTGCACACACCCTTCATTATTTCCTTTCTTTAAGTCCCTGGCAGCGGGGAATTCAAGTCACTGCTTATTCATACTTGCGATTTGTGTAGATATTGCAAAATCACCATCCAGAAAAGCTGAACCAATTTACACGTCCAAGAGTTGTATGTGAGCAGAATCAAGAGGTTTTCAAAAATGTTTCTTAACTAGGGTTCCGATGTCTTAGAGGCTTTTTTGGTTACTAAGCCCCGGATGATGTTCCAAGGTGACTATTCCAGTTACCTGGGGAGCAGGGCCAGCCACCTGTGCTGCTGGGAAGGCAGGACAGCGAGGGGGACATAGGACGAGGGAGCTAAATCCTGTGCGGACTCCCTGAAAAGGCCCTTCCCTAGGATGGATGGGTGTGCTGCACCCGTTGTCTTCCAAAGTGTTCCTGCACGAGGCTGGCCTTTCTAGGAAGGGAGAGAATTTGCTCTGTCTCAGTTGAGAAGGATTGTGCCCCAGAGCACCTCAAAATCTGTCTTCAGCTTTGGAGACGATTTCAAGGCAGAGTGTGGAAATGACAGGATGTGCGCTCATGGAATGTCCTTATGTAGCTAGAGCAGCACAGGCTAGGGGTTGATCAGGATGTCCACCCATTGGGCTGTGACCTGGTAGCTCTTCTCGGCCAGTGGTTCACAACCAGCCACACCTCCCTGGGCTTTTCACGTGACCCTCCAGAGGCTTGGGGACAACTTGAGCCCTAAATAAAGAGGGTTTCCATAGAGCTCATTGGAATAAGCAAGTGGGAGACAGTGTGGCACAGTGGAAGGACCCAGGTTAGAGAGTGGGATGGACTCGTGGACAAATTCAATCTCTGTATCTTGCCAGCCAGGGGCCCTTGGTGGGTGGTCTCACCTCCCAGATCTCTTATGGAAGTATGACTCCTACTTTGCAGGGCTGTTAAGTTATACAGACCACAGATGCTCATCAATGGTACCTGTGCCAATTCTTAACGAAAATCAAGAAGGGAATGAATGAAGTCCAGAGATTCCCCAACTGGAGCAGCTGAAATATCAGCTGCTGGTGAAGATGACTTCAGTGATGGGTGACTCTTTACTCCATTATCTAGAATGTTCCCTGCAAGCTCACTGAACCCCCATTTTACTGATGAGAAAATAGGGGTCTGAGTCCTAAACAGGGGTTGGCTGAAGCCCCAAACCCATGCTCTGTCTGGGGGTACCACACACACAAAAATGCATCAGAAAATGGAGGTTTAGTTTCCAAGGACTTTGGCAGTGGGGGCTGCAGACCTGTGGGGTGGGGGTGGGGGGGAGTCCCTGCAGAATTAGCCCCCGACGGCCGTGGGACAGCCTCGGCCCTGCTGGGAGAAACGCCTACCTGCAGATTTCTTCCAAGAAAAGCGGTGTCAGAGGAGGCGTTTCCTCGAGGCTGTCTCAGGTTGGGGAAAACTTTGAAATGGTTATTAATGTTGGAGGTTTCATAAATTTTTTTTTCAAATTATAAAGGAGGTTCTGAAAGGCGATGTCTGTTTTCCATAATTGGCAAGTGTTCCCCAGACGGCCATTCAGCCACCTTGAAAATCAATGTTTTCACGACCCTTGACCCCTCTTTCGCTGACGAGTGTCTCTCCTACAAGTTGCTCCCAGGATGAAAACAATAAAAGCAAATATATAACAGCAAAGGCCCGAGGTTAATGTCTTTAACAAGATAATGTTACTTATGGGACCTGTAAAGCAAATCATTCCAAAATTCCATGTATTTGCTGCCGCTTCCACTGTATTTTGAAACCATATGTATGCGCTGCCTGGGTGTCTGGCCGTGGGCAGGCTCCGCTTGTGTGTTAATTATTTTGATCATGTGTCAAACTGTTAGTTTAATACCCTAATTATTCAAAATCCCTAAAAGATATGCAGAAGGGTTGTGAAAACCCTCGCCCGCCAAGCCTGTTCCCGCCTGCTCGTGTTTTCTGGACGAATTGGCGTCGGCTGATCCGGTTAGAGTGCCGCTCCCTGGGGACGGCTCTCCGCCCTGGAGTGTGACTGTGACCTGTCCACCTGCAGAGCTGGTGTCTCCGGCAGGAAACCTGAGAAAGACACCTGAACAGTTCAGCTCAGCCAGCAGACGTTTGGAGGACCTGACACCAAGCATCTGGCCCTTGGAAATGGGAAGGTTGGTTCAGTTGCCTACCGGATGGCACGAACCTGCAATCAGAGCTGCAGAAGATGCTATGGATGCCCACACCTCTGGGGTCCCCTCTCAACTCAGGCCCCATTCTCTCTGCTTCTCACCACGAAGGTCTCAGGTTCGGTCTGGGTTTGGCATCAGGCAGGCCGAGGCTCACACCCCGAGGTGCAATGATAAGATGATCACAGATGGACAGTCCCTGTCATTGTGCACTTTACTCAAGCCTCGCAACACAGTGTCAGTGGCTGAGCCCGGGACACGGAACGAAGAGGCGATTTAAAACACTGCGCTGTAAGGAGAGCGCGCCCTGATGTTGTTCTGTGTCTGCGTCATCGTGAGTTACTATGGGGCCGACCAAGAGAGAGGGCTTACCTGGTGCTGGGCAGGGCACATTCAGCCACAGCCACAGCCACGCGGTGCTCTGCACTCGCCAGGGTGGCTGAACTTTAGAATATCAACAGGAGTAGCGAGTGTTGGCAACGTGCAGGGAGGGGAGGACAATTCCGGTGCAGGGTGACTAGTGCACTAGGGAGGTGGCACTCGGGCTGGGAAAGGCAAAGAAGGCACCTGTGCCAGGCGTGGGGCGGGGGGGAGGCGGTTTCCCAAAGGAGCTTAATTCAAGTGAGATCTGAAGGTGTCCGCCAAACACAAATGAGGGTGAGAGCGCTCCAGGGTGGGCCACCTCAGCCAGAGATCTGGACTCCATCCTCACGGTTCAGGGCTCTTTTGGAAACCCAGGTCCAATCTCATGGCCATCTTTTCAAATAGCATCCAACATATGCCGTGGGCTGCCCCGCCAAAGCTCATCCGCAAGTCCTGTTTTCCGTGCCTGCCTCTGCTGTCGAGGCTGCGAAGGCTGACTCCGTCTCCCAGCCTCCTTGGTAGCTACAAGGGCAGAAGCAGGCCTTCGTGGTGAGGAGCGAGAGAATGGGGCCTGAGTTGGGTGGGGACCAGGCACCATAGCTGGAGGTGAACCCAGAGGTGTGGGCATCCATAGCATCTTCTGCAACTCTGATTGCAGGTTCGTGCCATCAGGTAGGTAACTGAGGCCCACAAGAGAGAGTGGAGGCCCAACGCCAAAGGGGTTGCCTGTGAGTGGCAGGGTCACAGGCAATTTCAACTCTTCTCTTTATGTTCATAGGGATTTTATGAATTGTCCCAAATAAACACATGTTGCTTCTGTAATCAGAGTTTTTTTTTCTTTTGCTTTTTTGTTTTTAAAGAAGTCAGAGAGGCCCGATTTCTCTTTCTGGAACCTTCCAGGAGAACTGCGCACTTGCCTTGCTCGGTCTGCCATCGGCTGTCCCCCACACCCCACCGCTCAGTCTCAGGTCTCGGTTCTTCATCTTTCAGGCAAGGAGGTCAGATTGCAAAGATCCATTTTGCACTTAAAATTTATTTTCATGCACTTAGTTGTCAATAAGCCTCAAAAATTTTTTAAAAATTATTTTTAAGGCACTGAAGATTTCTAAACAACAAAAATATGAATGCCTGAAGGTGGAAAATGCCTCCCCAAATCCCAGGCGACCCCGAAGCCCTGAGACCCGCCAGCCTGCTCCCCCCACAGGGAGAGTATTTTTAGAGCATTTCAACCACTTTCAGTGAATCTTAGCTTTCTCCTCCCCTCGCCCACCACGTACCTGAGGTGTAGAAATGAATTTATAACAGGAAGCCTTTGATTTCAGAGCCTTTATGTTTTTGAAGTCTCCCAAAGCAGGGCTGTGAAACAACGGGCGTGTTTTAAAGGAATGTCACATTCTCCACGAGGGGGCTGGCACCCTGTTTTCCTTAACGCAGGAGGGGCCGCCTCCGTGCTGGGAGCGAGGAAGCACCCGTGCTGTGAGGAAGCGGTGTCTGGGGTGAAGGTCCTGCAAGGCGAGCATCCTTCCCAGCTCCCCGAGTCTGGCCCACTAGGGAGGGGAAGCTTAGAGGGGCTGGGGGGGCCTCCATCCTCAGCCAGCTGGCCACACTCAGAGCCACCTCGACGGTGATGCCTGTGCAGATAGGGGTTCGGTGTATCTCTATATCCTCATTCTTCCACCCCAAACACCACTGATGGAAAATTATGACATTGATAGACACTTATTAAATGCATCTGCCTAAAGGGCTGCCCAGCGTATCTAGCTCAGACCCCTCGCCCCCCACATAGTGAAGTGATCCCCACATCTTCCTGTTGGAGTTCCAATTGCTTAGCCAGCTCCCCCAAGTGGGATGCCGGCTCTGCCCCGCATTGTGGCCCTAGGAAATCTCATTCAGTCCTTGTCTTAACACCATGTGGTCCATATTTATTCCTATTTTACACATGAGGATCCCACAACTCAGGCAGCTTAGGGTCCCAACTAGGACGTGTGTGCAAGAGTTGCTATAGCAACATCCAAAGTCTCTAGCCCTAGTGCTGCACAACCGTCCATGTGCATTCACACGCTTTGCCCTGCTTCCTCCCACCCTGGGTCCCCCAGCTCTGCAGCGGCAGAATCACGGACAGCAGGCCCTTGGGTAGCGTCGTACCATTTAGTGTCATTTCATTATGACGTCGGTGAAACTCTCAAGGACTTTAAGTGAGGACTTACCGTAGCTGTGACAGAGACAGCAGCGCCTGCTAGAATGGAAATAGTTTGCGGAAGAGGAAATAGCTTCACGGGTTGAATGACACGTTCAGAGTCACACACAGAAGTACTGAAAACTAGGACTCAAATTCCGACCAGAGCAAACTTCAATCCAGGTCAGGGTCAACAAGCAACGGCCCGTGGGCCAATCTGACCCTCCACCTGCTTTTGTAAACAAAGGCTTTGGGACGTATCGCCTAGGGCTGCTTTGGTGCTCCACCAGCAGAGTGGGATGGTCACCACAGTGACCGCAGGCCCTGAGGATAAGATACTACTATCTGGTTCTTTATGGAAAAATTTTGCTGACCCTTGATCTAGACAAACACAGAGTCAATGTCAGAATCATGACTGCATAGAATCACATGGGGGTCCCAACCATGGCAGAGCAGGCATTTATTAGTCTGGGTTAACCGTGCAATATAGAATCTCCTGCAGTTGGACTAGGTTTTCATAGAGGACATAGGAGCCTGGAGGAGTTGGGGGAGCTGGGAGGGCTCTCTTGCCCAAGGGAATTCCAGCTTCTTGCAGAATGTGCCTGCTTTGTCCTGCCTCTTGGCTTTGGCATAGATGGGGTCCCTCTGCAGAGGCCACCCCACCTCCCCTTGTCCGGCTAACAGTTGCCCACCCCGTTTAGGTCTCAGCCTACCTGGAAGCCCTCCTGGCTCCTCACACGGACCTGGGAGCCTAGTTCCTGCGTTTGCACAGCAGCCCGAGCTATCTGAGAAACAGCAGTCACCACCTGGCACGCCCTGTTCCTATTGATGCGCCATCGTCCCTGTGGCCACTGCACCTTCCAGAGATGCTGCAAGAACCTTCCATTAACAGGAGGGTCCACCTCCCCCTTCCTAAAATTCAGCAAGTGGAGCTCCCCGAGTCTGGCCCACTAGGGAGGGGAAGCTTAGAGGGGCTGGGGGGGCCTCCATCCTCAGCCAGCTGGCCACACTCAGAGCCACCTCGATGGTGATGCCTGTGCAGATAGGGGTTCGGTGTATCTCTATATCCTCATTCTTCCACCCCAAACACCACTGATGGAAAATTATGACATTGATAGACACTTATTAAATGCATCTGCCTAAAGGGCTGCCCAGCGTATCTAGCTCAGACCCCTCGCCCCCCACATAGTGAAGTGATCCCCACATCTTCCTGTTGGAGTTCCAATTGCTTAGCCAGCTCCCCCAAGTGGGATGCCGGCTCTGCCCCGCATTGTGGCCCTAGGAAATCTCATTCAGTCCTTGTCTTAACACCATGTGGTCCATATTTATTCCTATTTTACACATGAGGATCCCACAACTCAGGCAGCTTAGGGTCCCAACTAGGACGTGTGTGCAAGAGTTGCTATAGCAACATCCAAAGTCTCTAGCCCTAGTGCTGCACAACCGTCCATGTGCATTCACACGCTTTGCCCTGCTTCCTCCCACCCTGGGTCCCCCAGCTCTGCAGCGGCAGAATCACGGACAGCAGGCCCTTGGGTAGCGTCGTACCATTTAGTGTCATTTCATTATGACGTCGGTGAAACTCTCAAGGACTTTAAGTGAGGACTTACCGTAGCTGTGACAGAGACAGCAGCGCCTGCTAGAATGGAAATAGTTTGCGGAAGAGGAAATAGCTTCACGGGTTGAATGACACGTTCAGAGTCACACACAGAAGTACTGAAAACTAGGACTCAAATTCCGACCAGAGCAAACTTCAATCCAGGTCAGGGTCAACAAGCAACGGCCCGTGGGCCAATCTGACCCTCCACCTTCTTTTGTAAACAAAGGCTTTGGGACGTATCGCCTAGGGCTGCTTTGGTGCTCCACCAGCAGAGTGGGATGGTCACCACAGTGACCGCAGGCCCTGAGGATAAGATACTACTATCTGGTTCTTTATGGAAAAAGATCCACCGAGCCCCAGCTATATTCTCTTTATCTGTCTTTCCTTTAATCCTTCATCACCCCTCCTCAGGCTCACCGAACCCTTGGCTGTCCTGGCGTGGCACAGGTGGGCCCTCATTCAATGTTACAGGTGTCCCTGTAAGAAGAGGAAAGTTGCACACAGAGACACAGGGGGAATGACATGTGAAGATGAAGCAGAGATCGAGGTGACGCTCCTGCAAGCCACGGATCTCAGGCCTCCAGCCTCCAGCACAGTGAGTGAATCCATTGCGGTTGTTTACGCAGCCTAGTCTGTGGCACTCTGCTATGGCAGCCCCAGCAAGAGAAGACAGGAGACAACAAAATGAGTGTTGTTTTCAACCACCAAGTTTTGGGGTGATTTATTACGCAGTACTAGCAGCTGGGATAATCCCCACAAAATCGAATCTTCTCAAAGGCAGGAATCCCTGGTGCATGGTATGCACTGACCGGTAGTAACTGTTTGCTGTTTGAGCACATGGGCCAATGAAGGCCTGGCTACTACCATTACCTGCAGAGAGTCCCCAGCACTTGGCTCTTCCGGTCCATTCCCCCAGAGAGTGAAGAGCTGGGTGCATCGCACAGGGCTGCACACTCAGAGATGTGACCTCCCATCGCATGCCTGGGAACCAGAGCAAAACCCCGCATGGTGATGCATTTCCTGAGAGAGCCCGTGCCTGGAAAAACAGGAAAGTTAGTGCCTATGCATTTTTACGGGCGCCCGACATGCCGTTTCGGAAGATGAAGGACTGAAAGCCAAACAATGCACGTGAGCTGTTAAAAAATATGGGGGAAGGCCATATGCTTTTGCACTCAAGTGAGACACACAATTGAATGGATGCTAAAGGCAGCTCGCATGGATCAAAAAGCTAAAAGACAACTCAACCTTGAGCTCTGGAATGTCCCCCACACAGTGCAGACCCTCATGGGGCAAACCCTCCAAAATGGAGGGATTTTAAAATTTTTAAAATATTTTTCAAAAGAACAGTAAGGTGGAGAGTTTACATAACACATGTTTGGGCAATGGAATGAGCGATCATGTACAGGATAAGGATGGAAGATACGGAAGGTGGTGACTTCCCCACCATCATGCGGTTCGTGAGTGGCTGAGCTGGGTTTGCACTCCTGCCCACTAACCTCAGAGCCACGCTCTCCACTCCTGAGCTGTACACACAGGTGCTGCGGCATCGCCCTGGGTCAACCTGATGCTGAGCGTTTCAGAAGAACAAGGAACAAATATCTGCTGGTGGAAGCTTGCGGGACACCTGGCAGCTGAGGGACCTGGTCGTCTATCCACCTCTGCCCACCCATTTCAGGTTTGGCTTCATTTAACTTATTTAATAGTTCAGAGTCACATCAATGACTTTATACTACATTAATAGTCCTCTGTACTTCAAAATAATGATAACTGACTCCTAACCATTCTGCCTCTATAAGCCAGCCTTTTCCTTACATTCCTTTTTGGATGCCTGTATGCTTTTTTAGTGAATACATATGCTTTTCATGTATTACCTTGAGTATTGCCTTGCTCTTCTGTTTTCTGTGTTCAAGGCCCCGTGATATCTCATCGAGTCGGTGATGTAGACCCTGCTGCTGAACTTGCCCGGTTTCATTTTTTTCTCTTATGAAACTGTTGGCAGGAACATTCATATACTTAGAAATGTCTTCTTTTCTCCTTTGCTGATTTTCTCGAATGCATTTGAAGAAGTGAGATTTTTACTAAGTCAAGTATTTGACTTTTTAAAATACTTCTTAATATCTATTTTTAAGTCATTTCCCAAAGGACAGTAAGAATTTATGTCCCGTTGTCGATGTGGCACGTACCAGATTCACAAGACGTCGCGAGCTCCGGGACTACTGTTGTCCAAACCAGTGCTACTTTAACAGGTATAAAAGGCCTGCACATCTGCAGCCAGGCCTGGGGCAGGGGGATCATAAATAGATATAGTTTTGGCTTCTGTGAGAAGTTCAAGGAAGATACGGTAGCAATGTCCACATTTCATTTCACCACACTAACCTGATTATTAAAATCATTCTTCTTACTTGTGTGTATTTATTTGTTTTTCTGAGTAAGAAATGCTTTTCTTCAGCGCAACAGAACGTGGAAGTCTAAAAAAACCCTGCCTTCTGTAGAGGATGTGAGCTGGCTCGTGGCCAGCAGCGGGACTTTACCCCTTGTAAATACCTCCCTTTCCCGTCAGGAGCCCAGAGATAAGCCGTCTGGGATCTGCCTGGAGAGGCTGGTATCCCCCTTCCATCTGCTAAAGAGCGACGTTCTGGATCAGCTGTCCATCCAGACAACAGGGCCCCCAGAGACAAGATTTCTCCAGAGAAGACATGTACATGAGCAACAGAACTAGGGAAAGTTGCTCAATGTCACTAATCATCAGGGAAATGCACATCAAAACCACAATGAGATATCACTGCATGCCCACTAGGATGGCTATCATAAAAAACAACAATAACAAATGCTGGCTAGTATATGTCAGGGAAATGCACATCAAAACCACAATGAGATATCACCTCGCACCTGTTAGAATGGCTACCATCAAAAAGACAAAATATAACAAGTGTTATCGAGCCTGTGTCATAGCTAGCCCATGTAATAGCTAGCCTGTGTAATAGCTAGCCCATGTAATAGCTAGCCTGTGTCACAGCTAACCCGTGTAAAAAGCAAAGCCTTGTATATTATTAAAAGAATGTAAATTTGTATAATCATTATGGAAAACAGTATGGAGGTTCCTAAAAAAAGTTGAAAATAGAACTACCATATGATACAATAATCCCAGTGCTGGGTATAAAGCCAAAGGAGTGGAAATCAGAATTTTAAAGAATTATCTGCACTTCCATGTTCATTGCAGCATTAGTCACAATAACCAGGATTTGAAAACAATCTCAATGTCTGCCAGTGGATGAGTGGATGAAGGCATGTGATACATATAATGGAATACCATGCAGCCTTAAACAAGAAGGAAATCCTGCCCTTTGCAAAAATGGATGAACCTGACTGAGGGACATGTTAAGTGACATGATCCAGACAGAGAAAGACAAATCTGCATGATTTCACTTACATGTGGGACCCAAAGAAGGCAAACTCATAGAAACAGAGTAGAACGGTGGTTGCCAGGGGCTGGTGGAGGGGAAATGGGGGATGTGGGTCAATGGGTGTGCAGTTTCAGTTACACAAGGTAAGTTCTAGAGATGCTGCACAGAACAGTCCCAGAATGTAGCAACACTGCTTTGTGCACTTGAGAATAAACCCTCCCATGGAAATTTTTTAAAGGAAGATAAAAACCTAGAATTTGAAATGTCACCAATAGGGGTGAGCTTAGGGAAATGAAGTTAAAGCAACTCGATGAATTGTTATGAGGCTTTTCAACTATTATTGTTAAGATTCAAGTGATACTTAACATTAAAAAATGTGAAGAAAAATGCGTAAAATGTATGTATACTGGGATGACGGTATAAAGAACTGTGATGAACCACAAGATAAAGATCACATTTTGTACTTTTTCATAATTGTCTTAGGTAGCTGTGAAGGTTTATGCTTCCATATGACTTTTAGAAGATCCCCTTGTCAAATTTCTCAAACGGTTCTGCTGGAATTTTGACAGACACTTCACGGAATGTGTCGTTAATTTGCAGGGAACTGGCAGCTCAGCAAGGCTAGGTCATCCCACCCCGGGGCAGGGGTCGCTTTTCATTGGTTCAGGTCTTCTTTCGGGCTGGTATCCCCCTTCCATCTGCTAAAGAGCGACGTTCTGGATCAGCTGTCCATCCAGACAACAGGGCCCCCAGAGACAAGATTTCTCCAGAGAAGACATGTCGCATCTGAATAAAGCTTTCAATGCTCCCATAAAAGTTGGGTGCCTTCTCAAAGGGTAATGCCCAGCTGCTTTACCACCATTGAAATACGTGTGATTCTGTGCCTTGCTCTAATGTGCCTTCTAGTTGCCTTTTGCTTCCATCCAGATGGCTGCCGATCAGTGTGCACTGAGCTCACACACAGCAACCTCACTACGGTTTGCAGTTGGTCTTTGCTCATCCATTCAGAATATTTCCGAGAAACCAAGATGGCGGCATAGGTAAACACCTGAGATTGCTGCCTCGCACAACCACTTCAAAAATACAACTAAAAGACGGAACGGACATCACCCATAAAAAAAAAGTTGAAAATAGAACTACCATATGATACAATAATCCCAGTGCTGGGTATAAAGCCAAAGGAGTGGAAATCAGAATTTTAAAGAATTATCTGCACTTCCATGTTCATTGCAGCATTAGTCACAATAACCAGGATTTGAAAACAATCTCAATGTCTGCCATTGGATGAGTGGATGAAGGCATGTGATATATATAATGGAATACCATGCAGCCTTAAACAAGAAGGAAATCCTGCCCTTTGCAAAACATGGATGAACCTGGCTGAGGGCCATGTTAAGTGACATGATCCAGACAGAGAAAGACAAATCTGCATGATTTCACTTACATGTGGGACCCAAAGAAGGCAAACTCATAGAAACAGAGTAGAATGGTGGTTGCCAGGGACTGGTGGAGGGGAAATGGGGGGACATGGGTCAGTGGGTGTACAGTTTCAGTTTCACGAGGTAAGTTCTAGAGATGCTGCACAGAACAGTCCCAGAATGTAGCAACACTGCTTTGTGCACTTGAGAATAAACCCTCCCATGGAAATTTTTTAAAGGAAGATAAAAACCTAGAATTTGAAATGTCACCAATAGGGGTGAGCTTAGGGAAATGAAGTTAAAGCAACTCGATGAATTGTTATGAGGCTTTTCAACTATTATTGTTAAGATTCAAGTGATACTTACATTAAAAAATGTGAAGAAAAATATGTAAAACGTATGTATACTGGGATGACGGTATAAAGAACTGTGCATGATTTCACTTACATGTGGGACCCAAAGAAGGCAAACTCATAGAAACAGAGTAGAACGGTGGTTGCCAGGGGCTGGTGGAGGGGAAATGGGGGATGTGGGTCAATGGGTGTGCAGTTTCAGTTACACAAGGTAAGTTCTAGAGATGCTGCACAGAACAGTCCCAGAATGTAGCAACACTGCTTTGTGCACTTGAGAATAAACCCTCCCATGGAATTTTTTAAAAGGAAGATAAAAACCTAGAATTTGAAATGTCAACAATAGGGGTCAGCTTAGGGAAATGAAGTTAAAGCAACTCGATGAATTGTTATGAGGCTTTTCAACTATTATTGTTAAGATTCAAGTGATACTTACATTAAAAAATGTGAAGAAAAATATGTAAAACGTATGTATACTGGGATGACGGTATAAAGAACTGTGGTGAACCACAAGATAAAGATCACATTTTGTACTTTTTCATAATTGTCTTAGGTAGCTGTGAAGGTTTATGCTTCCATATGACTTTTAGAAGATCCCCTTGTCAAATTTCTCAAACGGTTCTGCTGGAATTTTGACAGACACTTCACGGAATGTGTCGTTAATTTGCAGGGAACTGGCAGCTCAGCAAGGCTAGGTCATCCCACCCCGGGGCAGGGGTCGCTTTTCATTGGTTCAGGTCTTCTTTCGCATCTGAATAAAGCTTTCAATGCTCCCATAAAAGTTGGGTGCCTTCTCAAAGGGTAATGCCCAGCTGCTTTACCACCATTGAAATACATGTGATTCTGTGCCTTGCTCTAATGTGCCTTGTAGCTGCCTTTTGCTTCCATCCAGATGGCTGCCGATCGGTGTGTGCTGAGCTCACACACAGCAACCTCGCTACGGTTTGCTGTTGGTCTTTGCTCATCCTTCCAAAATATTCCCATGCCTGCACAGATATAAGAAAATATGTGGTGCCTCCCCCCAATTCTGTGTGGGGCTCATTTGAGTAGGGGGCTGGCTTGGTCCCCCTGGGCCCCAGGGATGCCCAGGGGTCCCAGAGCAGCCCTGACCAGTGGAGGACAGAAGAGACACCCCAGCTCTCCTGTCCCTCGGTTGGGAAGACTCCGAGACATATTCTACAAGCCTTCTAGAGGTTTCCACAGGGATGAACCCACTCAATAGCGCACCTTTTCTTGGCTGCCTTTCCTGTCCTGTCTCACTTCTCCACTTCTCTGTGGGTATTTCCTGGGATCATCTTCCAAATATACTGTGTGAACTCCTTGCCTCCTGGTCTGCTTTTGGAGGAGTCCAGACCAAGACAGTAGCTAAGTTATTGTGTAAGGCCCATGTCTAATGCTTTAATAAGTATGTAGTCAATGAATGAGTTAGGTGGGTGGATGGGTGTGTCGGCGGATGGAAGGAAACATGGAAGGGATGAAGGAAGGAAGGGATGAAGGAAGGAAGGAAGGAAGGAAGGAAGGAAGGAAGGAAGGAAGGAAGGAAGATGGATGGGTAGCTAGATGGTGTCTGTGGAAGAGATGGGAGGAACCCAGGTGTCCTCAGATCATGTCCAATGCAGGGTCAACAGCACTTTTGGGTAAAGTGTTTTGCATTGCCCCACATTCCCTGCTCCTTCACATTCCACATCCTCCCCTGAAAAAGTGTCTCTGATGCTCCAAAGAAAATTGCCCTCAGCCCACCCTTCCCAGGAATCACGGGGCACCAGTCTCCTTCCTCCGGAGGACCTCGTTTTGGGGAATGAGCAAAACAGAAAACCACAAAGCCAAGCTGGGGCGGATATTATGGAATTTCAGCTTGAGAAAAGGCTGAAGTCATCCCTGTCATCTGGTGACTCAGACCCATGTAAGGCCTGGTGGGATGCACTGTCAAGGGCATCCGGGTAAGGAGGCAGGGGAGAGATGTTCACTTGGGCATTTCAGGAAGAGTGCCCCGTCCATCCTCTGCACCTGCTCCTTGCCTGCCAGCTCAGACCCTGAGCGCCCATGCCAGGGTGCTGTGCTGCTCACACCTACATGGAATGCATGGGTTGAGCAGGAAAAGCTTCCTGAGCAAGGCAGCTTGATGGTTTACATTATCCACCTGATACTAGATCTTTTCCTGAAAGCCTAGTTTAGAGAGGGGGAGGGGAGCCAGTGTGTGGCCATGGGTTTTGGAAGCGGGGAAGGGATGTAGGAACTTTGAGAGACAAAGAAAAAAAAAGACGGCAGGGATAGAGCAAGTTGGTAAATTTTGATAGCCTTGCAATTGGTCGAATAGTGAATTCAAACAACAGCAATAATAGCTAACAGTTAGAATCCCCCCAACAACTTTGTTGGGTAAGTTCCATTACTAACCTCATTTTACAAATGAGAGCCTGAGGCACAGAGAGGTTAAGTCATTTGTCCCAAGTCACACAGCCAGTTATTACATAAACTGATTCCAACTCTGTCTGTGCCCTTTGGAGCAACAGTACTGTTTCTCTGTCCAATGTCCATTGGACTCAGCTCCTCATCATTGGATTCTACTTATTTGCTCTTTGACCATGGTTTCCAGTAGAAGGACCATTTGCTTTCACCCTCAGTAGAGACAGCCAAGGACTGTGAAGACAGTTTTCGGCCCATAATGCCTTAGAAGGGGCAAAGGAGATTGGGAGGTTGGAGAGTTGACCACTGGCACTCCAGTGAACTGAGTGATACCTCAAGTAAGCCACTGGTCCTTGGCAGGAGGTTGTTTTTTTGTGTGTGTGCTAATATTCTAGAGCCCCCCACCCCAATTTGCTAACTGTGTGAACGTCTAACTGCTGTAATCTCTTGTGCTTCAATTTCTGCAGCCGTCCAGGTTTACTGTGGAGATTAAACAGGACGGTGCATAGAAATGTGCTTCATGCAACATCTGATAGCTCCTATGCATGAGGATTGTCTTCCTGCTGTAACCACAGCCCCCATGTTTTAGGAGCTCAACACAATGGCACAATGGAAATTGACCTCTTGCTCACCCAAGAGCCCAACATCAATTTTCCTGGTTTGGTGTCTTTCCTGGAAGTTCTACTCCTTCCATCTTCTGGCTCCATCTTCTCCAGGTCCTCTCAGATCTCTTCATTCAGCAAGTGGATGGGGAAGGAGGACGGACAAGATTGCAAATTAGTGTTTTATGGATCAGAGCTGGAGGTGATCAACATCACTGTTGTCACATTCCATTGCCCACAACTGGGCCTCTGGGTCACCCCCAATTGCAAGGGAGGCTAGGAAGTGTGGGTGGCTGTGTGTCCTGGAGGAAAAGGGAAATGATTTTGAGGACAATCCATCAGTTTCTGCCACTGATCGTCTCAATGATGAAAATGAAGTTGCCCTTGTTAACCATTTTGTGGAAGGAAAAGAGAGCTCCCTTGGCTTATGGGGATTGAGAACATCTCAAGACAATCACTATTTCCATGTGTGCAAGTGTGTGTATAAAGGAGTGTGTGTGTGTGTTCCCCAGAAAACAAAGCCTGAGGCAGAAGCTCACATCATTAGGAAGTGCAATTCCAGGCAGCCGAAGTGAGGGAAGGAGAGCCAACAGGAGGCCCGACCTGAAAGAGTTGGTATTAAGAGCAATTAATTGCTTGGTTTAGGGGATCATCTTTCTAAAGCCCATATAAACAATTGCTTCTCAGGTCAGTCCCTCAAGAAGGAGAGGAGGAATTTTATCCAGTGAGTCACTCGGTGGTGCACACACTCCTGGTCAGGCCTGCACAGGCACCAGGCGAGTCCTGCAGCACCGACTGCCCCCAGGCAACAGAACATCCAGAGTGGGAGGTGGAAGGTGCCCGGCCCGGGTGTCCAGCAAGGCGCCTGCAGAATTGGGTTAGAGCCCATGAGAAGGTGTCTGGGACAGGTACCATCTTCGCCGAGCTCACCGAACCCAGAACTAGAAGGCACCAGAGCAGCTTGGCACCCGGCGCCTGGTTTGCCCACAACCCCATCTCTGCCTGAAGCGAGCGTGATGTCTGCCTTGCACTGTATCTGACCTCTTGAGGGTTTGAGTGTTTGCTGGGGGAATAAAAAGCCCATGCACACTTGACTCTCTGAGGCTGAGGCCCTGTCATCCTTCACCGAAACGGCCCTTCAACAAATGTAAATACCTTCCGTGTTCCCCCGGAGGCCCGTCCTAACAAGGCCTCACGGGGCGCCTCGTAATCCCCAGGATTGCTGAAGCTTTTAGGTTCAACAGAGCAATTTGTAAGGCGGCCTGCCTCGCAGCCAGCGCTGCGGGGACTTGCCTGTGGTATGCTCCCAGGTGTCTCTTAGAAACTGCGGGCTGGACTCGGGCAGTGCCCTCGGAAGCTCAGCCTCAAATCTTGCTGGGAAAATGGCCAGTGACAAAGCTTCGTCCTTCGGGGAAGAGGTGGGATCCCAAGCCTGGATGGTGTGGGACGAGGTGGCCACCGCCTCTGAAAGCTGCAGTAACTGTGGGGGGTGAGGAAGCGTGGAGCTCCAGGATCTAAGTGACCGGCGTGGGCCCGCGGTGGCAGCGAACTAGCGGAGTGGCTTTAGGGGAGTCAGTTCATCTGCGTCCATCATTCTCTTCAATGGCTGCCAAAGCCAAGGCTTGTGAGGCCTGCAGGAGGGGCCCTGTCCTCCCAGCCCCGAATCAGGCCCCTGACTCTCCCCCTCCCCAGTTCCATTCTGCCTCCCACCCAGCACCCACCTGGAGGCGCTCTGCAGGCTGCCAGTGCCCACCGAGCCCCCGGCATCTCACTTCCTCCCGGTACACACCCGACTTCACCCTCTACCCCCTGAGCCATCACCTGGGGCCCGAGACTGGGTTCTGGCCCATGGATGGGAAGGAGTGGGCCCTGGACTTCTCCTGTCTCCTCCATGATTCCTCTCTCCTGCTCACAGCTAGAGGCACTGAGAGACTCCAAGATCCTGGAAACTGGTCCGGGTTCCAGAATGACTGCGAGCAGCCAACCACACACTCACTGTCCCGCACGGGGTCATGGCAGGAGTGAGGAAGGGCTGGGTCAAGTTCTTGGGATAATTTGGGGATATTTGTTTCAGCAGTGAGCCTACTCTGACTGATACACACTTAACCTCTTTGAGTCTGTTTTCTCCATCTTGTAACTGGGGGCCAGATAGAGACCTTGCTTGGCCACCAGGAGGATTGTGAGCGCAAATGCTGTAGCTGTGATTCTGGCCTGGAGTCAGCCATCTCCCCAGACTACAGTGATCAGCATGTCTCCGCGGCTGTCCCAAAGAGCAGGGTCAAGATAGGTCAAGGTCATGTGCATAAAGCATTTGGACAGCGCGCAGTGAGCCCACAGCAGACACCCCCCCAATGTCCATGTGCGTCCCATGGGGGGTTGGGTTCCTTCATCTCCAGGCTTATCTCCAGTCGCTCCATCCTGCGCTGACACCAAGAGGCAGCCGCACCTGCGCCCCCTCGTCTACCCCTGGATTCCTAGCGGGTGTGGCCAATGGGAGGCGTCAGGAGACCGATGGGCGGGTGAGACAGGGGTCAGGCACTTTCCACCTGAGCTTCTCTCTCCCACCGCTCGGAGCTCCGCCAGGCTCCGGACACCATTTCCTCCCCTGCCCTCTCGGGCCCGAGCTGTCGGCTTCCGGAGGCTGCTTGTCGCAGCCTGCTCACGCCTGTGAACAGCCCTCCATTAGAAGTCTCTCCAGAGCCCAGGCCAATGCCAGCTCTTTCCTGGGGACCAGACGGTTGACACCACTCAGGGTTCTTGTTCAGAGTGGAACACTCACTCTGCCTGACCCAGCCGTGGGGCATCTGAAGGGAATATTGCCGAGCTCACAGAATGCTCAGAAGCTGTAGGATGTGGCCATGAGAGCCTGGTAACCAGCTGAGAACCAGGCTGGCAGGGTGCAGTGCCCACTCCCACGGAGCTTGTCTCCGGCCTTGGATGTCTAGGCGCGCACATCTCATAGGCGGGGCATGCACCATGCGCATCCGGCGCCTCAGCACTTTGCGGGACAGCTAGGGCCCTGGTGGAGCACCTGGCCTGCCTTTCACCGGTCTTTCCCTCCTTCCCATCTGTGCCCTAGGACCGTGGTCGGCAAACTGCTGCTCTCGAGCCACATGCGGCTCTTTGGCCCCTTAAGTGTGGCTCTTCCTAAGCCTTAGGAGTACCCTAATTAAGTTAATAACAATGTACCTACCTATATAATTTAAGTTTAAAAAATTTGGCTCTCAAAAGAAATTTCAATCGTTGTACTGTTGATATTTGGCTCTGTTAACTAATGAGTTTGCTGACCACTGCACTAGGAGGCTGTAACACAGTACTCTGCATGGTAGTTTTTGGGTTCTCTGCCCTCACTGCCAGTTGAGTTCAGTCAATGAAAAGCACAATCAAGAAACCAGGGGCTGAGAGGAGAGGAGCCGGGGTACCTATTCGCCTCTCCAGGCTCACAGCTGGCTGCTTGTGTCTGTCTGAGAAGGGCCTCAGCTCTCCTCTGCAGCTCTGACAACTTCCCCCAGCCCTCAGTCCTGGAGGTGGTCGGGCACCACCGCCCCTGCTCCGCTCCCCATTCACACTGGCTCCTTCACCACGCCTTCTGGCTTCATTTGTAAGTCACTCCTATTAAACTCTTTCCAGGTCCACATGTGAGAGGGCCATTGGTTTATTGATGGTGCTTTGATTTATACTATAGCAAAAATAAAGAAATAAACACACCAGCAGACCATTGTCCCCATGCTGAGTGGGCAGGCTCTCCTTCCAGTCCTTTGGGGCGGGTCATATTGTGACCCCGCCCTCCCCCATCGAAAAGACATGTTCAAGTCCTAACCCCAGTGCCTGTGAATGTGACCTTATTAGGAAACGAGGTGTAATCAAATTAAGATGAGGTCGCACTGGATGAAGTTGCCCTAGTCCAGTGACTGCTCTCCTTGTTAGAAGAGGGAACTGGACACAGACACAGAGACACGGAGGAGAAGGCCATGTAATGACGGAGGTGGACCCTGGAGGGGAGCAGCCATAAGCCAAGGACCACTAACAATTGCTGTCAGAACCAGAAGCTGGGACAGAGACATGGAAAAGATTCTCCCTCAGAGTCCCCCGGAAGGAGCCAACCCTGCTGACTCCTTGATTTTGGACTTCTGTCCCCAGAGCTGTGAGAGCCCCCCACAGAGACTCCCAGACACCCTCTGTCCCGCGTGAATGAGATGTGCCCTCACACTGTGCAATACTGCGGCTAAGAGTGTGGTCCCCGAAAACAGTCTGATTGGGATCCCGGCTCCCACCTCCCCGTCGTACTGGCTGTGACCTTGGGTCAATTAACCTCGGGAAAACCTCCTCTCCTCTCCCATAAAGCTGGAAAAGTAACAATACTTCTGCTATGAGATTGCTCTGAGGACTCCAAGAGATAATTGGGAAAGCACTAGTAAGCGTTCAGTAAAAACTCCCAGAAGAACATGTGAGCTGGTCATTTTGACCCAGCCCAGGCAACACGGGAGGAGCCTCTCCCCTGCCCAGGAATGAGGCAAGCTTTCTGGGAGGAAGCGATGCTTGACTAAGGCTTGAAGTGGGAGTGGGATGACGATGACTGGAATCTGCCCAGAAAGAAGGTTGAGAGGAGAAGACGAAGGTTGCCTGGTAGAGTGGAAAGAGGGATGTGCTGCCTCCTCTTCCCTGGGGCCTGGCTGTGCGACCTTCCTGGACTACAGTTGCCCTCCAAATGGGGCTGTTGGGAACTCGTGGGCCTGACGCAGAAGGCTGGCCAGGGTGGTCTCCTAAGACCCTTCTGCAGCAGGGTCCACCTCTTCCTTAGTGGTCTGCTGGGCACGTGGTACCCAGAATAAAGACTCATCTCAGAGCCTCTTGCAGCTATGTGTGGTCATGTGACTAAGTTCTGGCCAATGAAAAGTAAGAGGAAGTGTCATGTGACGCTATTAGAAGTCTCCTTAAAAAGGAGGGGAATGAGCTGTCTGTCACAGCCAAGAGGAGCCTAAGGGAGCCCGATGACTAAATGTAATGTGGGATCCTGGATGGGAGCCTAGGACAGAAAAAGGACATTAGGTAAAAACCAGAGAAATCCAAATAAGGCCTGGATTTGGTTTAATGATAATGTATCAATATTGATTTATTAATTATAGCAAATGTACTATACTAATGTAAGGCATTAATAATAGGGAAAACTGGGTGAAGGGTATATGGGAAGTCTCTGTTCTATGTGCACATTTTTTTTTGTAAATCTAAAAATTTTCTTTATTGATTAAGGTATTACATATGTGTCCTTATCGCCCCATTACCCTCCCCCCTCAGCCCCCAGCTCATGCCCTCACCCCCCTGATGTCTGTGTCCATTGGCTATGCTTATATGCATGCATACAAGTCCTTTGGTTGATCTCTCTCCCTTACCCCCACCCTCCCCTACCTTCCCTCTGAGGTTTGATGGTCTGTCTCTGGATCTCTTTTTTTCATCAGTTTATGTTGTTCATTATATTCCATAAATGAATGAGATCATGTGATATTTATCTTTCTATGACTGGCTAAAAATTTTCTTAAAAATAAAGTCTATTTTAAAAAATCATGGCCTTTCTTCTCTCCTTTCATCCTGTTGTCAGAAACTTGGATGTGATGGCTGGAGCCCAGGCAGCCAGCCTGGCCCATGAGGAGGAGGGCCACTGGAGGAAGGCTAAAGAGCTTGGACCCATGTCAACTCTGTGGAGTCAACACACCAGTGGAAGAATGCCCCTCTTCCTCCCTGTGTGCTAAAGAAACATGTGCGTTAAAGCTGCCATTCATTGCTTTTTTTTTTTCTATTCAGTGAAGACATCTTATATCCCAATGAAGACATATCTCTTTAAATGACTTTAGAACTCAACACAATTCCATCTGGGAACTTTCCCACACACTGTGATCTTAGAAAACAGGTAGCATTTCTCTCCTTGTGTCCTCCCTGTCCTCCTGTTAAGTGTTTAGTGGAAGGTTCAGTAGACACTGATTCACGGCTCCCTGGGTGAATGGGCTGAGACAATATGTTCCATTACAACTTAAAACACAGCCAGACAGATTCCATGGCATCCTGGCACTCTTCCACATTGCGGGAGTTACAGCTTATGTCCTGCTCATTGAGATAATGCAAAGAGCAGAGGGGGGTGTGTGCACGGGCACATGGAGCTGATGTGACTTCAGCAGCACACCATGGAATGAAATACACACATTCAGCATAGCGCAATTTACTCTCGTCCTGCTGTCTTGACATTTAAACAGATGTCAGATGCAGAAAACACAGCGGGAGGAACACATTAGGGTAAATTATTGCATCTGAAAAGAGGGAGTATCGTAAAAATGTTAAAAGAGAAAGTAAGTATTTATGACTCGAATCACTGGTAATTTTATCTTCCATTTGCTTCCTGGTGTGAGGTAATTAGAGCCTCAGCCATGGGGGGAAAGCTGCTTGTTCTAACGGGCTCGGGTGGGACTGATGAGGTTCCAGCCTGCTGAGTTATCCTCCTTCCCAAGGGCACACCCACCACGCACATGGTGTGGACAGAGACGACGGCTGCAGGTGCTACTACTAAGGATCACTAGTGGTAGATACCTGGATCCTGACTGCCTGACTGTGTAAGGACCACTGCACCCATTTTACAGATGAAGAGCCTGAGACCCAAAAAAGCGAAGTGAGGTTCTGGTAGGGAAGTGGTGGACTCTGCCTTGCAGTTCCATCTTCTGATTCCTGAGCCGTCCCTTCCTCTGCCTTTCACTCTGTTAGACATTAAGTGTCTCAACACAGCTCCTCCTCAGGACCAACCCACATCACACTTCCCATGTGCCAGCACGGTTCCATGCGGGTTACTTGCATTCATTCAACACAGCAACCCAAGTAGGGAGACACCATTAGTACATTATTAAAATGAGCCCCACCCCCATTTTACAGATGGAGAAACTGAGGCACAGGGAGGTTAAGAACCTGCCTAAGAGCACCCAACTAGGAAGTGATGAAGCTGGACGGTTGGGTGTTCGGGTTTTTGCTTTTCGCATTTACTCCGAACTGCTGTGCATTGTGAGGACACGAAGGACAACATGCCACCTCGTGCCCAGCAGAACCGCCTCAGGATGGTTGAACACACTATGGCAGTGATGGCGAACCTAGGACACGCGTGTCAGAGGTGACACGCGAACTCATTTTTTTTGGTTGATTTTTCTTTGTTAAATGGCATTTAAATATATAAAATAAATATCAAAAATATAAATCTTTGTTTTACTATGGTTGCAAATATCAGAAAATTTCTATATGTGACACAGCACCAGAGTTAAGTTAGGGTTTTTCAAAATGCTGACACGCCGAGCTCAAAAGGTTCGCCATCACTGCACTATGGTTTTATTTTTATTTTAGAATTTTTATCTACTTTTAAAGAGTAAGCTCCTCAAATTATTGGGAAAACAGCTCTTGTAGGCAAAAGCATCCACGTTGAGTTGATTTCTGCGTCTTTTGGCTGGTGGCATGCAGATTAGTCCTGTATCCCGTAGAGCTGGGATCGGTCCATGTGTTTTGCTGAGTCAGACAGGGCTTGTGGCCGAGGGCCTTGGCATTGCTTTCCCGGGAGGACGACGGGTGGCCTTTTCGAGCATCTTTGCAGAACACATTGATTCTTTTTAATTTTTCCAAACTGTGAGGCCACATTCTTGCCTGTGAAGTACCCTTCTCGCCTTAAAGGTGTGTTGAAAGCTGCTTCTGCTCACAAGCCTCAGTTCTGCTGCCTAAAATAATACTCCAGGATGCTGGCAAGGGAATAGTACACTTCCTGCGAGTGTTCAATTCGCATTCTCCCAAAAATAACACCGAGACTGTTAACACCTGCACTTTCCAACGTTTCCTCGCTGCAGCCGGAGATTAATGGGTTCCATTCAGAACGGACCTCTCTGACCTCATCTATGAAGTCGGGGAACTCAGGAAATTGCCTGCTAATCCAAATCTTGATAATCCCAGGATTCTGACAGTCTTCTTCCCTCCCCCTTTGCAGCCCTAAAATGCCCCCATCTGAACCATGTTGTAGCTTTCAAGGTTTTGATAAGATACGAAGCAGATTATTCCCCACAAGTAACTCCTAGCATGGTTTGTGTTGATTTGGTGAGTGCGGAGATTTAAAAAACGATGTGATTTATCAGAATGACGAGTGGCCTGATTAACCCCAAAGAGTTGGTCCATTAGCAGAAACAAGCATATGAAGAAAAAGAAAAAAATGGAAAGATGACCGTCTCCCATCTCTTTGTCACATTGTGAACATTTCAAGGGATCGTTTCCTCGTGTGAGGTGTCTCAGGGGCCAACAGAGTCCAATTCCGTCCACATACGTCCACCCCCTGGCCGCCCTGGTGTAAGGAATCCGCTCTGTCATCTGTGGTTGGTTTTGGAGGCTCATTTTACAGGTGAAACAAATGAGGTTACGCAGGGAGAGACAGGGTTTGAGCTCAAGCGGTCCCAGCTTCCAGTCAAGTTCATTTTCCTCTGGCTGACTACGAACTCCTGAGGGAAGGACCAGGTGTTTAACTCCATCTCCATTGCAGAGCACACCCCCTGGCACACAGTAGCTGCCCCTTAAGTGCACATTGAGAGTCACATGGCCTGTGTTCTCCCTGACCCCTCAGCCTGCAGTGACGTTTCCCTCCTCTTCCCTGGTGGGACCCGCGGTCTCTACAAATTCCCTGAAACTTACATTTACCTTGCATGTTACTTACCCCTCCTAGAGGCACTTCTTATACATTTCGGTATGTGTATGGACAATATATGCCTATTGCAAAATATTCCAATGTTTAGAAAGGTTTGTGGAGAAAAGTAGTTTTCCCTCCAATGTCTGTCCCCAGGGTGGTAGACATTAATGCAGCTCACCAGCGCTTTGCCTCCAGGCACCCATGGATTTGCACTTCCCGGGCCCCCCTGTGCCTGAGGAGATCATGCAGCAAGTGCTGACCAAGGGCTTGTGAGCAGAAGTGACAGATGGCTGGAATAGTTATTTGTCAGTCAAAACCTCCAAAGATGCTTTGTTCTGGCGACCAGCCATGTTTGAGATGGGGTATACTCCATGAGCCTCAACCCTGAGTGATCTACGAGCAGAGAACCCCTATTGTCCCATGCTGATCTTCCATGCATGAAAAAGAAACCTCTGCCCTTTAAGCCACTTACATTTTGGGAGCTATTTGTTACTGCAGCATATACTAACCTCTCCTGACTATATACCCAGCCTCTAGCTTTCTCTTCTAGGAGGCACCCACTGTTATTTTCTTGAGTAGCCTTCCAGATATAATCAAAACATATGCCAGAAATACATTAATAGCATACAATATATGCTGGTGTCTATCTTGCTTTTTTCACTTAATATATCTTGGAGATATTTCCATATTAATATATAAATATCTGTCTCAATTTTAACAGCTAAATTTATTCCACTCAAAGTATGTACCATAATTTATTTAAACAGCAACACTTGTTGGACATTTAGCTTCCAATCTTTTGCTACTACAAGCAGTGCTGCAATGAATAACTTTGTACGCGTGTCATTTCAAACTCATGTAATTATATCTCCAGAGCAAACTAGGCACTCTGTTTCTTCATTTATAAAATGGGAATAATAATAGGACCTACCTGCAGAGGTTGCTGTGTGTGCGTTAAATGTCTTAGTGAAGTTACCAAGATGAATCATACACATGGCCACTGTACCCAAAAGCCAAAGATAAAAAGAATGTCATTTTGTGTGTCACCCAAAAGCTTCCTCAACATTGCTTCTTCTTACAGATCTATGCAGCATTATCACAGTCTGTTTAGAATGCGTCATGACCTCAAAGGAACTCTATGCCCTTCAACTGTCATTTTCCTGGATCTGTGTTTCTCCCCACCCCCAGCAGCCCAATCAGCCACTGATCTACTTTCTGTCTCTATCGAATTGCCTATCCGGGACATTTCATGTAAGTGGAATTATATGTGACCTTTTGTGACTGGCTTTTCTCACTGAGCATAATGTTTTCAAAGATCATCCATGTTGTAGTGTGTAAGTGCTTCATTCATTCTTGTGGATGAATAATATTTTCTTAAATGGCTAGACCACATGTTGTTTATCCATTTCTCAGCTGATAGTCATTCGAGTTGTTTCCACTTTTCTGTTATGATGAATATTGCTGCTATGATCATTTGTGTAAAATTTTTGTGTAGACATGTTTTCAGTTCTCGTGGGCTTATGTTGGAGAGTGGAACTTCTGGATCATATGGTGACTGCATTTAATTGTTTTAGGGGCTACCAGATAGTTTCCCAGCAGCTGTATTTTATGTTCGCACCATTAGTAGATGAGGGTTTCAATTTCTCTACATCCTTGCCAGCGCTTGTTATTATTCGTTTTCTTAGAGTGAGTTCTCTTTGCTGCCCTGAATCCTGAGGGGAACATATCTAATGGAGGATAGAGCTTCTTACTTGAGAAAGCCTTCTCCTCAACATAGCAACCCTATGCTTATGTATCTGTAAGTTCTGACAGTTTGCAAAGCATCTTCAGATACAGCAACTCATTTAATCCTCCCAATACCTGTGAGTCAGGTAAAGAAGGTGCTGCCTATAATGCCCATTTTATAGACGAGGAGACTGAGGCCCTGTAGGTTCCATGAATGTCCTAAGCTCACACAGTAGGATCTGAAACCCAGGTTGTCTCCCCCCCAGCCCACCCCAGGGAGTCCCATTCAAGGCATTTTGTGCAATAAACCAGCCAGGTCGACCAGTTGTTCTATAACTATTCAGAAGAAATAAGAGTGCAAGGCTGCCATTTTAACACACTGGCTTAATCGGAAGTTTTAAATTAGTTCTAACAACTTGGTAGAGAGAGCCGAGCTGAGCTTTTTTGTAGTGATTTCCAGCAGCGAGGGAAGAGGTCATGCCACGGAGGCCTTAGGAGCAGCATCTATTGTTTAGCATCTCAGGGCCCCAGCTCGTCGCAGGAAATCCACAGCAAGGTGAAGGTCGTGCTTGCCAAGTCTTTGAAAGCAGTTCCTCCTGCCCGAGACCTCCTCACAGAAGCCGCAGCCCACCCAGACTTCCCGAGGCACTTTCTGCAGCACAAAAAGAAAAATAATTTTTGGACCAAGTGTAGTGCTGAGGTTGAAGTCCCACAGAAGAGGTGAGGACTCAGATGATGCTCCGACTTTGAAAAAAGCCGAGCAGAACTGGGAACGGCATGAACCCTCAGCAAGAGCTGGCTGGTAGAATGTGGCCCATTGCCCTGATCGGTTTGGCTCAGTGGGTAGAGCGTCGGCCTGTGGGCTGAAGGGTCCCAGGTTCGTTTCCAGTCAAGGGCATGTACCTTGGTTGCGGGCACATCCCCAGTAGGAGTGTGCGGGAGACGGCTGATCGATGTTTCTCTCTCATCGATGTTTCTAGCTCTCTATCCCTCTCTCTTCCTCTCTGTAAAAAATCAATAAAATATATATATTTTTAAAAAATGTGGCCCATTGATTAGATGCAACCCAACCATCTGTTGAAAATTCCTATTTCAGAAGAATGCTTGATGGTCTGAAAAATGTCTATTGCCTCTGAGTAAGTGAAAAAGCAGGCTCTCAACTGGGTGAAATATCCAAGGACATTTGACAACATCTAGAGACATTTTCGGGTGTTATAAGGTGGGGTGCCACCGGTGTGCGGGGGCCAGAGGGATGCCACTGGACATCTTACAGTGTGCAGGGCAGCCCCTCACCACAGGTAATTGCCCAGTCCCAACGACAACAGCGCCAGGACTGAGAAATCTGCTATATAATATACATCATAGGATTCCCACTTTTGTTGCATAAAAATGTTACATATTTTATATGGTCAGAAGAATGTTTTCTTCAGAAAGGTGAAAATTTTAAATTGCTGAGTAGTGCTGCATTGTCGGGATGTACCACAGTGTGTTTATCCATTGGCCTAGTCACCCTCTCCTTTTATGATTATTTTCTACTATTTCTCTATATTTCTATGCCCCTCTATAGTTTATAATAACAGGTATTTTGTTATTGAACAATTCCACTCCCTTCCCCCGCCCCCCACCCTTGCTTAGCAATAATGCCGTGGGTGTGGGTGGGATGGCACAGGCCGAGTGCACCGCTTCTGCCCGGTTATCCTTCTTGAGAGCTGAGGGACTTAAAAGTATACATTTCTCTCTTCTCAGCTTATGAAGACATTGTGTGTGGGGGGGGGAGGGGGAGAGCGGGCATGGAGGGGAGGGGCTGAGGTGTTTCAAGTATTTACTTATCTGTGGGATGAATAGGTAGGTCGCTACCTGATGAAAATCGCCCTGTGTTGGAAGGGTTGAAGGAGGCACTGTCTTTGGGGAAGGAAATGTGTTTTTCAGTGTGTGGTTGATCGATTTCAGTGCTGTGGTTGTGTGCTGCCCAACTCCCCCTGTGCTGACCTCGGATGTGGCCACTCTGAATGTCTCCCTGAGGACAGTTGTCACAGTCTTTACTATCTCCTCGGCTTGTTTCTTTGCCTCCTGACTCTGCCTGGCCTGCTGCCCCAGCCCCGGAGGCCACAAGTGTTGGTCACAGCTCTCAGCCACCCTTCCTCTGCAGAAGGGCCCATGGCTGAATGGGAGCGCCCTTCTCTGATAGCTATGCACCTGCCAACCCCCAAGACCTTGGCCAATGACTGACTCAAAGTTGAAGCAACTCTGAGATGCAGCTCACACTCCAACGCTCCCCCTGAGAGCACCTCCTCCCTCAGCCTCTCCCCTGTCCTCCCCCCCGCCCCCACCTGAGAGACTTCTCCCTGCAAAGCACTTTCCTGGAAACTTGCCCTAAAGTACTTGGTTGATTGTACCCCCACCGCTTCCTACTGTTGTTGGTGAGAAAGTCCTTTATACTACATCCTGAGTTCCAGAGTCTTAGTGGGAAAATGAGCAAACTGGATCTCAGAATGGTGTGAGGGTCAGAAGGGATAATGTCTTAGGCATGGAGGTGACAGTACCACCTCCACCATGCATCTGTGGGGAAGAACATGTGTGAACAGGTGAACGTGCTTCCCTATCGGTTGGAGCATTGCTTTTGACACCCAGGTGACTTTCATTTTCTTATTTTTGCTCAGGTGCATCTTCTCATTTTTCTTCTCTTATTTTATTCGTATCCTAATTTTTGAGTATCTATACCACTAAGAAGAAAGCAAATCAGAATTTGCAAATGAGAGTGATACTATGAGAGGGGGAACCATGGATCCGGTTCTAGTAAATGAGGTATAATTTATAAAATTTTCTAAAATTCTGCTTCATAAATCAGGCTTCATTTATAAAACAAGAAGTGAGTAATTGGCATATTCAGCAACTATAGCACTTGAACTATTCTTTCTAGCAAATTCTTGTGATCTGCCATACAGGGGCTCTGAAGTCATCAGTATGTCAGAAACTTCAGCTCAGAGTGTTGGATGGACAGAAAAGACCCTTTAAGAGGACAAGGCAGGAAGGGGGAGAGGCAGGCTCATCTGGATCCAAATTGGGAATAATATTAATACCAATAGCAGCTAGAATATGCCAGTCATGGTTCTTAAACACTTTTCATGTATTAACTGCTTTAACTCAGTAGCAATTCTCTGAAGTGGACACTCTTATCCCATTTTACAGAGAGAAAAACGAAGACTCAGAGAAGGTAAAGGAGCCAGGTAGTGAGTGGTAGAGCCATGGCTGGAACCCGGCCACCTGGCCACTCGGCTTGGGCTCTTAGCCACACTGGGATGCCACACTGCCCAGGGAGCAAACTCTAGATATGCTGCTGGGGAGCATGCCCAGCTCTCTGGGTCCCAAACTGGGACTTAGGTACATGCTTAATGAGTCCTGGACTCCATGGAACTCGCATTAAGAATTCTTGGAAATGTGTACAATTTGCTGTCTTCTTTCCAAGCTATAAAAGTTCAGCTAATGGAAAGGGTGGACTCAAAGAATGAAATAACCCTGCACCCTCAGGGAAACTGACTAGCATTGCTGTCTTGCCTTCCTGACAGAGGTTCCTGGAGTTTGTAACATGTCACCTGGGTGTCAAACAGCACACGTCAAACCCCAGGGGCTTCAGCCAAATTGAGCAGTCTGGGAATGAAGTCAAGGGAGAGAAGAAAAGGTGGGAAAGTGAAAGCCTGGGGGTGCCAGATGCAGATCAGTCAGAATCACCTGCAGGGATCAGAATGTTTAATTGAGAGCCTACAAAATGCTGGCGTCTCTGCTAAGCACTTAATAGATACAATTTCCCCCTGAGCTCTCTGCAAACTGAATTAGGTCAGAAACATCATCTTCACATCCCCATGATACTGAAGGTGAAGAATTGGAAGCTTAGAGAAACTGAGTAACTTAAGGTCACTCAGCTGGTGCATCAGTCAGCATGGTTGAGGGTCTGCAACAGTAACAAATAACCCTGAAATCTCAGTGGTGTAAAAGGACAAAGGTTTAGTTATGTTCATGCCATATGTTCATTGTAGGTTCTTGGGACATTGAGATCACTCAGGGACCCAGGTTGATGGAGTAGCTGCCATCTTGGACTCTGCTAGTAGCAGTGACAGAGGGAGCAAGGGAACTCTCAGGGTTCTCATGCCAGAATTAAATAGTGTTGCAGTCATGACTAATTGGACAGAACTAGTTTTGTGGTCTAGGAAATGCAATCCTTACACGTGCTTAGAAGCTAGAAGAAAAAATTGGGGAGATTGGCAAACGTTTTCATGCAGCATCAATAACTACCTTTGTTAGTTAAGAGATGGAACCAAAATCTGAACCCACCTCTCCTTGACTCCAGGTCACTGTGTGCCTTCTGGAAAAGTGGGCTCCCAGAAGTCACTTTCATGCACCTTGGTCTCTTCTGCCATGAACATATCAAACCATTCCATGCTTTTCTAAGGAGCAAGCATGTCTAGGTGGACATGTGGGCACAAGCATGGCCCCATGAGCCTCAACTCTGAAGAAAGCTCATCTTGCTTGCCATTATAACAAGCTATTGAATGTATGGCCAACTTCTTCCCAAGATAAAAAAAAAAATCATTTCAAGATGAAAAGGTCAGTTCCCCAGGGAGTAAATTTCTAATTCAGCTTATGTATTAGGCAGGTTCAGGCTCAGCTGCTGCAACAAAGAGACCCCTCAGGACAGTGGCTGACACAAGTGGAAGTCTGGTTCTCTCTTAGTAGTGGGCAGATCAGGGTGACTAGCTGTGCTCCACAGAGTCACACAGGCATCCAGGTTCCTTCAGTCTTCCTCCTGCTGTCATCTCTTGGGGTGATGTTCTTGCCTACACAATGGAAGCTGACCCACCAGCACCATGTTCATGCTCCAGCTGGGGCAGGAAGAGTGAAATGGAGGGCAGCAATTCCTCACAAGGAAGTGATATGGAGTTGTACACCTCCTTGGTGAGAGCATAGTCACATGACCACACCCAACTGAAGGAGAGGTGGGAAAGCTGAATATCTAGCTTGGCAGTCATGTGTCCTACTGAGACTCCGGAAAGGGCTTCTATTACTAACAGGAAGAAAGGATGAGCCCTGCCTCCTCCTCCTTGTCGCCTGCACCCAATTCTCCTGTTGAACTTCTCTGATACTGACTCCTCATCAGCCTGGCCACCCCAACTTACTCTTGGGTGAGATTTCTCCCAACCATCTGTGCTACCTTCCCTGGGTGTGTTAATCAGGTTGGTCTGCCATAACAAAACACCACAGCCTAGGCAGCTTAAACAACTGTAGGACAGACTTGGAGGCTCGAAGTCCAAGATCAAGGAGCCAACAGGGATGGTTCCTGGTAAAAACTCTCTTCCTGGCTTGTAGACAGCCACCTTCTCCCTGTGCTCCTCACGTGGTGGAGAGCACAGTCTCTCTTCCTTCCTCTTATAAAGCCACTAATCCCATCATGAGGGCCCCACCATCAGGACCTCATATAATCCTAGTCACCTCCCAGAGGTCCCATGTCCAAACACCATCCCAGTGGGGGCTAGGGCTTCAACATATAAATTGTGTGTGTGTGTGGGGGGGGGGGGCCGGAGTGGGTGGAAATTATAAAGAAGAGTAAATTAAAATGCATACATGCAGAGTTTAAAAATACTTATAAAAGTCCATAGTAGAGACTCTACGAATTTCCTGATGTCCAAACCCCACCCAGCCCCACTACCCTCCGAGCCCCAGCTGTGCCAGGATCCTGCAAATGTACCACACGACTCCATTGTTCCTTACAGTTTATAGTAGGTATTTACATGATTGATTACATGGTCAGGGGAGAGGAATGGAAACCAGCAACCCCAAGACCAAATTCCACCCAGGTTGATGAATAAACCTCTTTTTAAAGCTTAGACCCCGAGGAGCTGATATATAGGAATGCAAATTTGTTATAAGCCAATGACCATCTCGTTGGCAGTTCCAAATATCTCGAGGGCTTCCCAGCACTTTCCAACATCCCGCTGCCAAATTAAACACATGCATCCAGTTGGTGACTGCGCACCCAGACATTCAAGGGTACAAAAATAGCAGAGAAACCAACCGCGCGCTCTCCCAGGCCGCCAAGCACAGGGGCTGATGGAGAAGCCCTGGGCTGTGCGAAATGGTATTCACGGGCTCCCACCAGACCTGCGAATCTATTTGGGGGATAAATGGCTGCTCAGAAAGGTTCCCACCTCTTTGTATAAATGCGATTTCACACTCTACTCAAATGCCTCGGGAACTTGCAACAAAAAAATGGGCGCTCAGATGGACGCCCCAGTGAACAGCTCCTTGTGTCTCGCCATCCAGCAGCTTGGAAAAACGACCTTTCTTGTCCTTTCAGGAGCTCCTCTGACCAGGTTGGTCTCCCAAAACTGAGCTGAGCACATGCTCTTCCAATTGAATGGCCAACTCACTAGTCCCCGTCCACCTTTGCTTATGCCGTGCCATGTCCTCGCTGCTCCAGAATCCTTTCCTATTGAAAACTTTCTCTGCCTTCCCAGCCCAGCTCAAGTGCTGCCTCCTCCCAGAAGCTCTCCGAGACCACCCCTTCAACCCCATTCTCATCTCTTGTCAATGTCTTGAGTCGTCCTTGCTCTTCCATCCAGCCAGACTGCTTGACCAGTGCTCTCTGAACACTTGAGCCGGAGGTAGCCTGTGCAGAATCACATAACAACTATTAAGTCCAGGCTCAGCTCATTATTAGCACCATGCCTCAGTTTCCTCATTGTTAAGAGGGTCAATAGATGGGTGAGGCACTGAGACCAGGCCTGGCCCTGAGCTAGTGATGTGTGTCAGCTCACAGTGACGCTGTGGCTCCTGCTCAGACTCTCCCTCCCTCCCTCCCATGTCCTGGAGCTGAGCCCCACAGGAGAATGTGGTGGAGGATGAGGCAGGAGGGGTGTGGGGATTGGGGCCCAGGACTGTAGGGGTTTGGAGTCCAGGCGAAGGACCTAGGCGGTTATCCAGGGAACTGGGCAGGGATTTGGGCTGGGGAGTGACACTCTCAGAGCCGCAGGTAGGAAGGCAGGTGGGAGGGGGGTCTATAACCTGCTGCTCGCAGGGCTGCAGTGAGGGTGGGCACAGCACTGAATGCGGAGTGCCAGGCGCAGGCCCTGCACTGAGTCACTGACCCTGATGCTGAGCAGACCCTCCTCACACGTCTGCTTTGTGGACGGGAACAGAAGGCCTTGCGTTCCGAGTGCCCGGGGAGGAACATGGCTGGCTACCAGCCAGAAGGCCATGCCAGGCCCCTTCTAGAGCATTCCTTGGCAGAGCAAAGTCTGCACTGTTCCTGGTGCACAAAAGACAGAACCCTGACATCCACTAGGCACATACCCAAGAACTTGGAGAGGCTCTGAACTTGGGAATGCCACCGTTTCCAAGACCTGCAGCTTTGGGGAGGTCAGGGGAGGCAAGAGGAGGCAGCGGGCCTTCAATGCTCAACCCGAGGGAGGCTGTGTGACCTGGGGGGAGTCACATGACCCCTCTGGGCACTTACTTTCGTTCTCCGGGAAGCAGACCCTGTGACGAGGAGTTGAGTGAGGACTGCATTCGGGAGTGGTCGCAGGAAGCACACTCAGGGAGCGGAGGTCAGACCGGGAGGGAAGGAGCAGTGCAGGCATGTTGTTAAGCCAGTTACTAGAAGCCAAAGGCAAACACACACCTCAGGGGCATCGAGAGTGGTATCCAGGGGGCTGGGGTATTTATATGCTTGTTCCCATAATCATCGGTGGGGGTGTCTTTGCAGGATGTTCACTCCTCACTCTCTGGGCTCAGGGCGTTAACGCCAAGTCACACGGGCAGGTGCTGGCTCTGGGCTCAGGTCAGGGTGCATGACAGGGCCAGGGTGAAGGCTGAAAGCAGGGCACCCAAGTATCTGCCACAAACAGATGAGATAGGGCGCATCTCAGGATGAGTGCGGGGGTAGATGAGATAATACGTGTCAAGTGTTAGCAAGATGCTCAGCTCTGAGTGGAAACTCAATAGATGCTGGCTCCTCCTAATTTTGAGAGCTTGGGCCAGGTCAGGTGGGTGGTGTTCCCTTAACTTAAAGGGAAGAGGTGGAAGGCTGGTATTCATTCTCCCACAGCCCTCCCTGGTGGGTCACCTGGTCTCCTGATGGGTGGCCTTGGCCATCTGCACCTGCTCTTGGTCTGTAGAAACCCTGCCCCTCCCCCTCAGGTGCAGGCTCTGTGCCATCTGATTCCCACACACTTTGTAGAAAGTGTCCTTTACTCAACTCCCCTCAACTGCCTCCTGCCAGGCCCGATGGACCACTAGCTCACCTGTGCATCCGTGACCACTTGTCATGATTGACCACCCAGCACCCCACCTGTGTTTGGAGAATCTCCCTTGTTTGTGTTGTAAAGGGAAGAGGCAGAGCTCAGGACAGAGTGGAAATTCCAGGCAGTCACATCCCAGCCTCCCTACACCCAGGATGAGGGCCCCTACCTGGGCTCCACCAGTCACACCTGCACTGGACTTGAAGTCTGGAGCTTGGTCGTTGCTAGTCCTCTCTGACAGGGGTGGCTGGGACGGGTGGGCACTGGGCTGCACTGCCCTGACCCACCTTGAGAAAGAGGGCTTAACCCTCCCCCCCCCAAGGCCCAGAGAGGACATCCAGCAGACAAATCTCTTTGGGGATGGCCTTAGCAGAAGAAACCTGTCGCCCAAGGTCATGTCCTGCTTTTGGGTGGCAGCTGCATCCCCTGTCTGATCTCACAGGGGTGTAGGACCCCGCCCCTCACCCCGACTTGGGACAGCTATGGAAGGCCAGCCCAACCCCCAGTTCCCATGGGGGAGGCTAAGTCCTTTGTTGGGATTGTTTCCAGCTCAGCGTCCCCTCTACCCAATTCTGCTTTCCTCTCCTTGCTCCCTGGCATCAGCCCTCAGGCTTAGCCCTGCCTCAGAGTCTGCGCCCCGGGGTTCCCAGCTCGGGCAGCCTTGGCGGGGCTGGAGGCAGCGGCGGCACAGCAGCGATGGCGGCCAAGGCTCAGTGGCTGAGCGCTGCGGTGGATTTTATTAGTTCTGTCTGCAGAAGTTCTGTCTGATTCTCCCACCCTCCTAGCAACGATCAGCTACAACAGGGTCTGCTAACAAACTCCTTTTCTCTTTTTATCAGCTAGAGATGGTTTCTGTTGCTTTCATCTAATAAGTCTAACAGTTAAATTCTCAAACGCTAACCCATCTACTAGTACACAGGATTTTCACAGATGCCCATTAATGGGTTTTAGGGTGATAGATAATTGTCCTCCAATAGAAAGTGGATCAAGTAGGGATGATATTACCATATGTAAATTATGTGCCTAATTTCGGGAAGAGTGTGCAGAGGTCCTAATCAAATTCCCAAAGGGCTTTTTGATTACTGCTAACCATCTGCAAAGGTGCCCCTCGGTCCCTCCTGTGGCCTGTGGGGGGTACACAGTTCCCCTCAAGGAGGGATTTCTACGTAGTCACATGCTGATTAATGTGGGGATACGTTCTGAGAAATGCATAGGCGATTCCATTGCTGTGTGAATGTCATAGAGTGCACTTACACAAACCTCGGTGGCTATAGTCTACTGCACACATAGGTTCTATGGTATCCTACTGCTCCTAGGCTACACGCCTGCATGGCATGCCACTGCACAGAGCAACAGGAGATTAATCAAGCACAAGAGCAAATGATGCAATTAAGAGACAATAAAACGAGATGTATAAGGCTGCTTCAGGCATAATATGGCATCTTGTTCTACAGCAAGCTTTTTTAAAAAAAAATAGGTAGAAAGAATGTATTCTTAATAACGATAAAAGTATAGTATAGTAAATACATAAACCAGTAACATAGTTGTTTATTATCAATATACATAATTGCACATGGTCTATTTTTATGTGACTGGCAGCACAGTTGGTTTGTTTGCACCAGCATCACCACAAACGTGTGAATAACGCATTGCACGACAATGTTTCAACTCTATGACATAACTAGGCAATAAGAATTTTTCAGCTCCATTATAATCTTGTGGGATCACTGTTGTATATTCTTGTCATTGACAGAAACATAGTTATTCGGCACAAAACTGTATCTTAGATACAATATACGGGCGGGGTCACGTTTCCTGAGTTTCCTGCTCATAGAGCAGTCTAATGAAGGTCAGCTCCTGGGTAGTCACTCAGGATCCCAGGCTCCTTCCAGCTTGTGACTCTGCCCTCCCCTAAGATGCTAGTTCCTCTCCCTTCAGCATAGGCTTCTTTAGCTCCTGGGCCCTTAACATTCCTTCTGCTCATCTTCCATAAGGACTGGTCTCGAGTCACATGGCCCTTCCTCTTTGCCTGGTGGACTGGGAAGTATCGTTCCTGGCTGGGCAGCCACCGCCCAGCAGCGACTCTAACACAGTGCATTGGGGGACAATTAGCTACCTTCACCACACTTGGGCAGATAACAACAGAGCAGGAGAGCCATGGGAAAAGCGATTTCAACATGATACCCCCAGCACAGGATATTATTTATTGAGCGGAGCCTCAATACAGATGTGTTGAATGGATAAAGGAAAGAATAAAGGAATGAATGAGAAAGTCATCAGACTCGGTTAAGTCCAGGGAATATTTCTAGGTTGTTTTGACTTTTTGGAAATCATTCTCCGTGTAGTTCGGTTGAAAAGGAAAAAAGAATTGGCTGGCTGAAGATGCCATTTTTCTCTAAGACAGTGGAAGGAAGCGTTTTGACTGTTGTCCAGGATGTCCGGAGCCCGGCGGACGGATTCCTTTCCCCAGCCAGGCCTCCTTCCCCCAGGCTGTGTGTTTATTTGGAAGAGGTCTGTTCCTGCTGTAGGACAGGTGTTCTGAGTGCAGCCGACGTGATATGGTTGGAGACCCAGGTCCTGCACTCGCTCGGCTGCCTGAAAATTAATGGCTTTTCTTGTATTTCTGGTGGGAACTGGGTGTTTCCCAGCAAAAGGTAACATGGCCTGTGGAATATTATTTCCTGAGAAGCACTGGATTTCCCCCCATATTAGTCATCGCAGAATGTATATTATTTTAACTCTTGGACCCAGACCTGGATTTGCGAGCACTCAAGGCAGAGTGCAGAATTGCGGGTAGGGCCATATGGTTGACGACTCAGCACGGGGCAGCTCTCTTTCCCTCGCCTGGGGATGATGTGATGCTCCCCGCAGGCACGGACAAGCCTTTTCCAGGCCCAGGACCGGGTGACTTTTTGGAAGTGGTGTCTAAGCCCATGGGCTCTTGCCGGTGGGATTGGAGTGGAGCAGAGGGAGGTGGCACTCAGGAAGGGTTAGGAGGCCGTATGTAGTAGTGAACACATATTCTGTGCCGGGAAAAGGCAATGCCCTGGTGGAGGTAGTTGGGCAACTCAGCTGTGAATGGTAGGGAGACACAGGTTTTAGGAGCTCAGAGCAAGTGGAGACACAATCTTCATAGAAGGAGTGGATGCCCAAGGATGTGGGGTGTTTTCCAGATGAGAACAAGGGTGGCCAGACCTCAGGATCAGTGAGAGCAGGGGCCTGGAGTCGAGAGAGGACAGTGTCCTCACAGAACTGGGACTGTCCCCTTA
>NW_005356042.1:6244611-6264122 GCF_000412655.1 Myotis brandtii
GCCCACCTCCTTCTCCCAACTGCAGCCCTTCATGTCCTGCCCAGTTGCCGGCTGTCTTGGTGGGAGGCCCCAGGCGGCTGCTCAGCAGTGGTGGTGCAGGTCAGGAAAAGGCAGTGAACTTGAGGTCCCCCCTTATCTGGGGAGAAAGCTGGGAAGATCCCAGTGAAGGCGGAAGTATTAGAGGAGGCCAGGGGGCTATGGGAGGTGACCCCGCCTCGGCTGCATGACCAGCTGTGGAAGCAGCCAAGTGCAGCCCGGCTGTGGCCCTCACTCCAGCCAGGCCCCTCTGGGCCTCTGAGTCCCCTTCCCAGGCGGGGGCCCCGGGGATGCCATGAGCAGATGTTCCTCTGAGTAGCTGTTCATGAAACGGGCGTCGGGGGTGGATCTCTAGCTGAGGCCAGCTGAGCCCCCCTCCTGACCTCATGGTGTCTGGGAAAATCTTGCTGAGAATCGGCAAGTGAGACAGGTGAGCCTCTTCAGGTGTTAGCATGAGAGCTTGGAGCCAGATGGCCCGGGTTCAAATCCCACTCTGCCATGCCCTAGCTCAGGAGAGGGCAAACTTTTTGACTCGAGGGCCACAATGGGTTTTTAAACTGGACCGGAGGGCCGGAACAAAAGCATGGATGGAGTGTTTGTGTGAACTACTATAAATTCAAAGTAAACATCATTACATAAAAGGGTACGGTAGCTCCATGCTATTGAGCTCATCTCTTCCAGGCCTCCTTTGCAGCCCAGGGAAAAATGACAGCATCTCCCTGATAGCGTTATGCAGGTTACAGAGAAGACCTAGATGTCAGGCACATCTGAGCTTTGGTTTTACGCTGTTACCTTAAATAGCTGACACTCTGGGATCCCCAGTCTTCCGTGCCAGGCGTCTCTCTTCTCTTTTTCTCTTCACTGTCCCCTCTTCTGTACGTCTCCCTCTTTTCCCTAGCTACATGCTATTGAGCTCATCTCTTCCAGGCATCCTTTGCAGCCCAGGGAAAAATGACAGCATCTCCCCGATAGCGTTATGCAGGTTACAGAGAAGACCTAGATGTCAGGCACATCTGAGCTTTGGTTTTACGCTGTTACCTTAAATAGCTGACACTCTGGGATCCCCAGTCTTCCGTGCCAGGCGTCTCTCTTCTCTTTTTCTCTTCACTGTCCCCTCTTCTGTACGTCTCCCTCTTTTCTCCTCCCCCCACCCCCCTCCCTTTCCTTTAACCCCGATCTCGGGAGCTGGCTCTATTTAAACTTCTCCTCTCAGAGGCGCTAGTGACAGCATGGTGTGCTCCTTCGTCCCTGTTCCTTGGTCAGAGGAGGGGGAGTCAGGAGGAGGGGCTCAGCTGTCAAATCCGCCTCCACTCCTGTTTCATGAACCACTACTGGGTTCTTAAGGCCCAGACCAAAAGCCCCATCCTCTGGGAAGTCCTGCCAAACTCCCTGGAGCAGCCGGGGCTGCCTGTCCCACTGCCCTTCAACATTGGACATCGGTGTGAAATGCTGACCCCCAGTCCTGGTCCAGACACCCTCCGCATTCTCTTTCCTGAGGCCGCAGCAGCCTGTCCCCGCCTGGTGCAAACTGGCTCAGGGAGGGGCTGCAAACTCCAGCTCCGTATGCCCTGCGCCAGGGGAACACGAGAGCCACGATTAAAATAACTAAATAACTCTCGAGGGGGAAACCTGGGTAAGTGAACCATGGAAACAGCAAGTGTAAGGTGCCAGGATGAGGAGAGGAGGTCTGGTGTCTTCGCCGGCGGTTGCCGTCCCAGCCACGTCTCAGACCGCACCTTCCTTGAGAGCCAGGACTTCCATCCGGGCACCTTTTTCTCTCCTTGCCTGTCCTTGACATTCTCTTCCTTGTCTCTCTGTTCCTTACGTCCACAGGAAAGGTCTTAGTTAAGCTTGAGCACATGTGCTGTGCCGGCCAGTGGCTTTCACACACAGGCCTGCATTCCCCAGCGCTCTCCGGGACCATCGCCGGCTGCAGAGAGATCCGGAAAAAGGAATTCTAACTTTCATTTCAGGGTCGGCCGGCGGGTTCTGCAGAGGGCCAGAGAGTAAGTATTTTCAGGTCTCACAACTACTGAACCATCATAATGCAAAGGCAGCTGAGCACGGCCCGTGAATGAATGAGGGTGACTGTGTTGGAATAAAGCTTTATTTACAAAGGCAGGTGACGACTGGGTCTGGCTGTAGTTTGCTGGCCCTGGTTTTATATGCTTCTTTTTAAGTCTATCACATAGATGCCAATTCATCCTCCATAGCAGCACGTCTCATTCAACATTTTCCTCCAATTTCTCATTCTCTTCGCTGTTTCTCAGAGGCGCTGCATCGCCTGGCCCATGGCTGTTCCTCCCCAGCTCTCCCTCACCCTTTCTCCCAGCCTTTCCATGTAGATCAGGCTGGCCTCTGGCTGGTTTCTGTCTGTCTGTCTCCCCGCCACACCCCCTGCCCCCCTCTCTCATACCCACAGAGGACTTAGGAATGGGGCTGGCGAAGGAGAGGGAAGTGAGGTGGGGTACTGACTGGTTCATCATCGTCCTCACAATGTATTAACTCACTCACTTCCCTCAACTGTCTCGCCACATGGGATGCTGCTGCTACTCTACATAAAACAGTAACTGAAGGCTCAAGCAGCTCCGGCCGCTGCTCAAAGCCAGGCTGTGAGTAAATGGCGTGGCTGGAATCTGAGCGGGGTCTGCGCAGCCCTAAGCTCTGGTCCTGACCTGGCTCTGTATCTGGGTATGAAGAATGAGCATCAGTGACAGTCAAGGCCCAATGCCCCCCCCAATATTACCTCCCACGGGACCCCTCTCCCCACCAGCAGATGGACGATTGGAGCCGAGGAGTTATGGCCTCTGAGAGGCCCGGGGGGTGAGAGTGACGGGACTGGGAGTGCTCGCCGCTGTGCATGCATGCCTGCCGATGCCGGCCCTGTGGCGCCGCACCGTGAGCTGCCTGAGGGACAACGCTGAGGCTCAGAGATGCTAAGTCATCTTCTCAGTGCGGTAGAGGGGGTTCCAACCCTCCCCCAGGCCCTGCCGTCAGTCACTGGATAGTGCCCCCCCCAGATTCATACGCTTCCTGGACATGTGGCTGTATTTGGAAATGAGGTTGCCGCAGATGTGATTAGGTGAGATGAGGTCATCCTGGAGTCCGTGGGCCTTCGTCCCACATGACTGGTGTCCTTATCAGAAGAGGGGAAGAGACACAAAGACAGACAGACAGACACACAGAGGGAAGACGGCCCAGCGACAACAGAGACTGGAATGACGTGTCTACAAGCCAAGAAACACCAAGGACTGCCAGGAGCTCAGAGAAAGGCCTGGAACAAACTCTCCCCGAGAACCTGGAGGGGGAGTGCAGCCCCGCCCACACTGGCCTCCGACCTCCCCTCCGGCCTCCCAGCCTGGACGGTGCCTCGCTGTCTGAAGCCCCCGCTGTGGCTCTGTATATGAAGGCCCTGGGAAGTGCACGGTACAAGCCTGTCACACTGGATCTGACCGTTCCAGACCCTGGTCCGCACTTGGTCCAGCCTCCTGTGGTGACATGTGGCAGCTCAGTCTCCAGAGCCAACACCGGGAAGGCTCTGGTGGAAGCCACGGAGACAGGAAGAGCCTGGAAGGGCAGCCCTAGGGCTAATGGGAGCGGGTTCTTCCCCAAATATCGGCAGGTTTCAGTTTCCCGAATATCCTGCACACTCGCTGTCACTCGGGCCTGAGCTTTTGTCCGGAATCGGCACTCCTCTCGGTCCCCCCAGGATTTGCCACGATGGACGATGTGTCCCCTGCTATGTCTACGTCATTTGGGCCTGACTTGGCGCAGTGTGGGAGGGAGCCAGGGGTTGGGTCTTCATCGTCTCCTGTTGTGTCCCGTGGATGATCATGAGACTGAACAGGGGGCAAAGCAAATAGGAAAGAAAGACAGAAGTCAGGAGGGAGACAGAGTCAGAGAGATGAAGGAGGAGAGAGAGATGGAGAGAAATGGAGAGATGGGAGAGACAGGAGGGAAAGAAGGAAGGAAGGAAAGAAGGAAGGAAGGAAGGAAAGAGGGAGGGAGGGAGGATAGGGAGAGAGACAGAGAGATGGGAGTGTGGAGAGAGAGACAGATGGGAGAAATAACAGGGAAAGATAAGTGAGGGATTGAGAGAGAGGTTGGGACAGATAGACAGACACCCAGACAAGTAACAGATGTTGATAAGGAGACAGAGAGAGAGGAAGAAAGATAGAAACAGAAAGAGTAGGAGATAGGGAAAGGGAAAGAGAGAGGAGATGTAGAGATAGAAAAAGATACAGAAAAAGAGGGAGACAGGAGGGAAGAACAAAAGAGCAGTCCAGGTAGCGGGAGGGAGGGTGGGGGGAAGGGAGCTGCAGAGACCAGAAGCAGGTGCCTTGCAGACCTGCTGCTTCAGCCACATCCCCAGCATCTCTCACCACGCAGACCATCCACCGCGCCCACCATGCCCACTGCAGAAAGTGCCGCACACCGGCCCCGAGAGAGCAGCGTGGGGATAGGAACAGCCCCCGGGACAAAGGGCACATGCTAAGCCCAGCTCCCAGAACTGTGGGTTCTGTGTCCTCCCCGACAGTGGGACATGGTTAATGTTCTCAAGTCCATGGGCCTTGGCCCTGGATTTTAATTAGGCTTTTAACTGGAAAGGGGCGAGGCCTTCATATTTCCCCACAAATCCGGCTGCCAGCTTTATCGTGATCCCCTGCAGGACACTGTGAAGACAGGGGCTTGAGTGAAAGAGGATGAGGGAGGGGCACGTTGGAATCGCCGGTGCCCCCACCCCAGGTTTCATGGGATCAGAAGAAGTCTTCCAGCTTAAGGGGCTTCCATGGGGAGGAGTGGGCTTTCCACTGAGCAGAATTTCCCCCCTCAGAAGCTCCCTAATTACTTCTCTGATGCCCCAAGCTTGACTCTCTTTGGAGTGCCTTGGGTGTGCCACCACTGTGATGCATGGCTGCCCTGGAGCTGGGGGTGGAGCCATAAGCACAAATGGCCTGAGAGTAGGGAAGGGTCCTCACCGGGAAACTAATGGGTCAGAGAATATGGGAATACACCGCAGTAAGGGCTGAACCTGCATGCATGAGTTTGGCTGTGTTGATGGCTGAAATACTGAAACATTTCTAGGTTGGTTGGTAAATAGCCACTGGCTTGAGTTTCCTTCCTTCCTTCCTCCCTTCCTTCCTCCCTCCCTCCCTCCCTCCCTGGGCGAGCAGGTGTCTCCAGTAGGCCACGCCATGAGCATCACCCCAGATACAGGGACCATCAGAGGCCTAGGACTGGGGAGCAGGATTGGTTAAGGATGCTGGGCAGCTCCGGTAGCTGCCAAGCAGCCCAGTGCTGATGCTGGGCGCTGAGCACCCGCAGTGAGTGTGAGGTTGTTTACTGACAAGGGTGGTGGAGCAGGCACAAGGTGCTGTGCACTCCCAGTGTGCCCGGCCTGAGCCACCTGCTCCACATGAGCAAACACATTTAACCCTCACCACGCCTTGGGCTGTGGGTTCCCTTCCAGCTCCAGGAGGAAAGTCGAGATTCGGGGAGGTCAGCTGACTTGCCCACATCACCCAGAAGGTAGGTGTCAGCTGGTAATGACCCCCTGAGCCCATCTCGACACCAAGAGCTGGGATCGTCCTACTACACTCGCGTTGGTGTGGATTCTAGGATTGAGGCTGAGAGGCGAGGGGTTGTCAGGGTCATGTGTAATTTTCTGTCTCTCTCGCTCACCTTGTCCTCCCCTCATTCCGGACCTCCCAGGACACCCATCCCTGTCCCTGCTGACCAGGGGACCAATCCAAGCAGCCCGAGACTCTCAGTGTCTCCCCTCAGGTCCATTCTGCTGGCTGGGCGGGGGTGGGGAGACCCTCCCTGTTTACAGCAATACAGTTACAGTATAGTTACAACAATGTGAATGTCCTCGCCCACTAATCCCACAGCTGTGTTACTTCTGGTGGTTTTTCATGAGTTGACTTTTTCTTCTCATTATGGGCCATATTTTCCCGATTCTGAGTGGACTGGGGCATTTGGAATTGGGTACCGGATCCTATGAATCTTACCTTGCTGGGTGCCAGGTGGTTTTTGTGCACATGCCTGTGCCTCCTTCTGGGACACAGTTAACCACGTGGAAGCAGCTTGACCTATTTCATTCTGTGTGATCAAAAAGTGACCAATTGTGCCCTAGCTGGCTTGGCTCAGGGGATAGAATGTTAGCCTATGGACTGAAAGGTCCCAGGTTTGATGCCGTTCAAGGGCACATGCCCAGGTTGCGGGCTCGATCCCCAGTAGGGGGCATGCAGGAGACAGCTGATCAATGATTGTCTCTCATCATTGATGTTTCTCTCTCTCTCTTCCTCTCCCTTCCTCTCTGAAGTCAATAAAAAATAAGAATAAAATTTTTTTAAAAAGTGACCAATTGCAATAATCATTTGAGCATCTAGGAGGTTCACAACCTGGGCTAAGATTATGGACTAAGATTTCTTTTATCTTTTTAAATTTTATTATTATTTGTTTATGATGAGCAGGTAGGCAATCGACGCATGTTTTGAGACTCTACTCTGTGATTCTGTGCGAAGACGTTGCCAGGTGAAGAAATGGGCCTGATGGGTGTCTGTTGAGCACTCACTGAGCTCACGGTTTGGTGGAAACTTCTCTCGTGGTCAACCAGCGAGCCGAATCCCAGCCATCTCTGTCCTGCCCGTTACGGGCCTGGTGCCACCGTGGTTCTCCTCACTGTCACACAACCAGCGGCAGGGCCATCCTGTGGGCTCCTCCACGTGCAGAGCACAGAGCATAAGGCAGGGTTTCTCCCTGAGAGGCTGAGAGGAAGGCGGGCCCAGCCATGGACAGAAAGCTGCGAGGCAGAGGAGGGCTGCCTGACAGTTCTTTCAAACAGGTCTTCAGAGTCAGAGCTGCACGCCCTCGGGAACAGGTGGACTCTGTTGTTCTGGGGTGGTCTCCGCAATGCCGAGCCTTTATCGCACGTCTAAGGCACTTCCTCACCCAAAAGCTGACTCGCATCCCACAGGGGCGTTTTTCCTACGTGATTAATGTCTTTTCCTGTCAATCCCCACTACTTCCCTATTCAACCAATATTCTTATGATGGTCATTTTGCAGATGAGAAAGAGACTCAAGGAGGGGACCCTTACCCAAGGCGGCGCCCACTGGCCAGGGGCAGGGTCGAGACACGAGTGTGTGGGACGCCGGGGCCCTCGCTCCTCCACCTCCCGTTCTGCCTCTTTTCAAAGTGAGTCACAAGGAAAACAGCAGCCCGCGAGCCAGCAGAGGTGGGGAGGGCCTCTGCCCCAGCTGCGTGTTCATCAGATGCAGCGCTGTAAAAGATCACTTGGCAAAAGATGAGCAATAAATTAAGTTGCTCAGAGAACATGCTCTGCAATCAAAGGCATTGTCTCAGAAGCGGCGCGCTCGCCTCTCCAAGCTGGGCTCAATTAGAAGCTACAAGGAGACGCCATTTCACCATTTCACATGGACGAGGCTCAAAACAGCGACCCCGGGGCCAGTTCCTGGTCCCTGCCTTCTCCCAGCCCCCTCCCATGGGGGTGGTCCCCCAACCTTGGTTCGAGGGGGCTCAGGAGGAGGCCTGGTTCAAAGGACACTCTGCCCAGAAACCACACGTTTATGAATCCCAGAAGTTTCGCTTGCTCAGGTCAGGCTCGGAGCTTGGCTGACGTTAGAGGAGACATTTTTCTCTGTCAGGCAACAGAACGCAGCACAAAGACGCCAGCTGCGAGGCCTCAGAGCCCAGGTCTCTAATTAAAACAGTGGAAAATTAGATAACTTCACAAATTCATCACTGCCGCCACCGGCTGTCAGAGGCAAGGCTGCAGGGTTACCCCCACCTTTTGTTTATACGCTAACGGGGTCCCTGCGGTTGGCCTTTTGGTGAGTATGTGTGTGTGTGACAGTGTGTGTGTGTGAGTGTGCATGTGTGTGTTTGTGTGAGTGTGTGTGCATGTGTGTGTGAGAGTGTAGAGTGTGTGTGCATGTATTAATGTCCATGTGTGTGTATGTAGAGTGAGTGTGAGAGTGTGTGTGTGTGAGTGTGCATGTGTGTGTAGAGTGTGAGCTGTGTGCATGTGTGTGTGAGAGTGTAGAGTGTGTGTGCATGTATTAATGTGCATGTGTGTGTATGTAGAGTGAGTGTGAGAGTGTGTGTAGAGTGTGAGCATGTATGTGTGAGTGTGCATGAGTGTGTGTGTGAGTGTGTATGAAAGTATGTAAGTGAGAATGTGTGAGTATGAGAGTTTGAGTGTGTATGAAGTGAGTGTGCATGAGTGTGTGTGTGTGTATGAAAGTATGTAAGTGTGAGAATGTGTGAGTATGAGAGTTTGAGTGTGTATGAAAGTGTGTGAGTGTGAAAATGTGTGTGAGTGTGTGTGAATATGAGTGTATGCATGAGTGTGAATGTGTGTGAGTGTGAGAATATGTGTGTGAGTGTACACACGTTTGTGCTTTTATTTTATTTTCCTCTTGGTCTAGCCTTTCTGCTCTTTTCATTTTCTTTCTTTCTTTTTCAGCCCAGTCCATAAAATCTTTAGTCTAATGGTCAACCGAGAATTTCATCTAACAGTCATTTTTATCACCTCTCTGAGCTTGAAAAATATTACTCTTCAAAGCTGTCTTATTCAAGATCTCATTTAATTCTCCCAATAACCAGACGAGGTGGTTTTATTCACTGCTTTACAAAAGAGGAAACTGAGGCTAGGTGAGTTTGGCTCCCGGGTCCAGGTGACCCAGCGAGGGGCTGAGCTCAGTCTTGAACCCAGTTCTGTCTGACCGAGAACACTTGCTCTTCACCCTACAGATCTGACCTCACACAGACTCTGCCACCTTTCGGTGTCCAACCCTGTGCCGGAAAACCAGGGGGTAAACACAGTGGTAATTGTGATAACTACCATTTATTGTGCTTCACAAGCACCGTCTGTTGTCCCTCACCCAAAACAGAACAGGTTAGGTACTATTAAATATTCCCATTTTACAGAGAGGAAAAATGAGGCTCATAGATTGGAGCAGACAATGTAAGCCAGTTCCTACCTCCTTAATCCTTACAATTGCCTGCACCCAGGTATCCCAGCCTGAATTGTCCTCTGGTCACTGGACCCTTCTCTGCCCAGCATGTTGGTAGGCCCCAAGTGCTGGCTGCTAAAGCCCCAGGAGCATGAACACCTAAGTTCCTTCATGTTAGACAGAGTAACTCTGAGGTGTGATCAGCATGGTTTCACGGGCTTTATAATTTGGTGCGGAGACAGTTAACAACTGTACAAAATGATGTGTGATATAATATGAGCTAGAGACACAGGCAACAAAAACGTGTTTGCCAAAGAATGGGGGGTGGTACCAGTTTGTATGGGGTGTTCCAAAAAAGCTTCTTTGAGGAGGGATTGATTGGTGTACAGACATGAAAGAAACAAGCGAAGGAGCCATGAAAAGCTATTATAAAAGAACATTCTAGGCAGGCAGAACAGAACATCATTCATCACCATCACCATCATCACCATCATCGTCATCATAATTAGTGTCACCATCACCATCATCACTTTCACCATCATCATCACCATCACCATCATCATCACTGTCACCATCATCATTGTCATCATCTCTATCATCACCATCATCATCAACATCATTACCATCACCACCATTACTGTTCAGGCAGGCAGAACAGAACATCATTCATCACTATCACCATCATCACCATCATCGTCATCATAATTATTGTCACCATCACCATCATCACTTTCACCATCATCATCACCATCACCATCATCATCACTGTCACCATCATCATTGTCATCATCTCTATCATCACCATCATCATCAACATCATTACCATCACCACCATTACTGTTACCATAATCATTGTCACCATCACCTTCACTGTCATCACCATCATCATCATCATCATCATCACCACCACCAGCACCAAAATGGGGCACAGTGGCTTTTTTTTAAAGCTTCCCAAATGATTCTAACGTACAGCCAGGGTTGGTATCTGTTGCCCTAGATACCTTACAGGAACATTTTTATTTTAAAACTAGAGGTCTGGTGCACAACATTCATGCACTTCCGGGGGGTGGGGGGTCCCTCAGCCCGGCCTGTGCCCTCTTGCAGTCTGAGACGTGTTGGGGGATGTCCACCTGCTGGCTTAGGCCTGCTCTCCGCTCCCTCAAGGGGTCCTTAGCACTGCTGTGGAGGTGGGAGAGGCTCCCACTGCCGCTGCTGCGCTCGCCAGCTGTGAATCTATCTGGCTTCTGGCTGAGCGGCACTCCCCCTGTGGGAGTGCACTGACCACCAAGGGGCAGCTCCTCCATTGAGCGTCTGCCCCCTGGTGGTCAGTGCACGTCATAGCAACCGGTTATTCTGCCGTTCGGTCTATTTGCATATTAGGATTTTATTATATAGGATTCCCTGCTCACAAAAACTCTACTAGTATAGGGTTGATTTTCTTTGTCATCCCATTTTGCAGATAGGAAGAGATTTAGAGAATAAGGGAGTTGAGCAAGGTTACAAGCCTATTAGTTGCATAATGTCCATGGGAATCTGACACTCTCCCTCTTAGCTGTTGTTCTGTGTAGCCATCAAGTCAGAGGGAACCTCAAAGCATCAGCACATAATATGTGCCCAGGGAATACCTGTGGACCAATTCAGGGTCTCCAACTTCCAGCCTAGGAAACCACCACTTCCCATCTTTGCCCCAAATTAGTAGGCTGCCTTTCAAAGAGGAGAGCCAAGCATGAGATGCCACAAAATAGACCAAGGTGACAACGTCTTTATAGCTTTTACGATGGTTGCTGTTTCTCACATGATTGAACCCACTTGGTATAACATCCTAAGAAGCATTTTTACATCAATTAATTAGCAACAACCATAGAGAAGGCTGCCAATGATTTCCCTGTTTTGTTTTTCAGTTGAGCAAACCTAAGGTACAGAAAGCTTAAGAAACTTCAGGGTCACACAGCTAGTGAGTGGCAGAGCCAAAATAATGAATGAACATTGACTTATGGGGACCCAGCCTCATCTTCCCTACCCCTCTCCCTTACACCTGATTTTGAGGGAAAACACAGCTTGGAACTGGAGGCTCCAGTTCTGAGCAGTGATGAACTTAGGCCAATACCTCTCTGAGCCTCAGTTTTCTGGTCTGTAAATAAGTGTGCTTCCTCTGCTAATCTCATAGTGAGACTAAAGTAGAAGGGAGGTGGCTGCATTTTGTAAATCTCCAAGTGCCGTGCACATCATGCCCTGTTTTGTCTTATCATGTGTCTTATCATTAATGAGACCCATTATTTGATGTTTGCTAATTTACCCAACACATATTTATTGGCCCCTACTCTGTGGTGTGCCTTGAGTTCTACCTGTTTAAGGAGCCAGCTATGGAGCTACAGTGAATGGAACCATATATGGACCTGCCATACCTTTGGCAGGTTCTTTACTCTCCCTGGTTCCTGTATCAGTGACAATAATGACGAAGGCATATGACTGTTTATTGAGTAGTGTGCTGGTAAATGCTCAATAACCTCTGGGAGTGAAAAAAACTGATTTGTAGCATCTGCTAATTACCATGGTGTAAATACTCTTCTTTTGGCTAATTTCCAGCTTCCAGTGTGAGGTCATTGAACGTGGAGTCAGGAGGAGATGTGCAGTAGCTCACTATTGCTGTGTATTTTCATCATAGTGATTCAATAGACATAAGCAACCCAAGGGATAATAGAAAGAATATTGCAAAATAAGTAGGAAGTGATTAGTTTTGAGTATTTATTACCTTTGTTTTTAATATAGTTCATTTAATGTTTAAGTATACATGATTTAATTTTGAATAATGGCAAAACTTTAAATTTTATTAAAATGTAACAGTCAGGTCCAGCACACCACTGGGTAGCTACTGCGATTATCTCCATTTTACTGATGAGAACCCTGATATCAGAGAGGTTAAGCAATTCACTCAAGGTCACAGGCATAGCCAGGATTCAAACCCTTTAGCTTGATTTCCAAGCCTAGCCATGGGCATAATATCATACTGGTCTCCTAGGGTTATTTTCAGGATTAGCGCATACAACATACTTAGAGGAATGCCCAGCACCTAGTATGTGCTCAAACAATGCTGGTCATTGTTAACATTGCTCCTATTCATACAAGCTAGAGATCCATAAGTGCAAGACACAGAATTTCTGTCCTTGATGAACTCACCGTGCTGGAGGGTGCGACACACACCTGCAAGGCATAAGAGAGGCATTGCATGTACAACACAGGAACACAAAGGAAGGTTGATTAACTTTGTTTATGGAACAGAGAGGACTCCATGGTGGAAGGAATATTTAAGCTGGGTTTTGAAGGATGAGTAGGAGTTCTTCACCAGGCAGTTTAAAGAGTCAGACGGATGAGCCCAGTCACTTGTTTGGCTAGAGGAGACTGAGCCAGTTGCTGATCTATTCCCTGGACCCCTCTTACCTGAAAGTTGATGCAACTCCATCCCCAAGTGGGGGCTCAATGACTTGTTTTATCCAGAGAGGCAAGCCCCTCACACCTCAGGTCTAACCTTGCCTGAGCTTGGTTGGCTGCATCTCCCAAGGAGGCTTCTTGGTTGAGGCAGTGAAGCCTGGTGGTTATGAATGAAGGAATCTCTGGGTTTGAATCATGGCTCCTCCCCTGACTTTGTGGTGCTGGGCACATGAAGTAACCTTGATTCACCTCAGTTTCCCCATCCATAGATGGGGAGTCAGTTCAGCTTCTACCTCGCCAGGCCACACAAGAGACACGAGACAGTGTCTTCATGCCTGGCACAGAGCCGGGGACAGAGGGAGTCAGCGTGCAGGCCAGCCGGGAAAACAGTCAGTGGGCCGCACCGCCTGCTCCCGGAAAGGTTGTTTGGCATGGAAGTCAGGTGAGCTGGAGTGGCGTGTATGGGGGCAGGTGACATCCGGGAACCGTGCTGCCCACCAAACCCAGCCCCACAGGCACCCTGCCAGATCGGTGTGGGTGTCAGGAAGCTGGTGGCCGGGTCAGAGCGGCTGTCATTGTGCCTCGTCCCATGAGGTGAAAGCATTACGGGCGATGCTGCGGCCGGCGCCCCCACCTCTCAGCCCTTCCTTTGAACTCTGACAGTAATTCCACGTGTGCATGTGGCTGCCAAGCACAGTGTCTGATGTCCTTTCCGGCTTTTGTCATGTCATTTCCCGTCGGGGATGGGGAGATGCGTTATTGATGTAGAAGAGTCTCTATGTTGGCGCAAAGTTCCCAGCAGAGGTGGAAAAGCAGCGCAGACGGACCTGCGGGTTCAGATGCGGTGGCACTTCAAGTTGTTGAGCTTTTTCATTAGTCCTCCTCCTCCCTCCCTCCCTCCTCCTCCACCTCCTCCTAACTTGGTCACTTGGGGATAATCCATTTGGAAATGTACACGTGGAAATAGAAACAGCAAGGAAAGGCCATCATCTTTAGGGAGTGTTTGATTCCATGTAAATTAATTGCTGGTGGATTTCACTTGAGAATCAAATGTAAAAATAGACTGAGAAATCATAAATGAAAAGCCTTAAGTCTACCAGACCTGAGGCCTTGAACCTAACTGTCCCCTATACCTGGGCTCCTGAGCATTAAAGAGAAAAAACCAACATGATATAGAAAAATGTTAGTTACATGCAAACAAGTGGTTAGAATAAGATGGAACTTGGAGACATTGTAGAAAATAGGTCTACCTTTCATCTAGCGCCAATATTCCACCTTTGTGTGGAAATTACCTAAAAATCAGTACAGCGGTCTTTGATATGAATGGCAGAATATACAGTGAATATTATATAATATAATTAATACAGTTAATAAAATATATTATACAGGGTAAGGTAATAGCAGGTTTACAGTTGTTCACATAGAAAATAATACAATAATTAATAAATAATAGTACAAGAATAAACTCTGGCCCTGGCCAATGTGTCTAAGTGGTTAGAGCGTCAGCCCATGCACTGAAGGGTCTTGGGTTCGATTCCCAGTCAAGGGCACCCACCTGGACTGCAGGCTTATACAGTACAGTACAGCGTAATATACAGAACGTACCTCGGTTGCAGGCTCAATTCCCGGCCCTGGTCAGGGGTAAGTGGGAGGCAACCCATCAATGTGTCTCCCACATCGATGTTTCTCTTTCTGTCTCTCCCCCTCCCTCCCACTCTCTCTAAAAAGCAATGGGAAAAATATCCTCGGGTGAGGATTAACAAAAAGAAAATGAAACAAAGAATGGTGGTGTGGTTGTGTTCCAATGAAACTTCATGTATTCTCTGGAGAAACCTCTGGTTTTGGTGGACGAACATAATCTGACTGAGGTCTTGGGCGGCTCTCCAGTGTGGCCCGGGAGCTGCGGTTTGCCCACCCCTGGTTTGGAGCACTGGTTTGGGAGTCTGGACAAGTTAAATGAAAATCCTGGCTTCACTACTCGCTGTGAGAAGTGGGACTTTTGAGAAGCGGTTTCAGCTCTCGGAGCCTCAGTGGTGCCGCCTGTAAGATGGAGATCAGGACGGAGGGTGAGGCACTACCAGTGATGGCGAACCTTTTGAGCTCGGCGTGTCAGCATTTTGAAAAACCCTAACTTAACTCTGGTGCCGTGTCACATATAGAAATTTTTTGATATTTGCAACCATAGTAAAACAAAGATTTATATTTTTGATATTTATTTTATATATTTAAATGCCATTTAACAAAGGAAAATCAACCAAAAAAATGAGTTCATAGTGTCATAGGTTCGGCATCACTGCCTAGGCAGTGGGGAGGTGCATAGATAATGTGTGAGATGCGGTGCCGCCCTGGTTGAAGGCGAGGAGGAGGATTATGATGACGAGGAGGAGGCGGGAGGGGGTCTAGATGAACCTCACCGCTGACCTGGGCAAATCCCTGCTCCCACCACCCCCCCCCCCGGCTTCCGCTTGCTCACCTGGCAGGTAAGGAGGTTGGACGTGGTGGTGCACAGGCTTCCTTTCCAGTCAGTGCCCCTGGGATCCTGCCTGTCCCTCAATGATACCAAATCACCCAGCAGGTGCAGCTAGGCCAGCACGGTTTCAGCCATTGCACCGTATGGAGTCAAGGGCATCAGTCGCCTGAAAACCTGGACCTCATCAAAGCCGCCGTCGGATGCTCCGGGAGGCTTGGGTTAGCCACTCATTCACACAGTCCTCCGTGTATGCCCTCAGAAACTCCCGAGCTTCTCCCATGAGTGAGGCGCTAAAGCAGTGCGTGGGAATAACCACCAATAAGCTCGCCGCCGTGGGGGACCACTCCCATGAGAAATCTCCTTTTGACAGGAGTGAGTCTGATCTGCTGTGGTCACGGCAGTCGGTTGGATTGTGTCCCCCTCAAAAGAGCTGCCTACAGCCTCACCCCCAGAACCTGTGGATTGAACCTTGTTGGCAATAGGGTCTTCATGATGCAATGAAGGATCTGGAGATGAGCTTACCCTGGAGTAGGGCGGGCGCGAAATCCAAGGCCACGTGTGCTTACACCAGACAGACGAGGAGAAGACTCGGGCACAGAGAAGCCAGGTGACAATGGAGGCAGAGACTGCAGTGATGCCGCCACAGGCCCAGGGACACCCAAGGCCACCAGGGCCAGCCGAGGCAGGAAGGACCTTCCCCTAGAGCAGCGGTTCTCAACCTGTGGGTCGCGACCCCTTTGGCGGTCGAACGACCCTTTCACAGGGATCGCCTAAGACCATCCTGCATATCAGATATTTATATTACGATTCATAACAGTACAACATTACAGTTATGAAGTAGCAATGAAAATAATTTTGTGGTTGGGTCACAACATGAGGAACTGTATTTAAAGGGCCAGAAGGTTGAGAACCACTGCCCTAGAGCCTCCAGAGAAAGGCGGCCCTGCCACTACCTGGATTTTGGACTTCCGGCCTCCGCAGCTGTGCGAGAATCAGTTGATGTCGTCTTCAGCCACCAGCTTGTGGCCATTTGCTGTATCAGCCCAGGACACTGACCCCGTCACCAGCCACGGTGTTCTGGGGAGAGTGCGCCTGATTGTCCTTTGGAGTCAGTCACACTTCGAACACGATGCTCATGTCCCTTGAGGAAATTCCATCGCCTGATAAGTGGGAATCGTTCTTCAGTGGAGACACTGCAGGCCCCAGCTCGTTAATGAGGCTCAGTGTCCTGTTTCAAGGCCTGGGTCAGCGCTGGTGCAGAAAGGATGCTTCAGACTCTGAGTGCTGCCTGGACCACTGAGTTCAGCCAAGTGTGTGATAAGTCAAGCAGTGATTTCTGCGTGTGTGTGTGTGTGTGTGTGTGTGTCTGCACACATAGGCTAACTGTTTTTACTTGTTAGAGAGCAAAAATAAAATTTTGTATAAAAGTTGTAAGAGCTACAGAATGTAAATTTACAAGAAGATACTATAGATTATATATAATCAATTAACCTTTCACCTCATATCTTTTCGTTCTATTTGTTTGTTCTTGTTTTGATTTTGGTTTGGGCTTTCTCATTCACTCGATTTTGGTCAACAAATTGTTACCAAATGTGACCAGAGGCTTGGGGGGAACCCATCTGATTACCCCACTTTGGAAAATTAACTTGGTTTTCTACGCCTCGGTTTCCTCGTTGGAGCCAGCACAGGTCGGTGTGGAGATACAGAGGAGCTGCCGCGGGGCGTGCCGGCTGTGCCACCCACGAAGGCGGCACATGCTTCCTTTCCTGGCGTTGTGCTGGGGATGGAGGATGACGCGACTCACTGAGTGACACCTCTGGTGTCTACACCGACATGTGTACTGAGCAGCCTTTACCGGTGTTGTTGGGAAATGAAACATTTCCCAATAGCTTTTAGATAAAGTGATGTTTACCCCTCTGAGCACCCCAGGACCCCCCTCCTCCAGTGCCCTCAACAAAACAAAATACACAAAACCCGAACCCCCTGTGATGAAAATATCCTAACTCACAGACATCACAGGCCAAACTCAGGCCGAGAAGGGCTTGCTGGCAGCTGATGTCTTGTCCTGGCAAAGGGTCAGGCACAGGGTGAATGGACCACCCTCCACTCCCTCGTCCCCAGACCGAGAATGGCCATCTGCCTAAAGCAGGCAAAGGTCCTCACTGAGGGCCACTCAGCTCTGCTGCTGGGGAAGCGTGGAGACACGGGAGGGCTGGGCCCTGGAGTGAGACCATCTGGGTTTGGGTTTGGCTCCTCCCGATTCCCCCTACCCGCCCCCCGCAACACACACACACACACACACACACACACACACACACACACACACCAAAGTGGTCCTTTAACTTCTGTGAGCCCCCAGTGTCTATCTATCAAGAGCTTAACAATGAGAACCTCACAGGGCTATTGGGAGACTGGATGGGACGTGGTTCAGAGAGCACTGGAAATAGTGGTGGGCCCCTCCCCTCATCCTGACAGTCAGAACTGTCCCACAGCTCCTGCCTGTACCATAGTGAGTTCCCCATCAGGGCAGGCATTCAAGAACTTACTGGGGAGCCAGAGAGGACTCACGCACAAAGAGCAGTGTGGCCTAGAGGACCTTGAGGTCCCGTCCTTCTACAGTCTCTCCCGTGCTGCAGGCACCATTGTGCAGCAGCTCCTTCACAGCTGAGCCGGCTATGCACGGAGCTCTGGCGTTTTCCAGTTCCAGCTCCGTCCGTGGTGACAGAGACCCCAGAACAGAGGCCACAGCCTGAAACTCTTACCCATCTCACTCTACAGCCACTTCTAAGCAGTGTTCTCTCCTAGCCCGGAAATAAGCAAGTTAATTTTGTAATATTTTATTTGGGTCACTTAAAAAACTGCCAGCCTTGCTATAGAAACGCTCAGTACCAGCCCGGCCAGGGTGGCTCAGTGGTTGAGCGTTGACCCAGTTTGATTTCCGGACAGGGTGTATGCAGGGGTTTGGGGCTTGATCCCCAGGAGGGGGCGTGCAGGAGGTAGCTGCTCAATGATTCTCACCATCGATGTTTCTATCTTTCTATTCCTCTCCCTTCCTCTCTCCTCTAAAAATCAATAAAAACATATTTTTTAAAGATATAAAATAAAGGTGGTGAAATTAAAACCCAGAGAACTGAAGTGACTTGTTCCTATAAGGGCCGTTTAAAAATAATAAAAATAAAAAGTAAGAATAACTCGCAGTACCAGATCTCTCTGATTTTATATCTGTGGCAAGTCACTGGAAGAGAGGCTTTCAACCTTGCCCCCCTCAATATGACACCCTCTTGGATCTTAAGTTTTGAAACTTTTTTTTTTTGCTACTAAATGATAACAGCTTCCTCATTCTTTATTCATCACACACACTTATGGCAGCCAATCAGAGCATGAGATAATCAGCACAACTGTTGCCAAAAGCAGTGAAACTTGACCTTAAAGTCACTCTGATTTTGGTTCACGTACAATTTCTATTAGGTTTTCTGAAACTCTGAAAATAGCTCCTGGGTCACCATCATAATCTACTTCGAATGATGGAGGGGCAGTCCGTCTTCCTTCCTCCCTCCCTTCCTTTTTTATTTCCTCCCTCCCTTTCTACCTTCCTTTCCTCTCTCCCCTCCCCATTACCTCCCTCCCTGCCTCCCTCCCTCCCTTTCTTCCATCCTCTCTTTCCTCTCTCCCTCTTTCTTGCAAACAACCACCATTCGTTTAGCCAAGCATTTAATTGGACATACAGCCCCTAAATCACCCATCCCTCCATCTATTTGTTCAACAAGTCTTCACTGAGTGGACACTTCATGCCAAGCCCATGTTAGCCCCTGGGGTACAGACTGACTATGCTAATATCCTGCTTTCATGGGATTCTTCCTGGTCCTGGGGACCAGGAAAAAGGCCACATGTATCAACCAATACTTTCAAGACGATGAGACGAGGGAAATTCTAGACCCACGGGAAGACAGTAAGGAGAACTGATGGTGCGGCAGTGGGGAGAACTGGGCATGAAGTTACACAAGGGGTGGAGCTTGAGTTGTATCTTGAAAAAAGAGATGGAGTTCAAGTGGGGAAGGGTGTGTCTGGCAGAGGGAACAGCATGAGCCAAGGCTGGGAGGACCGGCAGGCGTGGAGGTTTGGGGAGTGCTTTGGGATGGAAGGGTGTGTGCTTATGACTGGAGGGAGATGGCGGCAGGAATTAGATTATACGTGCCCCGGTGAGTCATATTGGGGAGCCCAGGGGTCTCCAGGAGATTTTTCTGACAAGGCCCTGGGCTCTGAATACCTAAGTCACAGAAGGTTGTGGCTAAGAGTACAGCTCAGGTTATAGAATCTTAAACTCTTTGAATTGTGCAATTAAAAAGTCCCATCCAGCTGGACCTGCATCTCAGGAGAGAAACCAGCTTCTTGTCCTCAGTGGGAGCCAGTTCCTGTGGTTGTAGAAACCAGGGACTTCCTGCCCCACCCCCAAGAAGCCCAGGTTTGGTACAGGAATTCGTGTGGAATACAGGAGGCTGTGGTCTCCCCCAGGAACAATTTGCGTGTGGAATACAGGAGGCTGTGGTCCTCCCCCGGGAACCGCCCCAGGTGTGTTCTGGAGGTTTCTGGAGGTTT